>NC_137674.1:96149831-96319831 GCF_963989245.1 Nansenia antarctica | reverse complement strand
TGTCTGTGTCTGTGTGTGTGTGTGTGTGAGAGTGTGTGAGTGTGTGTGTGAGTGTGAGTGTGATTGTGAGTGTGTCTGTGTGTCTGTCTGTGAGTCTGTGTGTCTGTGTGTGTGTGTGTGTGTGTGTGTGTGTGTGTGTGTGTGTGTGTGTGCAGCTGCCGCCGCTCTTTTTACTGGCTCTTTGTGGTTTGGCCACGGCACGCTGGTTTGAGTGAGTGGGTTAGGCCAGGGGACGGGAAGAATGCTTGTTAAAGACGGCTTTCTTTAGGCAGGTGCTTGTGTGTTTGTCCGTGTCTCATTCTGTCCTCTTTGTCATCAGTATGTGTGTGCACGCTTGTGTTTGTGTATGTGTAATGTGTAACTATAAGCCAGGAATTAAATTATTGCTACAGAGGAGGCTGGTGGAGGTAGAAATCGGAGAGGACAGGCTCATTGTAATGTATGGAATGAAATAATAATATAATTTTAAAAAAAATGATACCATTCCTCATCCCGTCCCATGCATTACAATGAGCCCCGTTATCTGATTTCTGACAGCTGAGTTTTAGACAGCTGAGACTGAGCTGCTTCAGATTGGGTCACTGCAATGTAATGGGCCCATATTGACATAGAGATTTGCTGATGTGTTCTGGGCTATAAATCTCCCCAGCCAGGCACCACTGGCCTTAGAGAAGCCGCACCTGCGGGTAGAGCGCAGGCCAGGGGGGCATGTAGCGTTTCAGGGCTCGGTGTGAGGGATTTCCTGTGGATATGGAGAAGAAAGACTGCCCCATCAACACTTCTTTATCTCCATGCTGGAAATGGGATCTCTGTTTTTGGGGAAGTTGGTTAAGGTGATCTTAGATGTGGGCTGAATGGCAACTCCACTGCGTTGGAGAGTTGGACGTAGGGCGGGGTTCGAACCCGGGTCTATCGTTTAGGCCAGACGTCTACCATTCGGGCCAAGAGGACATCCTCAAGGTCAGAGGACGCTTCAGTTTAAATGTCTACGGCTGTACCTTATCACAAGAGGGTGATTCCAAATCACCTCCACTACATAGGGCTAGGTTAATTACTTAACATAAGAATTTTACAAGCCCATCTTATCTTGGTCAAGTATCTCTCTCTGTTCGTTGTGCACCAGCACGCCACTTCACCTGAACTAATTTCACCTGGAAACACTTGCCGTAGTCAGCTTTTTTACGCCCCCCCTCGTAAACTAAATAAATGTTTTCATCTTACCTGTTAAAGTTAAGACCCCCCATTTTACGATTTAACAGGTCATCACACACTTCCTCCTGAGTTAACCCTTGACCTCTGCGGTGGCCTGAATGGAATCAACAGGCGTAAACCATCCGGATGGTCGGTTGTCCTCTTAGGTACCAGCCCAAAACCACGATATCTGTGTTGGTGCTGTCCTTTAGCCTCTTACTCATCTGAAGGTAGGTGGAATGTCTAAGCGAGAGTTGCCACTCAACCATCCCCCACCCCGCCCCCCCCCCCCCCCCCTGCCCTATCGTCATGGCGATTCGGAGCCCCCCCCCCCCTCCCGCTGCGTCCTGGTAACCACTCTCTCCCGGCGTTCCCAGGCTCGGGCGGTGGCACGGCTCCCAGATCCAAGCCGGGAGAGAGGTTTCTCAGGAGACGGAACACAAACAGGGGAGCTCTGCTCTCAGGGTCCAAATAAGTTAATCACCAGCAGGGGCCATTAGGACCAGAGTCTTATAGGCTTACAGTGCTGCAGACATGCTGGAGCTGGGCAGGGGGGGGGCAGAGTGGGACCAAGGGGGGCTAAATGGACAATAAAGGTTTTTTAAACTGGCATGGGTGTGTCAAGACGGTTGGAGTGTGTGCGTTTGAGTTAGGGTTCAGTCTGTGTGGGTGAGTGAGTGCAGAGGAAATCGAAAATCGAGCTCGATTTAAAGCCCATTCAAAATAGCTCGATCTACAATCATAGCGGAAAAAAAGGAAACGCTCTCTTGTTTTCTTTTCTTTTTGTGTGTGTCTATATGATGTAAAGTCGTACTTCATGTAGTGACGTTCTGTAAACACATCCTACATCATGTAGAGAGCAGGACGATCACATCCCTGGTTCCGCCTCACTTAGCTTGACCCCTGGTGACCTTTGAGTTTGTCGGCCTAAATACTTCCAGAGGACGTTTGATCCTGAGGCTCTCTGTGTACCCCTGCTCTTATGGGTGACGTTAAATTCATGCTGTGTCGCGGAGGGACTGTTTACACTGTGACACGTCGTGGATATCTGTTTATTGTTCTCTCCTGAGATGGGTGGGTGCGCTGAGCAACTGAAGAACTCTCCCAGAAGATAAAGTAGGACAAGGCTAAACGTGGATGTCAGCCCCCTCGTTTCATTTACTTTCTCGTTCTGTCACTCCTTTTCCCTTTTTCTCTCACATTATGCCCTTTCTCCTACTATGGTTCATTCCCTCTTTATTTGAAGAAGCCACATTTCTGTGTGTGTGTGTGTGTGTGTGTGTGTGTGTGTGTGAGAGTGTGAGTGTGAGTGTGAGTGTGAGTGTGAGTGTGAGTGTGTGTGTGTGTGTGTGTGTGTGTGTGTGTGTGGAAATGAATGCGAGTGACTACAAAGAAAGTGATAGAGAGGAGACTGACGATGTGTGAATCAGTCGTGAGTATCGTCCGAAAACGTGTCTGAACTGAGAAGTGTTTTTCTTCATGGAGGTCGGAGACAAAGACTCATGAGTGTTTGTGCGCATGAGTATGTGTCATCCGTCTCGAATGTGAGCACTGGCACCTGTTTTGGTGGTCTGGCTGAAAACAATGGTTGTTGAATGAAAGGCTCCTCTCTCACCCCAAACCCCCCCCCCCCCCGACAACAAGGACATTAGTGGGTTTTGTTATCGAGCAGTGGCCATGATTCCCACATCCCAACAGGTGTCTGAGGCCGAGGCCTTTCCCCTTTCCAGTTAAGCAACAATACAAGTCATACTTTTAGAATCCATAAATTTATTTTCCCCCTGTATCCCTGTTGTTGCTATGTTTCAGGCTCCTTTTCCTTTCAACTAGCTTCGCTGTGAGAAGGGACTGCGATTGAGCTATATAGTAGTAGAATAGTTTTTAGAGATTCATCTCAGTAAAATGTATAAACTATCCTCTCTCTCTCTCTCTCTCTCTCTCCCTCTCCCTCTCCCTCCCTCTCTGTCTCTGTCTCTTTCTCCCCCCTCTCTCCCTCCAGTCAAAAGTCTCTCAGCGTCAGCAGCGGATGATCAAGAACCGCGAGTCTGCGTCGGAGTCTCGGAAGAAGAAGAAAGAGTACCTGCTGACGCTGGAGGTCCGTCTGAAGTTGGCGCTGTCTGAAAACGAGGTGCTCAAGAATGAGAACGGCACCCTCAAGAGACAGCTGGAGGGACTGCTCTCAGAGGTGAGAGGTCATGCGTAAAGGGTAACCACCAAACACACACACACACACACACACACACACACACACACAAACCATATGGCTCAGCAGCATCGACACCCTTCCAAGGACAAACACACATACACAGAGCCATATTGACACATGAATACTCATTAACAGATGGGTGTACAATACAACCCAACCCCCCCCCCCCTCCCTAGTCTAAAAGTGATGAATAAAGTTGTATCGCATTGTTTAGTACACATGAAACACATTCACACTCGTTCTATACACTCTGTTCCTGTAGAACACTGGTATGAAGACCTCCAGCAAGAGGAGGGCTGTGTGTCTGATGGCGGTGCTGGTGTTCGTCATGCTTAACGTTGGACCAATGAGGTGAGTGCTTCTGGAGGGTGTGTGTGTGTACGTGTGTACGTGTCCGTGTGTGTGTGTACGTGTTCCTAGCTGGAAATGTGCAATAGTGGGCTGTAAGGGTTTGTTCCAGAGCTAGTGAAACATGCTGAATAAGTAACATTGGAGTCAGTGTATGTATGTGTTTGATTATGTGACTGGCTTTAAATATTTGTGATTGTAACCTTGAATGACAGTGTGTCTGTTAAATATGCAGCTGTATGAAGCCAGATCCTTTTGAAATAAGGTGTGTGCGTGTGTGCGTGTGCGTGTGCGTGTGTGCGTGTGCGTGTGCGTGTGCGTGTGCGTGTGTGTGTGTGTGTTGTGGGTTATGTGGTGGAGATCAGTCGCGATTCTGCTGAAGCCCTGGAGAGAGGAAGCTGGACTCAGGGATTCTGGGAGTCTTTTTCCATCTGCTCACTCAGGGGTTGTGTAACTTGTATGGTACTGATTGATAATGTTTCTCCCTGTCCCCTCTACCACTCCTCTACCCCTCCCTGTCCCCCTACCACTCCTCTACCCCTCCCTGTCCCCCTACCACTCCTCTACCCCTCCCTGTCCCCTACCACTCCTCTACCCCTCCCTGTCCCCTACCACTCCTCTACCACTCCTCTACCACTCCTCTACCCCTCCCTGTCCCCTACCACTCCTCTACCCCTCCCTGTCCCCTACCACTCCTCTACCCCTCCCTGTCCCCTACCACTCCTCTCATGCTGTAGTCTGTTTGAGGGCGGCCCTGGCTCTAGGCTCCAGGCCGGCTCCATGACCAGCGGCAGACACCTGCTGGGCTTTTCCCCAGACACAGAGGCTGTGTCGGGCCCCGAGGCCCTCCAGACCGACCCCACTCAGACGGCCCCCTCAGACAGGTAATGAGCTCACTCACCACAACATGGACCCGCTCATGTTGACAACCCCAACTGTATTTATACCCCATGTCAGTCACTGTTGTCCAGGATACACCTGTGCCTAGGACCTGTCATTACCGCTACACATGAACACACACACACACACACACACACACACACACACACACACACACACTAAGTGATGACGGACTCTACCCTGACACAGGCCCCCATGTTCCTGTCTCAGGAACCAGGGAGTGAGGGGGTTCTGGAGAGGGGGAGGTGGATTGGGGTGGTGTGGGGTTGGGGTTGGGTTGACAAGAGGCAGTACATTACCAGTCACAGTTTATTGTTGTATAGAGTTATAGATTTTTTTGGGGGGAAATGCGACACTGGTCCTCTGGCCTCATTTGGAAATTGCTTCAATAACATGTGCGTCTGGTTGCGTGGTCCGTTCTCCCTTTAGAAAACAACACTTTCTGAAACTGCCCTTCATAGCGGCTTTCTTCCTTAGCGTTTTAAGTCTGTGTTCTGTCATATCGATGCGTAGGGTGGAGTCATGTTTAATATGAACCAGTTCTTCTTTTTGAGGTATCAGGTTTCCTAGCGCCATTAAGCCAACACAGGGCAGGAAAGAACACATTAGCCTGAACAGAGGGGAGACAGGACCAAGGTGGGTGGGTTATGCAACACTATCCTGGGGTCCTTTTGGGCGGGGAAAGTGTGTGTGTGGGGGGGGTAATATGCTCCCCTTGGTTGGAGTTATGATAAGGCCTCCGTGTTCTGGCGTGTTCTGTCTCGTGGAACCGTTTCCAGACCGTTGAGGAAACCAGATCGCTGGGCACAGTTAGCCTGTTAGCTCAGGGGGGTAATTGAGCCCAGGGTAGTGTAAGTCTTCTGGGTAACGAGTTGGGCACTGAGTGTGTGTGGACAGTTTGCATCATCATCCCCAGATGAGACCACCATATCTCAGCCCAGAGGGAATACTACTTACTTACTGTATGTAATCTAGACACAGCCAAACGCATTCCAGGAGGAAAAATATGTTCCAATTTGATGTAACCAGTCAGAGGACAAAATCCATTCAATAATACACTTTTATCCAAAGCAACTTACATTGTGTACATGTGGGAATACGGTACATGTGGGAAAACTAGGGTTAGGGTTAGGTGCTAGGGTGACTTGGTACATGCTGGCATGTCTAACCCTAACCCTAACCTTAACCCTACCCCTAATCCTAACCCTAACCGTAGCACCCTAGCCCCTAACCCTAACCCTAGTTTTCCCACATGTACCGTATTCCCACATGTACCGTAACACATACATTTTTCAGTATATATGATCCCGACAGGAATCAAACCCTCAACCAAATGCGTTGTTAGCACAATGCTCTACCAACTGAGCCACAGAGGACCACTGTAATGTTGCACTGCTAACCCGATGTCCCCTGGTGTATGAGCAGTGGTCAGAGATATGAAGTACAGTATTCAGTAGATATTAGAGGAGGAAAGTGAAACCCATTCAACAACAGCCAAGTCTCATTCAAGACCACCATCTTTTGTCTGTTGTCTCGCAAAAAGACAATATGATGTGTGTTTATGATACTTCAGATTTTAATCCTAATAAATCTAAACTAATAAACCTCTGTATTTCCTTTATTTAGGCTCAGGCTGCTCACTGTATTTCAACTCTGAGCTGAGTTAGCACTTTTCCCTCTCATACTCTGTCGCTCCCTCGCTCACTGTCAGCAGAACACTATCCCAGAGTTATTACAGGCGTTCTCCTCAAGTTATCCATGGTATTGGGATATTGTTGACAGCCTGTGAACACATTGGATCAGATGCTCTTCACCAGGCACCAGGCACTTCCTGTTAAATGCGACTCAGCATTTTAAATCATATTTAAGATGTGACTTGAGGTTGACGTGTGTAGCATCCAACACAAGCTTAATTGCCCCCATATTGAAGACTGGCTGGCTCCATCCTGGCCTCTCACGCGGCTCTGCTCTGTTGGTAGTCTCTGACAGTGGCCTTTATAGAAAGAGGGAGCACCATCTTTCAGCTTAGCTCTTGGCTACTGCAGCTAAACTGCAACTTTGAGAGCACCGTTTTGCCTTGTTGCCGTACCTTTGTCTTGAAACCACAATTTCACAATATCGGGGAGGTTTGAAAGCTGAAATTTGGCATTTAACATATTTCGTTTTTTGACATTGACATTGAAAGTCTCTCTGCCCCCCCCCCCCCCCCCCCCTCCCCTCTCTCTTTCTTTCTCTCTATTTCTCTTTCTTAGCTCGGAGGACAAGGCTCTGATGGTGGTGAAGAAGGACCCTCTTTTCTTCGGACCCTCTCCCCCCTGCTTGCCCCCTGTAAACAGGACCAAATGCATCAAGTAAGTGCAAACCTCTAGACAAGAATCTCTGTCCCCTTCAGTAGTTCCCTCACTGGTCTTATGGATGTTCAATGCCTAATATGATAATGACTTATGGCTGATTTGACTGACAGGTTAGCCCATGAGCTGCGGGGCTGGGTCCATCGGCATGAGGTGGAGCAGACCAAGTCTAGACGCATGAGCAACAGCCAGCACAAACCCACCAGGACCATCCCTGTATGTGGACAGCCTTAACGCCCTTCCTCAGAGAGAGACACACACACACACACACACACACACACACACACACACACACACACACACACACACACACACGCCAGTATTATTTCACTGAGTGGTAGCATTATTTCAAAAGGATCTGGCTTCATACAGCTGCATATTTTACAGACACACTGTCTTGTGGGGCGGCTGTGGCGCAGGAGATAGAGCCGCCGTCTAATGATCGCAAGGTTGGCAGATCGGCGGTTCGAGCACCGGCTGGCCACATGTCGAAGTGTCCTTGGGCAAGACACTGAACCCCTAATTGCTCCCAGTGAGCGGGCCTGCGCCTTGCACGGTGGCTTGCCGCCATTGGTGTTTGAATGGGTGTGCGAATGGGTGAATGAGAGGCCGTTGTAAAGCGCTTTGGATAAAGGCGCTATAGTAAGTGCAGTCCATTTACCGTTTAGCACGTTTCAGTAGCTATGTAACAACCCTTACAGCCCACTATTGCACATTTCCAGCTAGGAACACATACACACAGACCCTCCAGAAGCACTCACCTCATTGGTCCAACATTAAGCATGAGGAACCCCAGCACTGCTATCAGACACACAGCCCCCCCTCCAATTATTTGGGATTTGACCTCCTGTGGAGCTATGTCTCCCTCACACACACTCATTTCTGGTAGTTCTTTTAGGCAAGTTTAGACAGGCTGGGCTATTTGACACAACAAAGTACAGTACACAACACAACACAAGTATGTGTTTGTCTTCAACACATTCACACTCCCTCCTCTCCCCTCCCTTAGTGGCTTTATCCCTATCCTTCCCTTTCCTGTGCTTCTCTCTCTTATCTCACATAAGCATGTTAATATATGTTTACAGTAAGTAAGTGTTCATTGCACTCTCTTTCCCTCCTCCTTCTTCCTTCTTCCCCACCTCCCTCCCTCCCTCCCTCCCTCCCTCTTTATCAGACTAGGAGTTAAATCCTGTAGTCCTGAGAAAGTCAACATTACGGTTAGAAGAGGGCTTTAAGGGATCAGTCCCCCCTTCTCTTTCTCCCCAACACTCTTTTCTCCTCTGTCAGAATACGGGTCCAGTCTAACAGCTTTTGTAATGGGTTAGTGGTTAGAACTAACACATTGTGCCCCGATGGCACCGTTCCCAGACAGTTTCCATAGAAGCGCTTTACTTTTGTCAGATAGATTGAGATACTAGCACTGAGCACTTGCTTATAGGATTCTTCAGATTCCGACAGTATGTTCCCACTTCTCAGCTGTTTCCGGCCAGTCCAGCTTAGGGGTTCTGACAGTGTGAATGGGTTTAAGAGATGTTGTCATGGTTATGTCGACTAAAGGGCTCTGCACACAGCGTGCGATTTCTGTTGCGCATCAACGTTCCATTTTGAAGTTTGAATGGAAGTCTATGAGAACATCGCATTTACCCACACACGGCCCCGATTTTAATCGCACGGCGAACATTCGATTCCATTAATTTTGAATGGGACAAAGCACACGGCGTGCGAGTTTTGTCGCACTGCTGTGTCCCATTCAAAATGAATGGAATCGAATGTTCGCCGTGCGATTAAAATCGGGGCCGTGTGTGGGTAAATGCGATGTTCTCATAGACTTCCATTCAAACTTCAAAATGGAACGTTGATGCGCAACAGAAATCGCACGCTGTGTGCAGAGCCCTTAACAGACAAACTTTTGAGTGTGTGAACCAAAAAAAAGGCTTCTCTTATTTTTCTATGTAGCATGCTAACTTTAGTTATTTTGATAGTAGGAGAGTGAGGTAGATAGAATGAACTGTTTAACACAAAAAAACTATACTTTTGATGAGATTATGCTAGATCTGTATTTTGTCCCATATTCTACCACACACACACACACCCCACAAATGCACCCATGGAACATTACACCACCTAGCTAACCACTAGCAGAGCCGTGGCAGCCTAGGTGTACCCAAACACATGGTTTGTTTAGTTTAAATCGTATTCATTTGAATGAATGATCATCCGTGTGTTTGAGAATGAGGTTTCAGTTATCCACTGGCAGGTGATGACAGCGAGCTGTTTCCTTAAGCCCTTGTGCTTAATGAGTGCCATCCATTTAGCTAAAACCTTGAGGGCTCACTATAGCCCTCACAGAAACACACTCATGAAGCCTGCTCAGGAGGCAGTTTGTCAGAAGAAAGTTGTGTGTGAGTCTGTGTCTGTGTCTGTGTGTGTCTGTGTCTGTGTCTGTGTCTGTGTGTGTGTGTGTGTGTGTGTGTGTCTGTGTCTGTGTCTGTGTGTGTGTGTGTGTGTGTGTGTGTGTGTGTGTGTGTGTGTGTGTGTCTGCGTCTGTACATAGCCCTGTATTTTGGTTTTGTATGCATTCATTGTATTTCCTCTCTCTACTCACTCACTGTCTTTTCCAACAGAGAGCCGTGCATAAGAAGGCTGTGGTGGCCCAGATGGTGACGGTCCAGTACACAGACTCCTCAGAGGAAAAGTGAGTGGAAGTCTCTTTTCTCTGTGTGATTGATTGGAAGGTACTGATTGATTGATTGATTGATTAATGTATTGGTCAATTTATCCCACAGTGGTGTTATTGCTACTGCAGGGCACATCATCTCTGAGGTTTTGCATCCATCTTGAGGTTTATTCTGATATCTTCACTGCTGGAGTTTTAAGAGACCTAGCTAAGAGTTTTTGGCCTTCCATAGTTTTTCCCAGTTGTAAATCTCACCGTAAACCAACTCTAAAAGCTACAGAACATCAAACCCACATTACCTTTAAAAACACACATCTGACTTCTGTGGTAAAAAATGAAATGTGTGTAACGTCAGGAGGCATTAACATTTTGTATCTGGGTCCCAGAGGGTGTATAATGTTCCTGTTCTATCTTTTTATATCTGTCTTACATTTTCCTCATGTTTCTGACATTCTTGCTGTATAAATCATGTAGAGGGCCAGCCAGACGCCCTCAGCCACAGTCGCTGGCCCTGCCAAACCCCTAGCCCCTCTACTGTCAGTCTCTCTGTCTCTCAAGGGGGTGTTGACAATGTGGACTAGAATTATAGAATGGTACAAACAATACGTTATTGTCAATAACTCAACAAGACCATTTCTGTGTAAATACAAAAATAGGCATTATCTTTGTTGTCTCTCAAAAGTTGTTACTGACTCTAAAGTGCTGCCCTGTTCATTTTTCTTTTTTATTGATTAAGACCATGGCTGTGTTCGGAATGGTATACTAGCATACTGCATACTAGCATACTCAATGAGTATATACTGCATACTGCCTACTAAATTCATAATAAGTATGCGAAAACCAGCCGACCGTTTACACAGTATGCATACTGCCTCCCAGAATGCATTTCTCCATTTTAAACCTCCATTGGCTAAAAGCTGTAATTTTGGCTTTATAGGTGTTAACATGTCACTTTATGAAGTTTTAATATTTTTTCAGGCGAGAAAGTAACCATATATATTCCCAAAATGTGTCCAGTTTATCAAAATAACCTGTTTATATATCTGATCTGACGTTTTTTTCTGTCTTCTGTTCGCTAGCTACATACGGCTGCGTTCGTAAATTCGCCCTGGAAATCTGATCAGCACTCATGGAATGCCTCTTGTCCAATCAAATTACCTGGTCCCTTTATGACGTTGAACCCAGTGTGCGCTCCGGCGCTCTCAGAGCGAATTTACGAACGCACCCTGCGTTGCTTCGTAACATAATTACAACAAGTTGTAAAATGATTTGGGGGGCCAATATCTTTAGCTAGCTCAAGTAACTAGCTTACTATATTGTTGTCTTAGCAGTTGGTAAAAGAACATGATTAAAATAAATAAATATATATGAGCAATAGCATATCGTGGGCTTGCTGCAGCAAGCACTACAACCAACTTGTCCATCTGAAGCTACAATACTGGGACCATTCGTGATTGGGCTACAAGCAGTCAAATACTAGGCGAACGTGTGTAAGACACGAATAAACTTGGATTTCATGCATTTCAAGTGGCATATTTGTAATCATGACGACGTAGCCTTGTCTAAGAATGCATTTCACCATGTTAATTCCCAGTATAGTGAAAATACCACCGCTCATCCGTGATCAGACTTAGCTGGGGTGCTGCAGCTGAAGAGTATCAAATAGAGTGCAAAAAGCAACATCTGCACACTCAAAACTATGTTTATTGCGAGCTTTCGGTCCCCAGGCTATCGGACAATGTAAACAACAGCTGTATGACGAGTTTGTATGACGCAGTTTGACAAGGCTGAAAGCGCACAGGGTTGCCAGATGGGATTTACAATTTACAGCCTAAACTTTCTATAACCTCTAAATCCAGTAGCCCATTCGGCGGTAACCCGCCCCATCTGGCAACCCTGGACGGCCAATGCATTTTGGGGAATCAGTACCCCAGAAGTGTCCAGTCGTATCACACTTAAATAATTCCGAAAATATAGTATATATACTAAATTTCTCGCATTCTCAAATCTCGCATACTGTACAGTGTGAACGCTCTCGCATACTCAAATCTACGTCATATCTAGTATGAGTACTATGCTAGTATGCTATTCCGAACACAGCCCATGTCTTGCAGTTGATTTATTTTTATTTATCTTTTTAAAGAGGGAAAAAAGTACATGTCAGGATTGGGTTTGTTGCAGTGTAAACATAGAGCCTGTTATTGTCATTGTCATTGTCGTTGTTGTTGTTGTTGTTGTTATTATTATTGTTCATAATAAAATAATAACGTGAGTGTTCTTCCTGTCTGTCTGCACAGGAGCCCTGGTAGTGAGCTGCAGGTGTACTACGCACCTCACCGCACTTACAACGACTTATTCGACGAGATCCACCGGCGGGCCGACACTTTCTATGTGGTTTCTTTCCGCAGGGTGAGCATGATGCCTATCCATAGAACGATCTGTTAACTTAAGAACCACTCTACCATGGGTTACTTCTGGGAGAAGCTTTATTCTGATAGAACATACAGTACACTACTACCCTTAACTTCAGGGATGAAGTGAATGTTAAGCAGTACCCACAGGCTGCTCCATATAAACTAAATGTCTGATTGGATCGGTTACATAACGTGTTGTAAAGTTAAGGGGGGGGGTTTAAAAGGAAGGTGACATACTCATTTCAAATCAACTCGGGTTTTAAGCAGATCATTTCCACATCCCGCGGTTAGTCATAAACTGCTGAAAGCCTTTATTGGATACAGATGGATCATTAATATAACATATTCAATACAAATCTCTGGGAGGATACCCTCTGCTCTTCTGCTGCTCATGTGTTCCTTTAGGAGAGACACATCCATTCTTGTGAAGAGAATAGGAAATAGCTTTAGTGTCTTTTTATTTTATTTAACAAGATAATTCACGTTGAGATTTGCGTCTCTATTTCAGGTGGAGGCTTGAAACATTGCAATGTTGTGTCAAACATAACCGGTGCATGTTTAAAACATGCAAAAGCCACCAGAGACTTCACTTCTTTTTTTTTTTTTTTTTTAAATTTGTTTTTTCAGATTTTATCCCTTTTTCACCCAATTTGGTAGCCAATTTAACCCAACTTAGCATCCAATTATCCCCTGCCTATTGCATTGGATCCGCCGCCCGACCCCGTGGCCGGCAGTCCCAGAGGAGGGCGCCAGGCAGACTAGGCTGACTGGCTCCTCGAGCCCAGTACCGTTATTCCGGCACCCCAGGGGGCGGTGTTGCGCGACGGATCCTAGTCCAGAAATACTCCTATACCCCCCCTCGGAAGCGGCCGGCCAATATGCCGCTTCCCGTGTGCCTCGGCCATTATCTGGATCTGGCGAGCCGGGATACGAACCCCGGCCCCGGTGGGCAGCATGCACTAGCGGCCAGTGCGTAGACCGCTACACCACCGCGGGGCACGAGACTTCACTTCTATGGCACATCAACAGTCTATGTGCCAAGACATCAGCATCACTCTCACCTCTTGCGTTGAGGTTTTGATTTGGTTAAAGAGGGAAGGAGTAGGTTGGCGTCAGGGGTGAAATGTTTGACCCTGCACACACCCATGGGTGTAGTTCTCCCATTACAGCCCAGCCCCAGTCCATTTATAATCATCAAGACTTGGGTTTTAGAATTTCAGTCACGACCATATGTCATTATTCATCTAGTTTCTCAGATCGCCCTTTTCCACATATGATTGTGTACCTGTTTTTAATTACCCCGGCTTCATATGAATAAAGCTGGGTTGCGTGTTTGGGAGGAATTCTTTTAATTGCTTTTGTTTTTCGGAGCTTAAACCCCATAATGCACCAGTCTTGCATGTGTGGTGGAGTGACCTCTCCTTTATACTGTTCTGTCCTCCAGTCTGAAACATTAAGAGCCACTGTAGGCTGTGCCAAGAAACAACAGTCCACTTCCGTCTTCACGGCATTGTTTATTGGAAAAATAATGTTGGCAAATGACTGAAATCGGACTGAAAAAAAAGTATTGTAAATGTCAAACTCTTTGTTTGTTGTTCAACCGATGATTTGTTTCCCTACAAACACATGTTGTCATCATCCCAGAGGGCAGCAGGCCAAGCTGGAGTGGACTAGGAGAGTGAACCGGACTTGTTTCTCATGACACTCAGCTCTCTTGGTGATGTTGAGCTCTTAAACCCCCCCCCCCCCGGTTTACCCTATTCATCCTGATTGCAATTTAGTCTGTCTTCCAATGGCATGGTCAAGGTTCACGACCTCTTAGTTACCAAGGAAGTCACAAACAAACACCTTGCCTCAGTGTTGACATGGAGATGACTATGAACCTTGACAACGGCTGGTAGCCCCTTGTTCAAGACGTCCATAGGTCAAGTAACAATCCATCAGGCCACCATTGGAGCATAGCAGCAGTGGACAGCAGAGTCTAACCAGTGAGACCACATTATATCTGTCCCTTTTGTTTTGATTCTGTATTTTCGCTCTCTGACTGACTTTGCTGTCCTTGTCATATAGGTCTGATTTGGTGAGCTGGTCACCAGTGTTATGAGAGAGGTTGAAAGGGCTCAATCCTGTAAGGTCCCTGTAAGGTCGTATGAGGGAAAGTGTCAATTACTGTATTTTACATTACAAGAACAACACAGCATTAGAAATGATCAAGGACAGGGTTGCCATGCTACCTGGAAAACAGGGAAAACATGGACATTTATGAGCCCTGTTCCATACCTGGAAAAGGCATGGAAACTGAGCAAAATGTAAAATGAACATGGAAATCTTGTGTTGTCCTGGAAAATTTGATAGGCTTTCTAAAACATTTAATAATTTAAGTTTATTCTCAAATTAGGATCCTTAGGATGAACACTTATTTCCATTGTGGTCCTTGTTAGAATCAAGTCTGCACTAGGATTGGATTGGTAAGCGCGAGGCAGGCAAGGCGAGAGAGGGAGCTAAGGATATGGAGAGTGGGTGAGGTTAAAGAAAGCTGCTCGCGTCGTTGAGTAATCTCCATGACATGCTGAGCACACAATTTGTCGACAGTGTTGTCAGCGGTGACCTTTTTCATTCTTACAGCCCTTTTTTATAAGCGTTCGTCTGGGTTTATTTGCCTGTATTATTTTGTTTCCTGGGTTTCAGGGTGTGTGTCCATGAGTGGGGGGTGTGCTTTTGTTTTTGTTCCCATTTGTATGATTGTTGTTATTAGATGTCTGCCAAAGATCTGGACCTCATTTGAATTTTGTTTAAACAGTTTAAGCCAGAAGCATGACCAATCCGTACCGACCGTTTGAAGTCTTGTATATCATATCTGGTTATTGGGTTTATCTCACCTTACTGTGCCCTATGCTGCAACACTATTGTCACAGTGATCAGTCAAGTCTTCATATTAGTCTACTCTTGACACAGTCACGTTTAGGATACGGTCACATCTACGGTTCTGACCTACACCATCTGTGGCTTTTGTTTGCTCGTGCAATTAGTTGAGGCGATGGAAAATATAGCTCTTGACATAACCAGTCATGTTGAACTGTGTTTTCTTCTACCGGTCATCTTGCGGTCAGGGTCTGTCGTCTCTCTGGCTATTCAGCACCTGTGACTTTATGTGAGTGTGAGCTGAGGTGAGGTGGTGGAAACACTCGCAGCGGAGTCGCTGTGGCCGTCGTCCAGTCAGCTTCCAGCAACCTGATCAAACCGTCGGCCAGTCAGATTGGCAGCCTCACCTCATTTACATTTGACATTTTTGGCATTTAGCAGACGCCTTATTCCAAAGCGACTTACATCAACAGATTTGAATACTAAGCAAGTGAATCATCAATCCACCAGTCGTGGCAGGAAGAGTAATCCAGCTCAGGCCCGGGGCCATTGATAGAAGGAAAAACCTTCTCCTATCACCTTCTTCTTCTCCTTCACCTTCTTTTCGTTGTTTGGTACCTGTACTATAGCAATGACAATAAAGACCATTCATTCATTCATTCATTCATTCTTCTAAACTTTTTGTTTTTGTTTTTGTTACACTGGAGAAACGGAGAAACAGAGAAACAGCACAGGGCAATAGAAGTTTTTAGGGACGCAGTAGAGGGGAAAGCGGGTGTCTTTAGGAGACGCAGTGCTGAGGGGCAGAAGATGTCCTCATGGTGGTTGGGTTTCTCTCCCCTACTGCCCCCCCCCCCCCCCCCCCCCTCCCCCCAAGCCTGTCTCGGCTCTTTCTGTCAGCTATACATTCCCCAGTCCCTCTCCTTATCCTATATTTTCCCATTCTAGACTCTGTCTATAAGGCCCGATCTCACTCCTCTTGTTCACTGTGTAAGCTTTTCCTTAGCCTGCCTATAGCCTCTAATGTCCTTCCAAGCTTAGGTTACGCTTACCCCCATGTACTTCCCCCCAACTCCCATCCCTCCTGTCCCCCTGGCCTAGCCTCTGCTCAGCCCCCTATCCCTCATCCTCTCACCCTGCCTAGGTTTTGGCAGGAGAGTATAATGAAGGTAGCAGGTCTTCGGTTGGCCTCATGGCAGACCTCTGACTCTCCGGGAACGGAAACCTGGAGCCCTCACGAAGTGGAGCAGATCAGATCAGAGGTGGCTACTCTAGTAGATCAGAGGTGGCTACTCTAGATCAGAGGTGGCTACTCTGTAGATCAGAGGTGGCTACTCTCTATCTCTCTCTCTCTCTCTCTCTCTCTCTCTCTCTCTCTCTCTATCTCTCTCTTTCTCTCTCTTTCTCTCTCTCTCTATCTCTCTCTCTCTCTCTCTCACTCTCTCTCTATCTCTCTATGGGCCAGTTTCACAGACAAGGCTTAAACCTAATCCTGGACTAAAAAGCATCTTCAATGGAGATTTTACATTGAAAGTGTGATTTAGTCCAGGACTAGGCTTAAGCCTTGTCTGTGAAACCGGCAATATATGTTTCAACTGATCTTTCTCGCTATGCTCTACTTAACTCCAGATAGAGGGGAAAAAACAAGATGGTCAGGTTTTCCATCTGTGTGCTATCTGTACATCTTTCGGCAATTAAGTCGGGTCCAGAGCTGAAGCGATGGCAAGTCGATGCATGTAGGGAGAAGAAGGAGAGAAAAAGAGAGTCCTCGTGGATTTGACTGTGTATTCTCTCTGCCAGAGGCCAGGAATAGAATGAGTTTTGGGGAGGGTGGGGGGGGGGGGGGGGACTGGCTCACACATGTTTACCATCCCAACAGCATTCTTCTTCCTCTTCCAGCTTCTTCTGAATGGATGTAATTTACCTAGATTAGAACCACTCTCTAACTCTATCGTTCGTTTTTGTATATCAAGCTCCACATTTCAGTTTAAGACGGATAGGACACGTTATATTGTCGTCGCCTTGCTGCGTCATGCAATCGTTTGTCTCAGGACTCAGTGTCGCTAAGTAGTGTTATGCTAACATTCCAGTAAACCAGTTCCCAAAACATAATGTAAACATTAGAGGGATTTTACTGTGCTTCACAGCTATAGTATTCTAAACCTTTGAACTGTGGGGGCAAGAGACCAGCCCATATGGGAGTCGTATGATTGCCGAATGCCATGTTTACGACTCCTTGTCATGTGAGGGTTCTTTCATGTGAACTGTTGTCTTTGGCTTTGACTTTCTAACCTCATTGTACTCGTTTGAGTGTGTCGTACTGCCAGTGTTGGCGCCTCACTGTCACATGGTCTGATGTCGCTGTGTGTACTGGTGTCTATAGTTTTACCTGCTCACTCAGACTATAGTTCCACTGCACTTTTCAACGATTCAGTTGCTAATCTTGCTTGTGAGTGTATGGAAACCAACTGCAGCTGCATCTCAAGACATGAATGTTGTAAAGGGCTGTCAGATGCTTCTCCTTCGATTCACATGCATTGAATATTTGTCTCCACAGTGTAAAAGACATCTGACCCAACCCTCTTGTCCTTTGTTTTCAGGATCACCTTTTACTTCCTGCCACCAGCCACAACAAAGGAAGTCGACCCAAGATGTCGGTGGTCCTGCCAGCGATGAACATTAACGGTAAGAAAAACGAACACAGACATAATCATACATAACACTCGAATTATGTTCTCTCTCTCTCTGTCTCTCTCTCTCGCTCATCTTTTTCAGTTCACTGGTTTGTTTACATTATTCACTGATTGGCCTATTGTATTTTTGGACCAAGTTGTGTATAAGTGAGTTATTATTACATTTGGGTTTCATGCTCGTCCCTCACGCAGACTAATGGTGCACTGCTGTGGGACCGCGTGACAGTATGTTTGCTCTTCCTCTGACAGGCACTCAGGCGTAATGGCTAGCCCAGACGAGCTATGTTCTGCAGTGTTTACATAGCGCTTATCTACAGGTTGGAGAGGCTGTGCCACACAAGGGTAAACAGATCCTATCTGTGTCAGGACATAGGGAGAACTTCCAACAGCAGCTCTCCACACTGGGTCTTTTGGGCGGCTGTGGCGCAGGAGGTAGAGACGGTGTCTAATGATCGCAAGGTCGGCAGATCGGCGGTTCGAACCCCGCCTGGCCACATGTCGAAGTGTCCTTGGGCAAGACACTGAACCCCAAATTGCTCCGAGTGAGCGGGCCGGCGCCTTGCATGGCAGCTTGCCGCCATTGGTGTGTGAATGTGTGTGTGAATGGGTGAATGAGAGGTTGTTGTAAAGCGCTTTGGAATAAGGCGCTATATAAGTGCAGTCCATTTACCATTTCTGCAGGTGGCACAAGACCCTTTATACTGTATTTCTACACTTTCTTAAATACAATTGCTTGTTTTTTTGAATGAAACATTACAGGATTTAAACGGTGGACGTTTCTGGACGTTTGATTCTGCTCTATGCTCTCAGGATTAACATATATTTATATTTAATTCTATTTTTATACATGTCATATACTCGTGATTTGATTCCTGTGTGGTGTGAGGGGTGAAGGGTCTTCCTCCCTCAGAACCCATCCTGGTTTCCCATAATTTGGTCCCTATTATGATGCCTCAGCCACTGATTATATACACTGGTCTATTCTGAGACATGTCGGAGTGTCAACTCCTGCACCACCGATTCCACAGCTACGCACACACACACACACACACACACACACACACACACACACACACACATACACACACACAATGGAGACGAGTGAGTGGAGAAACTCAATCACTGAGTCATCATGGGTACACTCAGTTCTGTTACCATCCACACACTCAGACTATAAGAACCCCTCCCCCCCCCCCCCCCCCCCCCCACCACACACACACCATCACCACCACCCCCAAGTTCTATGTGTGGACAACCTTTATAATGTGATGTTGTGCAGGGGGGGGGGTTGTTTTCCCAGCCACTTAACTGTGCATGTTCAGTGGGCAGTGGGCAGTGGGCTCACTTGAAGAGCAGTCATTTATTTAATGTGTCTGTATGCTCCACTGCCATATAAGGAGGAGTATTGGGTTTGGTCAAGTCTTCAAAGCAATACTGGGATTGTAAGGTTTGACATATCGTGAGCTTAGAATTATACGGTTCTATCTCCGTTTAGGGCAGTTCAGAGATATTGAGCGTCAAAGTTTTTACATTCCATTATGTTTTGTGAGATGGAACCTTTGCATTTTATTAATTACTAACTCAAAAATGTCAACATTTTAAAAATAACACCACACAGGCAATAATAAACACCTAATGGATCAGATTATGTAAAAAAACTAAATTTTGACCAAATATGGAGACAGAACCTTATAATTCTAACGTCACGATAATGTCTTGATACCTTAAGCTCAAGCAAGCAGAAGTTCACCTCTTGAGACCTCAGTGATTTGTTCAACATTCTGTCGATATAAATATATGAGTCATAGATGAAATATTAGGCCTGGTATATTTTTTTGGGTCCTGCTCTTGTAGCCAAACCGTTTCCAACACTTAACTGAAACGTTGTTTGTTTATGCTTGGTCTGGATTTCCATGACATCATAATAGCTCTCTATGGTCCTTAGTGTTCTGGATCACCAGTACTGTTCTGCTTTAATGGGAGAGGTCAAAGGTGACTGGCGCCATGCTCGGTGTCCATTTGCCATGCCTTTACTCTAGTGCTGGGGTCTATCAGGTCCCTCAACACTATTTAAAGCCCCATTGGCTTAGAGAAGGCCGGTGACCTCTGACCTGAGAATGGTTTGGTGTTCAGAGAGACGTGGCTTGGCCATTATGGGGTTGTGAGAATCCTAATCCACCCTCTCTATTTTCTCATTCTCTCATCCTCCGTTTCTGGCTCTGGTCATAGCCTCAAATTCGATTAACGGTTGGCTAGCTTTCGCAGGGAGGAGTGAATCAGTGGAATCTGATCCTCTTACTCAGCAGGGAAGAGCAGGGGCATTGGGAAATACTCTCTGGGGTACTTTTAGCAGATGAAGATGGATGAAGGTAAACATTGTTCTTGGTAGGTCTTGTCAGGGAGGAATGTTAAGGCCACCCTGGTCAGATGGTTCATTGATGTCGAGAAAATGGTGAAATCCTATCGCTGCTTTTTCAACTAATTGCTCTGAATCCCCCAAACAATGGTTGCATTCAGGAGATGACACTGACTCTGTAAGATGTTAAGTCACCACAAAAAAAGCATCTTTGAATCGCAGGATCTTGTTGTGGGTGCATGCACACATACCCCCGCAAAATCAAAACGTTGTGTCTTTTGTTCTCATTCCAGATTGACATTTATTTAAAGGACGCTTGGTTTGGTTCCATCTCGTTTAATGGTTTGGTGTTTTGGCATGAGCATAGAGGCCCAACGGTAGTTTTTAGTGTTAGGAGAATATTGCATCGCATTCCCACTGTCAACTTATTTTAGCACTTTAAAAAAGAATGATGTTTCAAATAAAGTCCTTGCTCCGTTTTTCAGATGACTCCGTTGGAGCCTCAGTTGCAGATGTCAAGCACTGCTCTTGGTTGCTCTGGACCTGACCTGACCTGACCTGACCAGTGTTGTGTTGTGTACCTACACACACCTGGACAGAGAGACTGACTGACACAGCAGCAAAGGGGGGGCGGGGGGAGGGGGTTAGGTCTCTAATACAGCAGACACACATGGCCCTCCTCCCACTCATACAGTTCCACATGTCACACAGATGACAGAGTATCTGGGGAACATTATACATGTATGTAATATCAGTTTGAAACTCTGAAGTGATTATGTGTGTAAAATGTACTTTGTTAGTGGGGCGAGACTCTTAGAATAGCAACAACTCGGTCCCCCTCAATATCCATGATTGCTCCACCCGGTAGAGGGTAATTCTTTCCAGCTCTGTCTTGCTCTTGTTTAGGAATGCCCCCCCACCCCCACCCCCACCCCCTAGTCACGAAATGGCTTTCATCTGGAGGAGGTGGATTGGTTCTGCTAATAGAGAACGATGGTTTGGTCTGTCCTGGATTATAACATGCGATTGGGGATTGGGACTTTGATGTATGCCATCAGATATTTTCTGTCTGGCAGTATATCTACGGTTCAGGGGTTCTGTAAAAACTTGGGAGTTGACGTTGACTTCTATGATTCTCAAATATTTCTGGCTGTAACGTTGGCACCTTATAAGGAGCAAGGCTGTCTCTCTCAAGTGTTTATTTAATGATCTCCTTCGTTTGAAAGCAGCTCAATCGATTGGAAGTGACATGTTTAGATGTAAGGAATGTTAGGGAATGACGTAATCTTTTGGGATTACAGGTGGTTTCACTGTGGGTTATCGTCACGTTCACGCTCACATGCACTCACGGGCACACGCATCCTGCAGCCTACAGTACCTTTCTTTTTCCTTATTTGGGTTCTTCTTTAGGTTCCCAACAGAGGCGAAGTGTAACAGGGTTTCATGGTAGAGCACCTTGTGTAAGCAGTAGTCGGGGTCAGACTTTCCTATGTAAGGTCTTATCTCAACCTTAACCACTAGAGACAAAAACACCACCACCACCAATGATATCAGGCCAGGTTTTTTTAACACAAAGAATGCTGCGAAGGAGCACTATGCCATGTCTCTTTTGCTGGCCAAGCTTGCCCCCATTTGTTAAGGACAAACCTTGAGATTGTGTCTGGAGTTTCCGAAAGGCAATTAGCTGAAATGTCGAGCACTGCCTCAGTTTTTCTTGCTTATTTCATATTGAAATCCAAATAATCGTTCTGAATTGTTCTAGACTGTGTCCCGATTTTGGCTTATGATGTTTCCTATTGGGGTGACGGGTTTGGTGATTGGGATTAACATTACCTGCTCCATTTGTATTGTAGAATGCCACACATGACCAATGACCAAGGGACTATAGGGACATTCCGGTGATCATATTCTCTCTATTACTTTCCCTAGTTTGCAGGTGTCAAGTGGAAATTGGCTGGCTTGGTCCAGTACAGTAGGTAGAATGTTTAAATGGCCCACTGAATCTCTCAGTGGGTCCTAATTTCTTTTTATTGATTCAAATTGCCTATAACGATTGACAAATTGTTTCCTTTTTGGATGCAAAACTACCCTTCTCAAATAATATGCCCATTCTCATCTCGATGGATCTCTATGCAAAAAGTGGCAAACAGCTTCCACAGAGATGCCCTCTTGAGTTTCCTCTAATGTTCTGTTGTCAGAGCCGGAGGGCCTAATCACCACACACTGGCACAACAGTGGAGCAAGCTGCCAACTGAAAGGGCAGAGAAGGAACTTTCTGGAATGTCTCCAGATGGCACAAGTAGAAGGGAGAGAGGGGAGACCTGGCAGACAGACGGCTCGTTTTCTGAAGGGGCTTTTGGCAGCTGCCTCAAAGTCCTGCTGTTTGAAGTCCGGCCCGTGTTTGCGTGTGTACTGTCCCAGTGTTATGGCCCGCTCAATCAGTGGACTGAGTACAATTTGGATACTTAGTGATCTGCCAGACATAGATGCAAATAGTCTGAAGAAACGTTGAGGAGGCGTATGAGGAATAGCCTAGATGTAATGATCATTTTCTCTACCCAACAGACTGTGTAAACATTGAGATGTGGTATTGGAGATGGGATTCTCATTTCTTATTGTCTCCCACCCCAATTGATGCAGAATCTACTGTGACAAGATATAAAAACCCTTACCTTAGGGCGACTTGCAGAGATGCCTGTTTAAATACTATAGTCATTTTAATAGACCCAGTCCTGCACCAGCTGCAAAAGAGGAAGCTTATTGACAGTCACACAGTGTTACGTTTCCTTACTTTCCATAGATATTATCATCCAGGGAATCTCCCCAGCTGGAGACGGAGCCATCGTATAGTCAGTGCACCATCTGATGAAACCCTCTGAGCCTCCCAACCGTATAGAAACCCTATGGTGGGGTTGTAGAAGCTAATGCCTTGAACAGGTGTCTCTGGAAAAAGACTGGGCTGTACCTACCGCCAGTGCTCTTAGGCGTTTTTAAAGCTTTCCTCAGCCCCCTTTTCTGGGTCATATGAGACTGCAGTAAACGTGGATGAGGAGGTGTACAGGTCTTGTCCAGTCCATATGGTGTGTGTGTTATTGTGGCACTACTAGCCTGTCCCTGTCCCTGTAGCCGCCCCATATAAGAAGCCATAATAGGAGATATAGGAGTCTGTGAAGTGTCGGTGGTGCAGTAATGTAAACCGTAGACGCTCGCAGGGATCCCATTCATAAATACTCTACATGCTGTTTGGGGGGGGGTTGTGTTAACAAGAGATATTTTACAAGTCAGCCCATTAAAGAGAACTGCTGTCATTGCTTGACTTCCTCTTGGTGTAGCTTTTGTGGCAAGTGTAGACAGCCCTTCTTAACTTTTCATACATAACAGACAAAATATCTGTCTTATAGGATATCAGTCAACATTTTACTGACACCATTTGTAAAAAGAAAAAAAAAATCCAACTGGTAGTGTTGTCTTAGTTATTCTAAAAGAAAGAGTTCTCTAGTTTATGATTTCTGGACATAATCCAATCTTCGATGACTTGTTTGTGACATCCACACTGGCAGGAGCACGGTGACCTTGTTTGTGGTAATGCTTAGTGCCTTTAAAGTTGCACAGCGTCAGTTTTGAGCTGTGCTGACCTGGCCCCATCTGCACTACTGCAGTCTCTGGGGTTCGCTCAGAAACAAAACCTGACGCATTGTCATTGATCAACCTCTCTCTGTCCCCCCCCCCCCCACACACACACACACACTCTTGTCAGGGGGCTTTCTCTCTCTCTCTCTCTCTCTCTTTCTTTCTCTCTTTCTTTCTTTCTTTCTTTCTTTTTTTCTTCCTCCCCTTGATTTGCATGTCTTCTTTTGTTTATAACTGTTGTGTTTATCTCTACGGGAGAGAGGGCCAGTGTGTGACTCACCTCTGGTCTCCATCTGCCGTCCCCCACCATCCTTCTGCTCCGGCTCTTAACCACCGACCGCCCACTCCACAATATGACCTCTCAACCCTCACCCCAAAGCGCTGTCTCCTTAGGGTCATATCGTCCCTTTCTGAAAGGGATACAAGAGGAAAGATGTGTGTGTGTGTGTGTGTGTGTGTGTGTGTGTGTGTGAGAGTGTGTGTGACTAAGCCCAGTTAGATTGAAACGAAGGAATAGAATACAATCTTTTGTATTGTTGAGTCTTTTTTGCTTTGTCATCAACAGTGGATGATGAACAAATCTTCAATCAAGCTACAATTTAGCTGCTTTTACCCTCTGTTAAATGTTGAATATTTCCTTTATGCCATTGATGTATTCATTTGTGATGAATTCTAATCAGCTCTGTGTTTTTTCTCCTCTTTTTTGTCCCTCTCTCTGTCCTATTACAGACAGTGTGATAAAGGACGGAGAGTTTGAGGTGATGATGCAGATTGACTGTGAGGTCACAGATACCAGGATCCTCCACATCAAGTCCTCTAGTATCCCACCGTTCCTTCGTGTCAACCGCACTGACACCCTCTACCCACCCTCAACAGCTGACAGCCAAGCCCCACCTCCCGTTGGGGTGCTCATGGGTTCTGCGTGAAAAAAAACATCAACCAACTGATAGCAGAGCTCAGAACCAACCAGAAAAATGAAAACATTGACTGAAAAAACATTTTGAACTGGGGAAAAAAAGAAACATGATCCTAGAATTTTAGAGTACAGATCTTTCTCTACACACACACACAGTCTTTCTAATTTTTTAGATATTGAATTATTTTAAATATGATATACATTTGACAAGATGTTGTCTGAATTGTTTATTTTTTGTCTATCCTTGATTTGGGTGAATGTGAACTTGGAGTTATGACCAAGTGTACATAGTCTTGGAATGAGAAGGTATCTCAAATGGTCAGTGTCAGTTTTCTACATTCATCCTCATCTTTGATGTCCGTCACGGTTGAAGGGGGCCTAAGACAAGGCCCTCACTCTGTGTGTGGCTGGACTGACTGCTCCCTGTGGCTTCAGACTCCCCGCAACAGGGTAATTGCTGGACAACAGCAGGGAGCAAAGCGTTGAACCCTGAGTCACCCCGTCATAACACAAATACTTTTACCCCCATAGCGTTTCCCCCCAAGGCTGCCATTTTACTTTCTCTGTTCCCTCCCTCCTTCTCCTGCTTTTGCCTTCTTTAACTGTTTAGCCTTTCCGAGAAACTAATTGAAGCTAATTAAATATGTCTGTGATGCTCTTGATGCTTGGTGTAATAAATGATTTCAGCAAATAGAGGAACCATGCTGTACTCAGGAAGAAATCAGTAAAAGCTAGCAGTCCAACCACTAAAGTCTAAAAGGTTTTGGGTCACCGTTTAGTTTTTCTGTTGTTTTGTTTTCGTCATTGTACAGCTTATGAAGAACCTTTGTTTGTTTCTGAACCTCTGTTTGCACTGTACTTGTCCTGTATACTACTATTCGTGTGATATTCTGCGGAAAGTTATTTATTTAAGTCCTCTGCTGATTCTCTGTCTTGGGATGCAAAGCCACATCTCCAATTAATTATTTTTGAAAATAAATATCTATGAAAGTACATTTAATATGAATATAGTCAATGTGTATAATCGTCTTCTAATTTTTTGCAAATGAGAAGATTATGATTTTAGGTTTAATTTGGAGATGAGCGAAAATATTGAAGGACGTGATGTTGGCCACATGAAGGTAATTTTTTTCTTTGTATGACATTGAATTAATTTTTATTGGGCAAATGTACTATTACCAGCTGATATAATTTCTATGAAAAATCTCTGAAAACTCTGACCACATAAATCAATTAACCTCAACATGTTGGTAAAGAGCACTACTCGGCATACACAACCTTTGTGCGTTTGGTTAGTTGTCATAGCGGCAAAGGATATTTTAACCCTGACCTGTCCGTCCACTTTGTCTAATTGCACTTTTATTGAAGTGCACTTAAAAGAAAGAAGCCTTTTCTGTTTGCGGAGAATCCCTGTACTTACAGAATGTATTGCCCACTGAAAATCTATTTTTTTAAGGAATGCTGTTGAAAAGATACCGAAAGCTTTGTTGCATCATGGTGTATACTGTATGATACAGTCAATTCAATTTTGAATAACACAAGTTGATCAGAGTACAACTTTTCAGAAGCAAAGCAATCTGGACATTCAGTCATTGATCTTTAAATGTTTTGTTGTGTTCTACTGGCCCATTGATACTTTGTTTAGATGTAGATACTAGCTTTGTTTTCTGTGGCTAGTATGCTGTTCTGTAGATACCCCAATGTTTTGCCTGTCAGGTCAGGGAACAAGGGAAGTGAAGTTTGAGTACTACATTATTATAGGGACAACGGCAGTAGCTAGTTCGGAAGTTGGGTGTTTTGGAGTGTGGAGTACTGCATATAATATATTCTATTATCATCGGTTGAGGGTTAATTTAACAAAGCAATAGCCTAAAGGTTTGATTTCCCCTCCTGTTAATGTCATGTTTTTTTTAGCGTTGTGTTTGAAAATTCTGATATCCTCCGTAGATCCTCTAGTTCAGCCCTTTAATGTGGCCCTTTCCACTCATTTCTGTTTTCTATCGTGGTGTATGAATATGGAAATTGGCTATTATATATATATATATATATATCAAGTATTTTGAAACTGCATTTCATTCAGAACAATTACATTATTTTGACTATGTCCTGTGATAAAAACATGTTTTTGTATCACAAGTCAATAAAACACTGGATTGACATTGAATGTGTGTGTGTGTGTGTGTGTGTCTGTATGGGTATGGGGAGGATTCCTGACTATTTCCTTCTTGGGTCAAGTGACTCCAGAAATGTAATGTATGAAATGGAAAGGGGTTGAAATGGGTCCTTTATAGAGTATGCACTGCTGGATGGTTTGAGCTACAGTAACTCAATTGATTTAAGTAAGAGACAAGGACAATTACAGTGTGGAATGCTCCTGTTTTTTTTTCCAGACTTGTGGGTCTTTTTTGTCTTTTTTTAAGCCAGATGCTCTCCGTCCTGTTCCGACAGTTTTCATATTAGATTACCGCTTACAGGAGGTAATTATAGCCACTTTGACTTCAACTGTGAATTAAAAACCTACACAGGAGACATTTTCTGTTCATACTCGCAGTCTTTTATTGTAGTCTCTTCAAAACAGTACGGTACTATCTGATATAAAAGTAATAAGTGCTTTCACAAGACAAAAGATCAACAGCTATTTGTGATATGTCAACAAAGCATGGTATATATGTACAGAGATTCAAAGAAAAAAAGGTATATAAAAATAAAGTATAAAAGTGTATAACACAAAATAGTGATGTTGACCCACCCATGTTATGTTTTCATAATTGGTAATAAACAGTGTTGATGGAACACTTAAAAACAAGTATTGTTTTTAAGTGTTGTCTGTATGTTTATTGTTGTCTGTATAAATGTATTGCTTCCTTTACACCCAAGGCCTGATTAGGACTTCCCCGGACATCGTCTCTACATTCATGTATCTTTCAATGGTTTTATATTACAGTATATACAACTATGCTATATAGGTTGCAGCAACAGTTTCACATAGCTTCACTACTCTTTAAATTTGTCAGGTGAAGAAAAATAATCAGTTGACAAAGAGGCTGAATGTTGTGCCCAGAAATCATATTCAGAGAAAGAATAAAATTACGCTTTTTAAAGGCTGATGCATCACAACAAGGATGGCCTAGTGGACTGGTCTACAATCCACTTAAACTCATAGAATTAGTCTGCTTTCTTTTCATTTCAAACTCTTTTATACAAAAAGTGCCATAAACCTTTGGCCTCCCTCCTACAGAGGGTCTACATAGGCAAATTTTAAATTGTATGTGACCTGGTGTCCGTTGTCCCAGGCATACAGCCTACTCTCCTTGGGGTTGTAGTCGATTTGTGTGGTGTACGTGTAGTTGTTGGTGAAGGGCGTTCTGGGAGTCATCTGAGTGTTGGTGTGTGTGTCAAAGGCGTACGCCAGGTTGGCATCCTTGCGGTTGTAACTGTCGACCGCGTACAGAACGCCACACACGATGAAGCAGTTTCCGTAGCGTTCTCGTCGGAGCCCTGTTCTCCAGGTGGTCTCTCTTTGCATGCTGAGGTCGTTGGGGTTCAGCCGAGTCAGAACAATCACTTCCTGGAGGAAGCCCTCGTCGTCCAGCGCAGGGTAGATGATCCACAGGCCGCTCTCGTCCACGGCAAAGTCTATGTCGGAGTGGCCGCGCCATTGCCATGGTGACGACGCTTCCTCAAACACAGCGTCGTGCAGCAGGGTCCAGGCCTCGACGTGGCGCAGGCGTAGGTCATACTTGATGATGTCACGGGAGAAGGCACGGTTGTAATAGAAGGCCCCGTCGTAGACTACGTGACCTGTGCCGATCCAGTTATAGGGAAGCTTGTAGGAGTTGGTGAAGCGGCCTAATGAGAGGAACAGAGACAAGAGCAGAGAGATAGTATGACCATACATTTTATTTTCATTTATTTAACCTTAACACAAAGGGCTGGTTTCCCCAAACACAGATGAAGCCTTATTCTAGACTGAAAAGCATCTTCAATGGACATTTTCCATTGACAATGTGATTTAGTCCAAGACTGTCTTAATCCATGTCCAGGAAACTGCCCATAAAGACCACAGAAAAGGTGGTGAAGACAGCCTGTGAAGACAGCCCTTTGTGAAGGAATCCACTTCAATAATTAGCACAAGCAAATGAATGGTTGATTGTGAAATTGTTTCATGTCGTCTCCGTTTGTGGCGTTGGTAAGACTTAAGTACCTTGTTTAAAGACTTCCATGTTGCGGAACTCAAGTAGGTTGTTTCCATAGTAGTAGTTTGTAACGTAGATCTTGTCATGATTAGCCAGTGGATCCTTCATCCATGCGCCCTCGTTGCGACCGTAGGTGTTGTGAGTGACAGGTTCTGAGATGGTGGCCAAAGTGTCCTTACACTCCCCTGTGAAGGACATACAGTACTCAGTTATACCACATTATACATATATATATACAGTATATAGTGTATAATAATAATGATAATAATAATAATAAATTAATTTTATAAGGCGCCTTTCATGGCACTCAAGGTCGCCGTACAACAACACATTTAAAAACAGTTACAAAATTCAAAATACATAGAAATACACAGTATAAACATAGCTAGCAGCAGAGCAGCACGGGAACAGTAAATCAACAGGGATACGCCTGCGTAAAGTATGTATGTATGTATATGTTACGGTACTTGTGGGAATACGGTACATGTGGGAAAACTAGGGTTAGGGTTAGGTGCTAGGGTGACTTGGTACATGCTGGCATGTCTAACCCTAACCCTAGTACCCTAGCACCTAACCCTAACCCTAGTTTTCCCACATGTACCGTATTCCCACATGTACCGTAACATATAGATTTAAAAAAAAATAAAAAATAATATATATACATATACAGAAACCTTACCAGGCTTCCTTTGGGGTAAGTCTTCAGAGGTCTCCCCTGGTTCTATCGGTTCCACTGGTGCCTGCTCTTCTTCCTCGTCCCAGCTGATGCTGTACTTGCGTTTGCCAGGGGGAGCGTGGCTGCTGGAGGTGGTGGAGGTCATAGAGGTGGTGGAGAAGGGTGGAGTAGTGGTGGTGGAAGAGGAGGAGGTGGGAGGGGTGGAGGCGGACTCTGTTTTCCTCTCTGTTGTTGGCGATGTGGTAGCTGTGGTAACGGCCTCTACGGAGATGGTTGTTGTTGGAGCTGTGGTTGTAGCAGACGTTGTGGTGGCGATTGCAGTGGCTATCGTGATAGTGCTGGTAGAAGTGTCTTTAGTCAAGATTGGTCCTTCAGCGGTCACCTCATCTGTAGTAGTAGTAGTGCTGTCCATGGTGTGTGCTGAGTCTTTCACCTTGGTTTCCATGGTGATGATAGGTTTCTTACTGGTAGTGAGCCTAGTGGTCTCCTTGGCTACAGGTACCTGCGTGGTCATGGCTGTATTTATGCTTGTTGTTGTGTGTGGTCCTTTTGTGGTCTTTGGCTTAAGGCTGACAGAGGTGCTGGCTGGTTTGACCATGATGGGGATGGGGTATTTAGTGACTCTTGTAATGGTCTGACCAGTGGTCTGAACCACAGTTGAGTTAGTAACACTGTGCCTGGTCATGGTGACAGTCTGCTTGGCAATGGATGTTCCATCTGGAGTATTTCCCATAGTGGATGGGGTGGTCTTTGCAACCGTATTCACATGCTCATAAGGAATTGCCATGGCATCGGTGGACACCTCCACGGTGGTCTGCTTGGCCTTCGCCTCCGGTCTGGCACTCTTTGGCCGAGCTGATCTTGGTCTGGCCCTCACTCTGGCCCTGGGAGCCGTGGCTCTGTGTTGGAGGAGCTGCTCCTCGATGAGGAGGTTGACTGGGCCGTCACCACTGAATCCATCATACTCAAAAACTGGTCGGTCAGGGAGGGAAAAACACTAGTCGAAAACATTTCTTCCAAAAGCGTATGTGTAAATGTATAACGGTGGTTATTATGGATGTCATTACTGACTACAATAATCACTACAGTGACTGCATATGGTTGAATAGTAACGATGATAGCCTAGTGGAGCAAACACAGTAAGGTTACTTACTGACTCTACACAAAGTAGTATTTCTGACTCTACACAAATAAGTGGAATGCCAAGTCAGTTCTCCCACGACACAAACAGTTGTAAAAGAGACAGACGGCCAGGCTGCTTGCGTCTCTGAGGCTTTGTGGATGCGTTCGCCACAGCAGATGACAGAGTAAACTCAGTGCTTGCTTTCCCTTCCCTGTATTTTATGGGAATACTTGGTTCACAAAGTCTCCGCACTGCACAGAGCAGCTGTGCCAAAGGTTTTAAATCTGTGGAGTCTCTAGTAGGGGTGGGCATCGACGATCGATAATTGATCGATAAGGATCTTGGTCGATCACAAAATAAAACATTTGGTCGATCACAAAAAAAAAAAAAAGATTTTTTTGTGATCGACCAAATGTTTTATTTTGTGATCGACCAAGATCCTTATCGATCAATTATCGATCGTCGATGCCCACCCCTAGTCTCTAGCAAGGGAGCTGGACTGGTGCTATACACTACAGCTTCATTAGCAACGAGTGAGACATAGAACAGATTTGTCTGTTTTGAACTATCATAAGATGGTTGGGAAAGCCATGATAAAAAAAAACAACCTCAATGGAGTTCTAAGACTTTGTCTAAGACACTGTCATAAAATGTTTCTACATTATATTCTCTATACTTTTAGAGGAAAGAACAGGCTTGATCTTTTTAGGTACAGTAACCAGAATGTTTGGACTTACAGTTCTCCCCTGGCTCCCCATCATCTGCCAACATTTGGTCGGATTTGTAGAAGGTCATCCCCCTGATAACCATCCCGTTAGGGCCCATCTTCACCCCCTGGGACACCTCCTGGTCGGCTCCAACCACGGTGGTCACCAGGGGGGTAACCTGTGTGGTGGGGTGGGGACCATCACTCTTCAGCGAGGACCTGGAGAATTCATGTTTCCCAACGAACCTCTCTTCATACCTCTCCTGTTAATGAAGATGAAGCCATTTGTAAAAATAAACAATTAGGTATCCAAATACAATTGATTTACTCTTTTGGCAAAAATATATTGCTCAGTGATGATTTGGCGTGTTTTTCGAAATCTCTTTTTCAACATTCTGGCAATTGTCATAGAACATTGTTTCCAGGGTCCATTCCTCACTGAAGGACAGTGTCTGTCTCCACCTCAGGTTAAGAGTGTAATGGATCCAGATCGCGTCAGGCGTTAGCTCGCCTGGACCCGTCTCTGATGGACTCTCTGATGTGAGTAATCCACTGGATTTGCCAAGTCTCAAATGACCTCAGTAATTATTGGAATATTCGATGTGCCTTTTTTCTAAAGCACTGCATGTTTTTGGTCAAACGGTTTTGATGAAGGCAATGTGACAAGGCTATTATTGTTATAATCGTTGGTTTCCATTTTCAAAACCAGGCACTGACTGACTGTGCTGGCAATTAGGCAGAGGAGGTCATGATGGTGAGAAAAAAGAAAAGAAAAGTAAATATTTTGAATTTCTGTCAGGAAATCTATCAGTGTCATATATTAGGTCTAACCCTAGACATAAATGCACCGTGGAAACACATGGAATTTAGGACTAATCTTTTCTGTGGCCAATAGCCACACATCACTGGTCTCCTCATTCTCTTGATCGAAAACCTGGCTGCCCCACAAGACCCCACCCACCTCTGTGTTCTGATATGCTGCGGCCCTGTTCTTCAGCTCACTGAGTATCTTCCTCTTTTCCTGACGCAAGGGGACTGAGCTTGTGGGCGGGTATTCTTTGACCTGTGGCTGAATAGGGGTAGGCGTCTCTGGGCCAGCCTCATCCTTGGTGTGGTTCTGAGAGACAGCCTGGATGGATGCAATTAGACAGGGCAGGTTTAAAAGACAACTATGGTGAGATTGGCATGATGAAGTTAGGAAAGAATGTTTTCACAAGCATTATACTGAGCTAGACGATTATGTTTAGGAACATTTGATTGATTTGTTGTAAGTAGGCCTACTAGGCATCCAAAATAGTTATAGTTATCTACTGGGGACCAATGAGGGTGTTTTCCAGACATCAGCTCACTTTATTCAGAAAGTTGTTATGCTTCAGGCAGATTTTAATTTCCATCATTTAAGGAAAGCCTGGTTGGACAAGTCTTCCAAGTCTGTAAAGAGCATTGGCCAGTGGCAGGCAGTATAATTGAACCACCAATAGAGTAGAATAATTGTCCCTGTGAGGGTATTTCATTAGACCCATGGGTCCAGAGGCCAACTCACAGTGGTTTCTTCACTCAACTGGCTGAGGTTGTTCCAATTTACAGCATAAACATCCAGTCCACTTACAGCTGGGTTGAGACTTCAGCCAGGAGGTTGTTCTCAGTTTTCATTAGGTGTGGTTCACCCCCTCTATGCCCAGTAACAGCTGACTTACCTTTTCAATATTCTCTACTCGATCCAGGAGCTTCGTGGTGATGGAGTGCAGCTTCAGTAGATCCATGCCATAGAATGATCCCTCCAGCAATTCAATGATTGTGGAGAGCTGAAAAGATCAAGCAGATTCCATCAGCGGGTTGCTCTCAAGTAAGACGTCAATGCATGTGCACAAAATCAAAGTAAACATCTAGCTCCTCTGTGCAAATGGGGAAGGACCATGGGCGTCACCACCATATATTTGGGGGGGGACGTGTCCCCCCCACCTTTGAAACAAGGTCGTTTGGACCCCCCCACATTTGCCATCAAAAATATGTTGCATGACTGGTCAGCGTTATTTTCATTGCTTCACAATCAAATCCGTTCCACTTTATGAGTAGGGGATTGCCCATATCCAGAAATCCACTCCGCGTTTTACTTCTGTTTTTAACGGCACGCAGCATCAGACACGCACGCAGATTCAAAACATTCAGACTGAGGCAAGACGATATTTAGATCATCCACCAAGATGGATATAAGGATTTTTTTTTTCTAAGAAGAGAAAAGTAAGTCAAAGTCATCCAAGTTTTCCCGTGAGTGGCCAAACAGCAACATTGCGTTCTCCCAAGGTCAAACACAGCCAGCTTTTCTGATAAGAATGTTAGCACCTTATGAGACATTCTCTGTATTAGCAATAGAATTAGCATAGCCTACTAGCAACCAAATACGAGCTAGATCAGCTATATGGCACTAGCAGTTTTGTTAGGCATTACTAGTGCGGTTAGACATGTTTAAATGCAGAACAGACACAGGCGAAATGTCATCAAAAGCACAGAATGGCGACAAACACCTCACAGTGCTTACCTGTCCTGTCATTATTGCATCTCCTGCCCGTGTTCATTGCCCTGAGCATTTGCACTATTTAATTTGGCCATTGCACCCACCCAAAGAATCAATTTTGCATCTGATTGCTTGAGCTAGGGTTAAAAAATAAGAAGAAAACACCTGTTCCATTTATTTTTCTATTTCTAAAATGCTTGTGATTGTATTTTTTGTATTGATGATTGTATTTCTATGTCAAATGTTCTATTAGAGAAAAACAATATGAACAAGTGCTCAATGCATCCCCATTTCTCCTGATATAGGTGGTTGAGAGTGAGAGTGAGTCAGAGGCAGGGGCAGCAGGCAGGGGCAGTGGAGACAGCTCTAATTCACTCTTTGATTTTGTTTGTTTGTTATAGTTGTATGTTCTGCAATGCACTGAAGAGGGCTAAGTTTGATTGTAATAGGCTCTGAGTAGCCTAGGTACATATTTTATGTTTCCTCATAACTTTTTATTCAATTTGTTGACTCAAAGTTACCTCATTCTTTTCTAATTCACTCTTTGATTCTTTTTGAATCTTCATATTTAATAAAGTACCTAAAAAGTGCCACGTGTCAGTGTCAGGCCTCTGTGAGTTAAACCAAAACATAATAGTAGTCAGTAATTGCAGACCATGCCAGCTCCAAGGAAAAACAAAGAAAGAGGGAGATTATTTTGGGTGTAAAACGCACCAGAATGCAGGAAATTGAATCTACTATTTAAAAAATTTCGGGGGGAGGACCCCCAGACCCCCCGAAAAATAAGTGTCCCCCCCACATTCAAAAAGCTGCTGACGCCCATGGGAAGGACAAATGACAAATAAACACCTTCATTATTAGAAAAAAGTATACAAAGTTGCATCGACCTGGCCCACGTTCCGAGCCACACCATAGGGGATTGGAACTACGCTAATGCATAAAGTGCGGTCACCTTTATGTTGTCTTTCCCAGCTTCCCGTAGCTGTTTCAGCCTGTAGTCCCCCTCGCACGGGTTCAAGGCCGACGGGGGCGCGATGCAGGCGCACCTGCACTCTGGTCCAGATGTGATAGTCTCCACTGTGTAGAAGTCCTGCGCCGTTGCGCTCCCCTCTTCGATCCGCCGGCAGGCGCTCCTGCTCAGGGGTCTGACAACACATTTACACCGACAGTCAGAGCCTTCCGAGAGGGCTTTCACTTTGTCATAATCACCCAGCAGCTACAAAGAGAAGAGGACGGACGCATTTTCCACCACGTAGAATCAGAACACATAAACATAAACATTAATTTTAATTTTAATTAATTTTGCCATTTAGCAGACGCTTTTAATCCAAAGCGATTTACAATTACGAATTACAGGGACATTCCCCCTGGAGTAACTGAGGGCTACGTGCCTTACTCAAGGGCACACTAGTAGTGGTGTGGTTTCAGGCGGGATTTGAACTCACAACCTTCCGATCACAAGTCCAACTCACTATCCACTGACTAGACCACCACTACCCCACATAAACATAAACATGGGGGGGCTATTGTGCTGTTGCTTAATCCATTATGCATTATCACTGCATATTCTTGATTTCCTGAATCATATCAGATCAATGTTGAGTCTAATCATATTAAACAAATATATATATATATATATTCCTCATTTCACAGAAATAGCAATAGCCTACAGAATTGCCTAGACGCAATGTTGGCACCATGAGCTTACCTGAGTGAGGATGTTCTGGCTGTCCATCTCCTGCGGCAGCGTGTCAATCTGTTCTCTGAGGTCCTCTTTGTGATCAGAATTAATCCCAGACTTGTCCTCCACAGGTACGGCTGTGGGACCTCTTGGCGCTGCAGAACACCACGCCAAAAATGCGCACCAGATAACGCACACAAACTTCAATTTAGCCATAACGCAAGGAGAGCAGAGTAGGCTACACACGCTGAAAACGACGGGTTTTCTCGCAGGCACAGACTGCCTGTCACTCGATCTTATTTTCGCTGCCTTTTAATTTCCATAGCCGATATAGCCTAGAAAACCCACCGAAATAACGAATTACATAAATGGCAACTTTACAGCTGTCCGCATCTCATTCTGCCACCAGCTTCATGTGAAATGAAATGAAACAGCTATCTCTAGTTGTTGGTCAAATTGAAAGCAAGTGTTGTATGGTCCCTTGTGTGTCTGCATCCGCTGCGAGTAACAGCGGTGATGAGCGGGACTGTGTATGTGTTTGACTCGCAGCGGAGTGGAAGAGAGAAGACCTGACGTCAGTTTTGTGAATTTACGTCTCATCAAATCCAAAATCGTAACGGCACATGTATTCCTAACCCAACAGAAAAGATGGTCTTTGGCGCCCTCTCGCAATACATGTATTCAATAACAACATGCAAGCACACCCTTACAATCCTTTATTTAATTTAAGGCACATACAGTGATTATTCGAATGCATCTGATACATGATCTGTTATCAAAATAAGGTGAGGCAACCTAGGTATTACTGACAAAGTAAACCCATGGTTACAAAAAAGTCATGATAAACACTGGGAGTCTGTCTTACACATAGTGGAACTCTATGATCAATAGCGTCCATAGGAACAACAACCATTTTAGAGTACAATTGTTAAAAACATAATTCACAAGAATCACATACTTCATTAGAAGCCGATCTCACAAATATACAACCATATCATAATGTCTTCAAGATCATAAATTATATTTTAAGACCCATTGTAGTTTTTATTTTAATGCATTTTCTCTCTGGGTGCATCAGACCCAAATGTTGTTTCTTGTAGACTAATAGTAAAGTGCCAGGCCCTACATCTGAATCCCATTTCCCAAAACATGATTTATACTGAGATCAAATTTTAAGACAAACCTCCACAGAAATTTTATAAATAGGTATTGTCTATGTATTATTGCTAAGAGCCTTCTTTCTCTCGAGGGCCCAACGCAAAACAAAAACATTTGCTCTGCTGACTGAGAGACCATTATTGAACCCCTACATATTTAGGACAATGATATTAGCCCAAATAAAGATCTGGGAACATGCTTCAGCTTGTTTTGTTTAGATAGAAACACATTCTAGACTCCCACTGTCACACCCCACACCCCCGCTTCTCCACACCCTCCACTGCTGCCACAGGCAGGACGAGGTGCGAGATGCGGCTCCACAGTCCACTAAACTTGTCCATGTCCATCTCATCAAAGGTTGCCGGGTGGTCTGAGGAGAGGAACTTTGCCTGGAGGTGGTCGTCCACCATCTCCTCCACCATACTCAGGCTCAGATGGGCCGGCACCTCTTCTTCTCTCTCCAGCAGCACAGTGAAGATCAGCAGAGCCTTCTTGTAGGCGGCGTTTTCGTGGTCGCAGTAGCGGTAGAAGATGAGGGTGGAGCCCGGAGGCAGCTCCTCAAAGCGGTGGATGACAGCCACGGGCTTGTCCCCCTCGAAGGCGCCCCGCAGCTGACCATCGATGTCCAGCTTCACCTGGTCGCTGTCCTGGGTGGCTTTGCTAGCGCCATCGATGTGTAGAACAGAGGCATTGTGGGCAGAAGAGTAGGCGGAGGCCAGGCGATGGGCCAGGCATTGCAGTGTCTTCTCAGCTCTGCGGCCGCCTGTCAGGATCAGGCTGACGGGTTCTGTGGGCTGGGCCATCTGGAGGTGCCTCTGCAGGTGGATCATGCTCCTCCTCCATAGCTCAGGACGCTGGCCAGGGAACTCTGCCTCCACCCTCTTCCTCTCCCTGAGGAAGATGTCTACTGGGCCGATCTTTGTCTGCTCAGGTGGAGACGGAGTACTGTTAAACCACATCACCAGGACGGACAAAAATGCTAGCAAAATCCCCACAATAACAGCAGGATTACCTAAGGAGGGCAGAAGAAAATGCTGCTGTTATATGTTGTTCAACGTTTGAAAATACCAAATCAACCAGTACTTAGTAGTACACCTTCCAGCTCCCTGGACACATACTAAAAGTACAGTATAAGAGAGTAACTAGAAGTGAAACAGACCCTTCTGTCTAGTAGTCAAGATGGATACATGGAAACAGCTGTCTTACGTTCTTTAGTAGTCCCAGAAAGTTCTTTAGCAGTCCCAGAAGGTTCTTTAGCAGTCCCAGAAGGTTCTTTAGCAGTCCCAGAAGGTTCTTTGGCAGTCTCAGAAGGTACTTTGGCAGTCTCAGAAGGTTCTTCAGCAATACCAGAAGGTTCTTCAGCAATACCAGAAGGTTCTTCAGCAGTCCTACAAGGTTCTTTAGCAGTCCCAAAAGGTTCTTCAGCAATCCCAGAGCTTTGGTTTAAGGTGAGGGCTGTGGCCCCCTTTTTTTGTGTGTTACACTCCAATTCGCAGACATGGCTTTCAGACACATTTATTTGGAGGGGCTTCTTCGTTTTGCCACTCTGATCTAACCAGGGATAAAAAAACAACAACAATTATAACACTCGTAAAAAGGAACAACAGGTAAAAGACAGCAAACCAATCATTTACCACAACAAAGTCATACTAAATTCTCACTGTCATCTGATTTTAGGTAGGTTTTGAACAGGGATGCCAGGCATTCTTACCCTCTCTAAGCTCACTGTCTGGGTTGTCTAGGTCCTGTTGTTGCGGAAGTCCGTCTCCATGATCACTCTCTGTATAGAGACATAATAAGAGGACTATGGTCACTACTAAGTACAGTAAAAAGGGACTACTAACTACAGTTACAAGCTCCTAATGTACAGTCTAAGAACTGAAGGGAAAAGGGAATCTTACTGGAAGGTTTGTCAATTGTCTGGTCAGTTGATTCTCCACTTTCAGTGGAGGTCTCTTCACTAATCTCTTGATGGGCAGTGATGACATTCTCATCATCCACTTCATTGGCCTGATTTAGACTCACTGCCCCCCCCCCCCCCCGAGTAGGAAGCAACAACAAAAACAGAGACCAAGAAGTGAGCCAGAATGCTGAAAATCATTAAACGGTACATCATCTATGGCAAAACCTTACGTATCTCACCTTCAGTGGGGCTGGGATCTTCTCCAGTTGTATTTCTTTCTATTACACTATGCTTTCTACTACCGGTAGTCTCCTTTTGTTCATGCTCATTGCTAGCTGTACCCTTGCCCACAGTGGTGGATGAGAGGTTGTCCCCGTCCCCGGTGCCTGAGAAAAAGTTAAGCGACAAAGAAAGACATGAATTGGTTCTCCTAATTGACTTGTTAGGAATCCATTGATTTAGTCATTAGCGGAATGTAACCTGTATCAAGTAGGCCTATTTGGGTGGGGTCTGCCTCTGCCATTTCTGTTGGGGTAAGGGGCACCTTCCTTACTCACGGTGAACCATTGGGTTTCAAATTCGCTGTAAAAGGAGAGTATCATCAGTCACTATCACAAGAACACATCTGGTTCACTTTTCTAACCGCACAATGCTTGAGTAAGCCTTTAGTAATGATGATGTTATGTTGCTTAGCCAAGATATTAAAGAAAAAAAGCTGTCTCAAAACGTAGAACGTAAGCAAGCAGTGAACGCCAGTATGGAGAGAGCTTGTTTATATAGCTAGCTAATACTATAATATAACAGGGCTGGGATTGCGTGAGACTTGGCAGCTGTGATATAATATAATATAATCTAGCTAATACTGTAGCAAATCATTCCCAGGCGGTTCAAGCTACCCGGTTAGCCCAAACTAGCCAATGTTGACCGGTGTAGCTAAACTGGCAAGCGGCTATAACTTTATAGCAACCTCATACCTATGCAGAATTTTCTAGCTTACTAGTATATCGTTGAGATTCAGGGTTCTAGAGAAAAGAGATGTTATTAGAGTAGCTATCTTGAATTGCCTTGATCGTTGATAAAAAAGCGAAAGCGAAAGCAAAGCGTTATGTTCCGCATTTAACCCAGCAGCATTTTAGTGCCGTTTTCTTTCTGTTCTGAATTCTCACATGAATAAATAAACCCGATTCGGGTGCGCCACCTTGTTAACAAATCTTACCATAAATCCTACTTCTTCCACAGATTATTCCTCTAGTCTAGTTTGTAATGTGCCCCCTTGGGTACATTATTATACATCCAGAGATTTGGGCTGTGTTCGGAATGGTATACTAGCATACTGCATACTAGCATACTCAATGAGTGTATATACTGCATACTGCCTACTAAATTCATAATAAGTATGCGATTCTCTCATACTCAAATCTCGCATACTGTACAGTGTGAACGCACTGCATATACTCAAAATCTACGTCATATCTAGTATGAGTAGTATGCTAGTATGCCATTCCGAACACAGCCTTGGTTTCCAACGAGATCTATGCAGATAGGACTCATTTCCGGTTGTCGGGGTGTGCTGTCATGAATCTTCCGTGTCCTCCTGGAAAAAAATGCTTTGAGAACTTCATGTAGTCTTAACTCCGTTTGACCGCACTAGATACTGCAGTGCGACCATGGATCCTGAGGTTTTACACAATAATGTCGCTCAACCAGCCAGGAGGACGTCGGCAAGACAATCGGCGCGAGGTTTGTCATCTAAACGATGTTAGTTTACGAGCTTATCCCTGTACTAGGCTCGCCTCTTGGCTAACGCTACGCATGCCATCTTCTAGCCAGTCTAGGGCTTTTCAGCATCGCCCATAGATGACTTAAGCTAGCGATATCACATCTTTAGTCGGCGGTATTGTAACTAGCTAGTACAATCAATTGTTGTAGCTGCTCACTGTCTACACTGACAGTTAAATAAAGTCAACGATCGGAAGTTATGCGAGTTATGCGAACCCCTTAACAGATTCCAGCTATCTAGCTAACAAGCTAACGCTGTTATTATTCTTTTTCTAACCCCCCGCCAGCGGTTAATGTTGAGTTGACACCCAGAGGTCCCCTCAAGAGGAAGACACGAGGGGCAGAGAACAAGATCCCGTCCAGACCTGTCAACGGCAATGACATCCAGGATGCTTCGGATGATGGTAAAAGTACACTGACTACTAGTTAAACTTTTCGATTAGGGCAGTTGTTATTGAGTTATTCTTTATTAGTCTTCTTGGAGCATACCGTTGATTCCTACTTGCTTTCTCAACTCAAAGAGTCCCCTAACAAAAAGAGTAAATCAGAGATGGATGCGGATTGCAGCAGTGATGAGGATGAGATGGATGTCCTGGAAACAGATGAGGATCCACAGCTGAAGCAGAATGAAGATGATGAGATGATTGCAGAGGCAGATTCCCAGCACCATGTCACACAGCAGAAACGTGAGTTTTTCTCTGGACACTACTACCAGTTTTTCTATTTTCTTAGAATAGCCTAGATGACCAATAGTGATCCTTTTGTCCGGGCCAATTCAATGTTATGTTCTAGCTTTGCTATTTAGTCCATTGTGTCAAATGTATCTGTTGTCCTGAGACAGGTTCCTTTGGTAAACATCTGATGGGGGACATTAATTTACCCAAGACAGTTGGGATCAACTCAACGGTTGATCCCAGCTTGTACCTACGCAGCCGCAGATCCATTCATCCAGAGGGTCCGGATACAGAGTGTCTCAAAGCCAAGAGAGGTATGGCCTCATTTTACTCTCAAGGCTAAGACGTCTTGTGATTCTGGATCAGTAAAAGATCAAACTGATATTTTTCATAATGCAATGTTCATGAAGGCCATGTGTTTTTTTTTTCTCCATTCAGTGGAATCTTCTAGGAGAGGTGCTGCTGGCTCTACCAAGTCTGCAACCCAACTCAGACCGCTGGAGAACCGACCAGAGGTTCTGACTTTGCTGAGAAGCAGCATGTCAGAGTACAAGGAGAAAATGGAGGGGAAAGGTAAAGCTACCGGTAACAGAGTTAAATGTTGGTAGTCCTTGTTCTGAGTGTCTCTTGCAGATGTGTACAAATATTTGGGAATTGTTATAATGATGAACAATCATTTATTCTCACATTTTTATGATGTTAGGGCTGTGGCCGTCATGGAATTGTAGGTGCCAGTCGATCAAATAATTCTTATAACCCTCATAACCATTTACAGCTAGGTTAAAACATATATATAGCCTATATATATATATATATATATATATATATATATATATATATATATATATATATATATATATATGTGTTACGGTACATGTGGGAATATGGTACATGTGGGAAAACTAGGGTTAGGGTTCGGTGCTAGGGTGCTACGGTTAAGGTTAGGGTTAGGGGTAGGGGTAGGGTTAGGGGTAGGGATAGACATGCCAGCATGTACCAAGTCGTCATAGCACCTAACCCTAACTAACCCTAAACATTTTTAAGTGATTGCTAATATAGCTGAAAACCTGTTAAATGTTTCCACACTCTCAGTTTCTTGGATGATAAGGAAAGAGAAATAAATTAAGAATATTCAATTATATTATGGTGGGAGCACATTTAGCAGCCAAATATTACCATCTTCATGTCAATATTGCAGCGCTGCAGGTTTGTTTGGGTGTCAATTATGTTCCACTTTTACCACCGTATTACTGAATAACTAATATAGGCCTACGTTTTAAAAGAGAAGGTCTATGTATTTATTCAACAGAAAGCAAGAACATCCGGGATACTTCCAGGCATTACGCCGATCCCTTTGGGAGACAGTTTGATAGATAATCTGATTAGACAGATTAGGGTAGCAAATCAATTGTTCATAATCATTACTGTACACTCCTGCTTTTGGGTAAAATATATTTATATGAAATTATGTTAATAATTAGTGGCTTCAGGCTGGGTGATAGATCAAAGGGGTAAAACACTACAAGACCTGAAGGAGAATTAAGTTCTTGGTCAGACCACTCTGCTGGACTCAAGAGCAAGGACTGCCTCTGTTGCCTGATACACAAGTAAAGGATTCCTATAAAATCCAGAAGTTGTTGCTGTCCTTTATTTTCTTACAATAGTTGATGTCAAAATAAGGTATTATTTATTAATCATGCTCTTGATATGATGTTTTTCTCTCTAGGTATTTCTGGAGCCAACCACTATAGTGTTGGAGGGTACCCCACCTCTAAAGTATCCCACGTATTCAGACCTCTGGACCTTGTGAACAACGTTCCTACTCAAAAACAAACCTCTCGACTCTCCCAATTAAACAAGGTAGTGCAGACTGCCATGGCTTGAACATGTTTGTGGTAGTCTTTTACCACATTTGTTGTTAATTTTTTAACACATTTTTTACAGTTTGAAACTTTTTCAATGTTTTATTTGTTTATTTATCCTGTCAGACATTAAAAAGAGGAAAAAATCAGCTGACCTCAAGGGACATTCTGGGTCATCCTCTGGAGGTAAGTTTTAGTCTAATTATTATATATGTATTTATTTTTCTTCATATTATTTCTGATCCTATAATCTATTAAAGAAGCACCCAGAGTTCAGCACCCCATTCCCAAAATGAATTCATAATTGTATAATGTGCACCATACAGTATGTCTGGTCTGTATCTAAGTTTTCCTCTCGTCCTAAAAGGGTGCAAAAGGATGATGTGTCAGGTTCTGATACTGCTTGCCTCGATGGTTTTGGGTCTCTTATGCTACCAGAACCTCCCAGTACGCCATGGGCCTGCAGGTGGTGGAGATCACCCAGCCTGGCCTGTGACACCAGGGGAGTTTCTGGTTCGGTTTTCTGCCTTGGAAGCCCTGTTCCCCAGCCAGCGGTCTGAGTTGTGGAGGAGGAGCCGGATCCACCTGGAGAGGCACCTCCAGATGGCCCAGCCCACAGAGCCCGTCAGCCTGATCCTGACAGCCGGTCGCAGAGCTGAGAAGACTCTGCACTGCCTGGCCCATCGCCTGGCCTCCGCCTACTCCTCCGCCCTCAATGCTTCTGTCCTTCACATCGAAGGAGCTAGCAAAGCCACCCAGGACAGCGATGAAGTCAAGCTGGACATCGATGGTCAGCTGCGGGGCGCCTTCGAGGGGGACAAGCCTGTGGCTGTCATCCACCGCTTTGAGGAGCTGCCTCCGGGCTCCACCCTCATCTTCTACCGCTACTGCGACCACGAAAACGCTGCCTACAAGCGGGTGTTCCTGCTCTTCACTGTGCTCCTGCCGGAAGAGCAGGTGGGGGAGGAGCTCAGTCTGAATGAGGTGGAGGAGAAGGTACAGGACTATATACACAAGAGGCTTTTGGGCTCCGTCAGCCAGGCCTCCTTTAACACGATGGACATGGATAAGTTTGGTGGACTGTGGAGCCGCATCTCCCACCTCATCCTGCCTGTGGCAGCAGAGGACAGGGTAGAGCAGACAGGCTGCATGGACTAAACTAAACTAGCACCCTAGGCAAAGACAGGTGACAGGTTAGAACCAGGCCCTTCTCAGCCTCTCTCCCTCTCCTCGGAAAACAACCAAATGACTGGGCTCTGTAGCTGAGGAGGGACGTGTGGGTTAGCCTCTCTGGGCACACTGGTGTTTGTTTAGTAGGTCTTCACAGTTGGACTGAGAGGTGAAACCTTTTGAGGTTGTGTGCTCTTTTTCCAGAGATGGTGTTGGTGTATTCAGACCAACATGAAGATTCTGGCCAATGGCCCCTGTTTTGTTCAACTCTGAGCGATCTTATAAAGGCCAATGCACACAGCGTGCGATTTTGTCGCACGACAACATTCGATTCTCAATTCTTTGAATTCTTTGAATTGGTGTGAATTGAGAATCGAATGTTGTCCTGCGACAATATCGCATTGCACGCCGTGTGCATTGTCTCATTCAAAACAATGGAATCGAATTCGGCGGTGCGACAAAATCGGCATTGGCCTTAATTCTCATGAATTTACCCACAGCAGCCAGCTTATGAAATGCAGAAGTAACTACTGAGTGAATGTCTGGGTTAAGAACAGCAGGTGTTGTGAGTAGTTTAATTCCAGACCAAAGTTTTTTCCTACAGCAGTGATTTTTTTATAAGATATCTATTGGTTGATGATATTTTTCTAATATGTTTTTCTTTTGTAGTGTGTTGAATCATAACTTGTTAGCACCTTGTTTTACAACTTCAGCTCTGTAAGGGACTGCACTTAAATGAAAAAAATAATGTTCTTTAGAAAACATTGTAAATCCCATAATTTCACCCTTGAATATAAAATGACAGAAATTGAATTTATTTTACACTGTTAACATTTTCATATATAGATATTTTAAGATATTACTTCCTTCATTTCCCATGTACATGATTGAGAAAATTGTTTGCACTAATCTTATTATCTGGTTTTACTTCTTACCAGTTTCCCCAAAGGATTGTCACACATGAAGACGGCCACTATAAACATTTTTGATGCATCAGGTTTGTATCTGTACAGGTCTATTGTTTGACTGTATTGACTGGATCAGAAGTATTATTAAACTACTGTATATTTGGAAGGTTTGAGGTTGAGTAATATATTCTTTAGAAATGTTGACCATAAAGAGGGCACAGAAGAAAAAAAAAGTTGATTAAACAGATACCTAGCACAATATATTTACAGTAGAATCGAAATTGAGCTAACGTGTTTTAATAGAAAATATCACATAACTGGGTCTTCCAGTCAGATATTGTGCCTTATGGAAAATGTTCATCAGTGGAGAATGGAGAATATTGCAGAAAATGGCTATAAATAACTGGTACCGGTACTGTAGTTATTCAATAGCCTGCATAGCAACAACAACGAATGGGTCAGACTGGTAAGAACAGGTTTATTAAGAAGTTACAATGCAGCCGTTGAAAATATTGAAGATACTCAACCTAATGCAACCCTTTCATCTGATCTCATGAATTTGTATGACTGATTTCTACGTTCAAATGCTCTGAGCTTGTGCTGATGTAATATTGAGATGTGTTCATTTGTATCACTTAAATAAAAGTGTTTGTTGCTGTTTTTGGTTTCTGAAATAAAGTTTATTTTAATAGCTGTTGTAGACTGACCTTATGTATAATGTGGTGTGATGAATAAACATATTTTTTTTCACTCATCTCTCACTAATACCTTGGAGATTAAATACGTTTTCTTTCACCACTAGGTAGAGACAGTAAAACAAACACTGTGACAGTCAAATGTGTTGTTTCCATTAAACCACTGTATGAAGGGTCAGGCCCAATCCTGATTCCCTTTTCTACCCCTATGGCTAGTTTTCGAGTGTGACTCGATTTCGAGCCAAGGCCTTCGAACAGAGCCACAAGCCGTCGGGGAAATCTACCCCTATGAAATGGGACAACCCTTCAAAACTGATACGTCATCAGTATTATCGTAGAAAAACATTGACGCTCGCGACTCATTCACAACTTCACTTTTACGCTATCAATCGATCAAACAAGTCATCAAATAAAAAAGAACAATGCTTCATTGTCAGACCATGACAGAATAACGGCGCTCTAACCTGTATGAAACCTGTGCTCCTATCCTGCCAGTCTGCACTGATTTAGGACAACAGTGCAACAACTTCAGGGCTGAACTTTAGTTAAATTTACGGCGTCATATACCATCAATGGGAAACATGGAAAAATGCATGACTTACAGATTTAATTTTATGACGTTCCGAAATCCGAAGTGACAGGAACGCTGGAGAAACAGCCGCTGTCCACTGCATTAATTAACTACACGTCCTTGATGAGTCTCCCGCTCACTGCCCTCCATCAAAAACGGCACATCCATCGATAATATTACATAATAACAACTGCTCGGATTAGATTGCGAGTTGTTTTGGTATAATAAGTGCCGCAATACAGATAGCGTCATATATACCACCGAAGGGGGAGGGAGGGGAATTCGCGCCTATCATGCACATATCAGCCTGTGGATAGATAACTTTACATTAAATATGTCTACCATCGTCCGCTGTCAAACACCACAATTTATTTCTAAATAAACATGATTGTACATCTCTGTAATCGCGCACCAATGTATTATTATTAGTTTTTAATTAGTTTTTTCAGATATTATCCCTTTTTCACCCAATTTGGTATCCAATTGCACCCAACCTAGTATCCAATTATCCCCTGCCTATTGCGTAGGATCCGCCGCAAGACCCCGTGGCCGACAGCCTCAGAGGAGATAGCCAGGCAGACTAGCTGTCTGGCTCCTCGAGCCCAACACCGTTATTCCGCTCAATATGCCGCTCCCTGTGGGCCCCGGCCATATCTGGATCTGGCGAGACCGGGATTCGATCCCAGTCCCCGGTGGGCAGCTTGCACTAGAGGCTAATGCTTAGACCGCTGCGCCACCGCGGGGCTACCAATGTATTTCTATGGGGAAGGCTGTGCTTGACGATTCCATTGGACTGACGCCGGTCAGAGGAACAGGGACTGTCACCCTGTGACAAACGCGCAGATATGAGTGCTCCGGTGTCCTGCTTTGATAGTCTAATGGAAGTGATCAGGTAGGCTACCAGTCCTCTACTGCTAAACCCGAGCGCGCTGGACTGTGGAACTTTCTATGTTAAGCATAGGCACAAGCGTAGGCACCTCGGCATAACAGCGATTTTTTTTGTTATGCTTGTTGTAAAGAAAAGGTCTATAATGCATTGAAATGACAATAAACTAAGATAATAAGATGGTTATCATAATTTTTCAAATCTTTATTAATCAGTAATTACAGCGAAAGTTAAATGACATTTCCGCATTGAATAGAGCGACATAACATTTCTGTAGATGACTCGCAATGCATCCTGGAATCAAGGGGTAGGTACCCCTATGGCTTCAAAGCTAGTCTGGTCCTGGAATCGCTGGAATTGAAGCCATGGCTCGATGAAATATGAATTGGGGTAGCCCTACCCCTAAACGTGAACGCGCAAAACGAAGCCATAGGGGTGAAAACGAAGCCGTAGGGGCGAATTGGGATTGGCCCTGACTCTGCTGTCTTCTCTTTACTAGACTCTGATGTATACTATATAATGAGACACTGAGTTGATTGTGTACTTGTGCTGCAATGTATTGTGTTCCAGTTTGCTAGGGGTGAATACAAGTGTGTTGTCTTCATGGCAAGAGGAAGTTTTAGGTTATAGGTTGGGTTGTTAATCATTAGCAGGGTGTTATAGGTGGTTTAATGTGCACGCATTCTATCTATCTCGGCCACAGATTTGTCTTCTGGGTGGCAGGTGGATCCATTGTACTCAAGTACATTGCTTCTGTAGAGGGCTGTCAGTCATGGCATGTCAGTACATGAAATAGAAAAATAACTGAACTCTTTTAAAACACAATCACTCTTCAAATGTTTTCAGATAACATCAAGTCTAGATCACAATGTGCTTTTCAGTCAGGGTTGCTCCTAAAATACAAGGAAGAAAAAAAAATCCCTTTGAGGTTCCAATTCAAACACTGAATTTATATTATGTAAACAAATCTTGAAAGTTATGTCGAGGTAGTGTCTTGAGGCAAGTGTAAAAACGACTGATATATATATATATATATATATATATATATATATATATATATATAAATAAATGCATTTATTTAGCAGACAAGGTATTTGTACAGTTCTCTGGAAAGACAACAGTTTACTTTTGAGCAGACAATATAGAAACAGCTGACGAACAAGGAACGTACAAGGAAGTAATCTCACTGTAAAATAAACAACCTTTGGGCTTGACGTGGAGCAGTTCTTTAATTGCATATACTGTAGTAAATCATGGAATATTATCTTTTGATAAGAAGCTACTTCATAAATTCCTATTGATAACTGCAGGGGTCCAGTTCAACATCAATTGAAAACGTTGCAGATAAATCAATCATGATACCATATTACACAGCATGTGATGTGAGAATCATTTACAGTTAAGATGAAAGAAAATAAAGTAATGATAAAAGGTTTACAGTGCACAAACATATATTACAACATATCAAATATTATAAAATATGTTTCAACGCCATGATTACAAACGTCTTGCTTTATTACTCTATAAGTAAATTCCAACTATAAGAGCCACTGTAAAACATATCTTTCCAAGAATGAAAGTAACTCTGAGGATTGTCTTAAATGGTATCTGAAAAGAAGAAAGGGACTTGGTAAATGTGTTGTGATAGCATTCATTGAACCGACAGTATTATGTTCAGTATTACTTGCATGTTTTATTTTTTATTATTATTCAAGCGAATTGAGGAAAGACAATTTCCTATGATAATGGAATAGTATAGATAACAGGATTCATGAGCTCCAAAGAGGGAAAAGACTATGTGGACATGCCAATCTGCAAACTGATTTTGAATTAACAAATTGGTTAACATTTTGTCACGGTTAGGGTTAGGGTTAAGGGTTTGGTTAAAGTTAGGGTTAGGATAAAACATACAGTGGCTATCGAAAGTCAACACACCCCTTCACTCTTTCCCCATGTTGTTGTGTTATAAACTAAATTTAAAATTGATTAAATAAATCAAAATTGCCATCAATCCACACACAATACCCCATAATGACAACGTTAAAACAAGTTTTTAGAAATGTCTGCAAACGTATTAAAATTAAAACACAGAAATACCTCATGTGCATAAGTCTTCACACCCTTTGCTATGACACTTTGCTATGACACTCTTAAAAAGCTCATATAAATCAGCAGGAATGTCTAAAAACTTGTTTTCACTTCGTCATTATGGGGTATTGTGTGTGGATTGATGAAAATTTTTAGACAATTTGAGTCTATAAACAAAATGTGGAAAAGGTGAAGGGGCGTGTTGACTTTCGATAGCCACTGTATGTAGGTCAACTGTGTCCCCTCAGTCACTCGAGAGTGAGATGATCTCACCGTTATGCTGGGGACTATCCATCTGTCATCTATTCCTGAAGCTCCTGCAAGGAAACAAGAACAAAACATGTCGTTGATCTACTTTAATAATTTCACTGAAATGCCCAGATCTTGCACCATGTGTTGTGTTTTTAATTTTCACCGATCTTGCTCCTCCTTCGATGGATCTGGTTACAGCAGTAGTGTATGTACATGAAGAAAACCAAGAGTTCCCAAGCTGCATAACCTCCCATCACTTTTAAAAGCCAGGAGACTGAGTGGTACTTCTTAATCATCCACAGTCCCACAAAGATAACAACCACTGTGTGTGAGAGAAGTGTGAAAAATACATGCGCCGGTAGAGAGAGAGAGAGAGAGAGAGAGAGAGAGAGAGGGAGAGATGGAGAGAATAATTATGTTTGTTAATACGAATGGTAAATAGTCAAATATAACAAAACAGCAGCACACTGCTGCAATAACTTAAACCAAAAGTTTTTACATACCTGCAAAAACCTCATTTATGAAGGAAATCACTGTGAGCACCCAATCACAGATGGACCTCCTGAGACAGACACAAAGCATACAATCCTAAAGTATTATACAAATGTTTAGCATTTATTTTCATGCTGACATTTGAGTGACTCACAGTTCATGGCTGGGTCTTAAAGGCAGAAGAGCAATAACAATTTCTACCACGCTCAGCATCACCATCACCCCCTCAAGAATGACAAGGGTCACCTATAACACACAAGCAAACACATCAAAACCTTACTTTTAATTTCTCCAGGACTAATGCGTGATGACTTGACATGGAATTGACCACAACCCAGAAAAACAATACAACTGTCCCAGTAACCGACTGGCAGAGATATCTGTAACATGTAATGATGAACACTCACAAAAATAGGTTCACTCAGTAGCAAAAGACTGTTGGCAATGACTACTGCTGCCATAGAGAGTGACATCATAGCCACGAACACCTGAAAGAAACAATGTTGTCAATTAATGTAATAAAACTGAATACAAAAGCAAATGTGGTATAACTAATGACAGCACGACATATAACTTAACAACAACAGCAGTAACGTATAAAAAGCCATATCATATCTCATTCACCATATTCAGAAGTGTTCTGCCTCGAGGAAGACTCATAATAAAGGGAGGATGAATGAGATGTGCACAAAGCATAAACAGTACGCTTTCTTTTTCCTGATATTAAACATAAACACACACACATGCACGCACACACACACACACACACACACACACACACTGTTAGGACACAAGGTACAGAGCTATTTCACACATGCGTGCACTGCAGTGCTCCATTCAAAATACACAAACCATGCATTGAATACTGTATAAAGCACACCCCTGCCCACATTGAGATCTTCTTTTTCTCAAGGGGCAGTTTCGTGTGTTCAAACCAAACAACCCCATTTGCATCAAAGACATCAAACATCATCTTATTCTACAGTAGGCCTACATACAAAACGCTCAAGAAGAGGTACAGCAGTGGGGCCAGGTGTTTGCGGTGCTGATGTGGATGGGTCTGGCGTAATAGGAGCAGTACTAGGAGATTGGTTGGATGTGGATGGGTCTGGCATAGTAGCGGCAGTAGTAGGAGATGGGTTGGATGTGGATGGGTCTGGCGTAGTAGAGGCAGTAGTAGGAGATGGGTTGGTTGTGGATGGGTCTGGCGTAGTAGTAGGAGGAGGAGCAGGAAAAGGAGCGGGAAGCCAGAATATATCGAAGTCTTCAACAAATGTGACTCTGAAATACATGAATAAACATGATTTCAGACTATTTGAGCGGATACTACAGCATGTACCAATTCAGAGGTAATAACCCAAGATAATACATGAATAGTTTCATACGATGAATGGATCCACATTTCACCTTTACTCCTATTGTACTGTATGTCTTTTACACAGACAGTACAGTAATCTGAGTATTAAACTACATGTCACAATAAATTATGTCAGTGCAATTGTTCATAAACTCACTTAAAGCTGCTGATAGTATTGATAAAAGAAACAGGTGGTAGATTACACAGAGTTAGCAATATTTATTTTCTCTCCCTTGCCAATGTTGATATCAAAGTCAACATGTCATCATATGGTTTAGTAATGACTTGTTAGGTAACGAGCCCTGTGCTGTTCCACCTCCACTTAACGCTAACCCGTGTCTTTTTCTCGCATGGCAATCACTTTAAATACACTTTTAATCAGTTACTGTGACAACTGCAGAGTTAATTAATAAATGACCAATGACCTGAAACAGAAACGCCCATATGTTGTTGCTGTCCAGGTGGCATTGAATGATGTCTTGCGTGAATTAGTATGATGAAAAACAGCACAATCCTAGACAGAGAGAGAGGAGTTAAACTGTGCTCAAGTCTGAATCATTGTACTTGGATTAAGGTCAAGGTCTGCATCACATGACATCACATTTCCATCATTAGACTGGTCATGAGATTAATGCTTGACCAAATGAGACGAGGGGGGAAGTGATGAGGGGATAAACAATAGGATAATAGGATAATAATAAGAGGGTAACAACACAGTGTAAATGTGTGTTTTACATCAGACTTACTGTTTTCCCATTGTAAGGAAGCAACACTCCATAATTATTGAGCAGACTGAACATGCCAACAGGGGGGCCATCCTGCGTCTCCCTAGTCTCCAACATAAACCCCTTAAACCTCTTCGGAGAATTAGCTTGGAGTGTCACTGTGAAAATAAATACAAAGACAAAATACAAAGCTAAGCGAAAAAAATTAAAGTGATTATAAGAGGTATAGCCTACTTGGATTTGTTTCAACTGATAGACTCTACCATGTGCAATATGACAACCCTAGTCCTTTTATCTGTACAGTATAGTATAGTGGATAGTGTACATAGCCTTTATTTATGTAAACTAGCTCCTTTCCCTTCTTGTTTTTTTTAGTTTTTTTTTCTCTTTCCTAGCACCAGGGGAGCCACCCCTCCCAAATGTCGTTGTTTGGTACCTGTACTATAGCAATGACAATAAAGACCATTCATTCATTCATTCATTCATTCATTCATTCATTCATATAGGCTACTACAGTCTATTCTGATGGGCATCTTGAATACTTACATTGCACTCATCAGCACTATGAAGCCCAAACAAATGCATAAACACACAGAGTGTGAGTGTTCAGATCTTCACCTGTAATCTGTTCTCCAGATGTGAAGGTTTTGCATTCAGGGACGACCGTAAAGGGTGATGGACCGGTCTGGGGCAGGAAGGGCGGTTGACCATGTATGGGAAGCATTGTGTCAATAGCCTGCTGTAACGCTGTAGGACTAAAATTCAATATATCACTGTACCCAGTCACGGCTGTGATGGCATGAACTCCAAACCAAACGCAAAGGACCAGGATGGAGCACATCTGGAAAACAGGAACACAGGGTGTGGGGCAATTCAGTGTTTCCTCTACATGCGGACCGCCACGATGGAATTTCCTCCGCCACCATTCAGATTTCTCAACCCCAAAAAAAAAAAAAGATTTAGGCCACTTTTCAGACCTTCACAGCGCTAGACACACCCACAAGCGCTGAAACTGGACCAGTCCGTGTGTGTCGCGAGTATTGAACTTGAGGCTGCGTTCGTAAATTCGCTCTGAGAGCCCCGGAGCGCACACTGGGTTCAACGTCATAAAGGGACCAAGTCATTTGATTGGACAAGAGGCATTCCGTGAGTGCTGATCAGATTTCCAGAGCGTATTTACGAACGCGCCCTGGCTGTCACCCGAACACCGCGAGCTAGCGTAGTGTAGTGTAGTATAGGATGCGTAGTGTAGTGTAGTGTAGGATGGAGAGAGAGAGGAGAAGCCTCTCTATGTGTTACCTATGTCCAGTGTACTAGAACCACTCTAACAGGAGTGTTTGTCCGTGAATAACACCGGCTATGCCCGGGGTAGAAACACAAGACTATAGCTGGATAAGGTCTACAGGTCTACACGGTCATTTTAAGCCGTCGACCAGCCCTCTACGACCACGGGAAGTCATGTTAAAAGTGAAGATACTTCTGTTAAACTAAGCTAAGCTAAACATCGCTAATCGCTAACTCCCTCCTGGGCTTAAAGTGACAAGTAATAACGTTGTGAAAAAAAACGTCAGATCAGTGTTTTTGTTTTTATTGACAACGGAATTACATGCTGGAAAAACATGCAGACACAGACAATAAGAGACACACGGGAGAAGTACAGGAAAACATTTAATTTTTTTGGGCCATCCTCGAGTTTTGGCTGAAATTACGTCGTTGTTTTGAGCGCGCGTGCGCGTTTCATGCGCGTGCACGCGAAAAAATCGCGAGCGCGCGGCCAGCACTACCCGCCACCATTGTAAAAATTCCTGGAGGAAACACTGCGAATTGAATATATAAGTGTACTTGAATTTGTGTTTATTACTGTGTAAGTAATGGGACAGTGAAGCATTTTTTCTTCTTTTAGCTCTACACGCCAGTAATGGGACAGATTGATCAAATATCCAAATTGTTTAGTATTTGGTCGACAATCCTTTGCATGCAATAACTGCCTGAAGTCTGCAATCCATTGAACCCACCAGATGCTGGTTATCTTCTCTGGCGATGCTCTTCCCAGGCCTGTATCACTGTATCTTTTTGCCTAAAATCTTATCATTAGGACATCAAATGTATGTTCAATTGAATTTAAATCTGAAGATTAACATCTTCAAGATTTTCCACTTTTTGGCCCTGAAAAACTCCTTAGTTCCTATGGCAGTATGTTTTGAGTCATTGTCTTACTGTAAGATGAAGCGCCATCCAATTATTTTGGAGGCATTTGCACTCAAGCAGACAAGATGTTTCTGTACTGTAGTGGTTTTATATCATGTTATACTGAGAAATGTAAGTCTCTACAGTAGTGGCGAAGCTAGGAAGGAAGGCCCATTTCCTTCCTGTAAGGGATGGGCCAAGATCTGTGGCGCAGTGAATAATTCTGACTATGGACAGGGCCCATAACTTGTGTAATCACAGATTTGTATAATATGATTGGTTCCCAAGAATAGTGACCTCATGACCAAGGACAGGTCTATAAATATGAGTCGCACCCATCGTTGGGGGCTTCCTGCTTGCTTCTTGCTCTTGGGCTATTGCTTCATGCTTATTGGTCTGCTCATTTCTCTCTGCGCTCATGTAACTTGGCTTAATAAAAGGCCTCTTTGTCAGAGGCCTTTGTCAGAATCTTGGGCAGATTATTTTTTCTCAAAATGTTCCTGACTTTTTGAGGATAAGGTGGTTTGCTCCTTGCAGTGAAGTATCTGTAGTTTGGCTGGTGACAAATTCTGTGGATGATACTAGTCGACACACCAATAGCAAACTGCAAAGGAAAATGAAAAGCCTAATACTAGACGCTGACAGCTCTCTTATGCATGCAGAACTTATGTGACGGAACACTCCTGATTTACCAGAAACACCTGTCAAGCCAACTGCCCCGTTCATTTTGAGTATTAGGTACACATCTTACTTGAGTAGGCCTATTAGGTACACATCTTACATCTTACATCTTACACATCTTACATCTTAGTAATTGTTTGATTTCAAATCGAAACTTTTTTTTTTTACAGCCAAAAGAAGAAAACATATTTATTTCAATTGAAGATTTTCTGTAATTCGTTTGCTCACATGTTTATTAACTGTAAACGCAAAGGTCTAGAGGATCATTAACAATCATAGCCCAGGTTATAGACTTAAACAATAACTCCTATGTCTTTAACGCTGAATTGTCGACATACATACAACACTTTGCTTAATTAATTAAACTATATTTAAAGTGCATTTTACATATTTACTTAGGCCTACTTACCTTCCAGCAGTGCTATGGTTACCATTCGATACTGTGAAACTGGAACCAGTTGAGTGAAGTGCTTCTGAATATATTTTTTTAATATAGCGAGAGACCGGCACTGCTATAGGACTTTAAAGAAAGCTCAATCAAGACTAGACAATGCACTACAGTGTCAATTCCAGCTCCTTGTAGGCTTACTGTGTGTTGCTATCCAATAATAGTGTTTCGAATGAAAGTATAGGTAGGCTATCTCAAGTGATAGTACCTAATATCAGGTTTCCAATATTTAAATGCCATAATCACTGGTCTACCTATCCTATATCTAGTGGCGCTTTTCCATTGACCAGACCGGAACGGGACGGTACGGCATCATACGGTACGGCACTGCTCTCTGCTGGATGTCAAGATGGAGAACACTTCTAAAGGGATAGCTCACTTAATTTCAAGGTGCCACATAATATAACAAACACAAAAAAACTATTTCTGATATGATTAAATACATCAAAAGTACATTTATTTTAAAAGTAAAACAAAAATGCAATTAGAACATTAGGCTATAGCTAAAATATGTTGGCCTACTCAGTATCAACAATGTGAATATTGTAGAAAAGCAATTTAACAATGTATTCAAGCATTATGGATCTGAGGGTCCTCTCTAGAGTCTGTATGCACATTTCATCACATCTTTCAAGCTATAGAACAAATCAGCCTAGAAACCATGCTTGGTTACCACAAAGTCTACTACATGTGTAGTTTAAAAAACTAAACATTTTACACAATTTCATATTGAACTGTTACATTTGTATAATTCATCAGAATGAAACAAAAAACAACAAACACAGGTGGCCATGGGCTAGGGGGTATTGTGTCTGCTCTCACAAGATTTATCAAAATAAACCTGGATTATTTTTTTTTATAAATCTCGCAAGATTTATAAGAATAAGCCTGGATTTCCCTTTCACCCAACATTGATGGAATACCCCCCTGGACTGATTGAACAGTAGTACTATGTCACATAGAACCACTCAGGTTGCGTTCGTAAATTCGCTCTGAGAGTGCCGGAGCGCACACTGGGTTCAATCTCATAAAGGGACCAAGTAATTTAATTGGACAAGAGACATTCCATGAGTGCTAATCAGATTTCCAGAGCAAGTGTCTGCTTTACCTAGCACTATACACACCTTGCATAGGAGTTGATTGCATTATTGAATGTGATTACATTTGTGACACAATCTGGTCAATTGGTCCGCAAGTCGGGATTTAATGTTCTGACTTCGAAAAATGTAAATACTTTTCAGCGTTGTCGAAAATCAATGACACACTCGCTAGTCAGCTTGTTTTGTGAGCCTGCTAACAATGTAAAGTAGTGTTAACTAGGTAGCAGTGGGAATTACTCACCGAATCCATTGCATTGCAGTATTTTGGCTTGACTAGCGAGTTTGTGTTGTGATTTATGTTGTTAACGTTGAAATGTATTTCCGTGTTTCAAAATAACGGAAACATTTTGATTGGTTGCCGACTTGCGGCCGAAATTACCAGACCGTGTCACGTTTACACATTTAATTTATACATTTACACATTAAATGACTAAAATGACATTGAATGACAATAAATGAATAAAATTGAACTGTCCGTTTACCAATGATATGGCTCTGATATTGTGTCAGTTTTGCATGGTAAGGATAACCATATGTCTTTGTCATGTCTATTATGTGAGAATGAACTGGTTAAAGGAAAATATTAAATCCACAGTTGGATGGAAAGTTGTGCTCTGAAACCTTAAGAGCTAATACATCGATCCCATCGAGTGAACGTTAGCCGCTCTGATCTGTTGTTGATCCGTGGGCCTTTGTCGTTGGAAAAGTTTCAGCAGAATTACCTTCAAGTGATTTCTGAACTTCACTCCAACGAATGCATAGAAGACAGGGTTTAGACAGCAGTGTGAGAAAGCGATCAGTCGACACACATAGAACCCATAATCAATCCTTGTGCTGACTCCACAATCAGTAAAAGGGTACAGAGAGTAGTCAGCCAACAGCCTCAGAAATATCACTACGTTGTATGGTGCCCAGCCAAGGAAAAACACTGCCACGATACTGAAGATAAGCTTTACGGTTCTGTTCCTCATGTTCCTTGACCTAAAAATGGTTCCCAATATCCTCGTATAGCAGAAACCCATTACTGTAAAAGCTGCCAAGAAAAAGACGTTCTGTTGATAGGCACCGACTTTTTTCCACTGATGATTCCCGATTTCGCAGTGCCATGAGTTACCGGTATCTCCTTCGTGTGGGTTCGGTAAGACAGTGCTGAAGATCAGAGCAGGGATTGCTGCTCCAAAACTAACCACCCAAACGATGAGGGAGGTTGTGACCCCACAGCAGACCCTCTGTGTTCCATAGTCGGAAAGGGGGTGGACTACACCCAGGTATCGATGAACAGTCATAACGGTCAGGAACAATATGCTACTGTAAAACCCAGCATAGAAGACAAAGGTGACAAGTTTGCATGTGAACACTCCAAAGCTCCAGCCCCAGATATGGTACAGGGCCCAGAAGGGCAGGCCGAAGGTGAACACCAAATCAGACATGGCCAGATTGAGGATGAAGATGTTAGTAAGGGATTTGAGATTTTCATACATCGCCAGGATTACCAGAACCAGGATGTTACCTACTAGACTCAGAGCAGTTACTACAAAGAAGAAGGCAGGGGTTGCAATGGATCCAAACTTGACAACATGGTCCTTGTCACAGACCTCGTCTTCATATTCCCAATTATAGTAGTCAGTAGGCCTATCGTTTGTTCCATTCTCCATTGGAAAGTTGGAAGCTTAAAAAGTTAAATGTGGACAGTTAGTTACAACATCCCGTCATTCATAAATACCAATATATTTATTTATTTAGGCCTATTTATTTATTTGTTTGTCAGTTCATTTGTTAATGAACGGAAACCGGGTAAGCACTTGGACAAATAACTTAATGATTCTTTTTAAAATCATGTTTGAATAATAACAATAAAGATATATTTATTTGCCTATGATGTATTCAACTTCAATCAGATTCTACTGTATTTTAAGGGATATCTGAGTAAAAACAATAATAATACAAAATTACCTTTTGTGCTGGATTTGTTGTTATGATTGCTTCTCTGTCTGACTGACTGTCTGACTCTGTCTGTCTGACTGACTGACATGATGTGCTGCTCAGCCTCCACTGGTCTAGTGCCACTTCCCTTTCCTGTCCAAAAATAATCTGGGACAGATCTGTGTATATGTTTTCAATGAGACAGGGAACAGGTAGGCTGATGCCAGACCCAGTATAATTAGTTTTATACCATTTGCATTAGCAATTATTTTTGTGCCCGAAAATACAGTGAGATAGAGCCAAATTATTTATTCACCGGGGGGCTATTCCATCAACGTTGCTAAAGAAAATCCACTGAGCTTTATCGAAATAAGCATGGATTTCTTGATAAATCTAATGAGATTTATCAAAATAAACCTGGATTTTCCTTTATAGTGCAGCAGATTAAATCAATATTTCATAAGAATCGTTCACTTGGTGATACAAGCACCAAATTTGGCACAAATGATGTCCAGGATGTACTTTCTAAGAAAAGTACGGTTTCCAGCTGAAAATCCAAGATGGCTGCCACTTTTCAAGATGGCCGCCTCATCAGATGCAAAATAACGTTTTTTGGAGTAGAACTTGAATGAACAGAAATGGGTTAATGGTCCAAACATCAAAATGAATGTATCCTTACTGGAACTCAATTGTGTCAATTGGCGTCTTTGGAGCAAACTCATCCTCAGGTTTTCCATGAATTTCAGCTTGGAAAGTTTGTGGTCCACAAGACTCACAGGGAGTTCTCAGGCTTACCCATTGACCAAGCTCACGAGCAGGCCAATGCAGTTGTTAAAGGTGATGGTGGTGCCATTGGCCTTACAGAGGATCCATCTGCATTGAGGCGGTGGATGGTGTCTGGACCAGAAGTTAGCCAGTTAGTCAACCAGTATGAGTTGGCATCTCAAGTCAAAGAAGCAAACAAAGATGTCAGGCATCATGAGCAGACCAGTCAGTCTCAGAAGTCCTTCACTGACAAGGTCCAAAAGTTGTTTGATGTGATGAAGGATCTGGGCAATCCTTTCCAGGAAGAGTCCAAAGATCTGCTCACATTGGACACAAAAACCATCGCACATCCCAGTGCTGCTGAGCTTGTAAGAACTCACTTTGAGAAAGGTCAAGCTGCCTTCAGAGACTTTTTCAATGGTCTGGGGGATGAGGGTTCCTTCTATAAGCCCATTAAAAAGAACAAAGCCGACTTCTTTCGCCAAGAGGCAGCTGCAGCTTCCAGTGACATGAAGAAGCAGGTACTCAAAGATGACTGTCGTCTGTTCTCGCAGCTTTTTATATCGTGCCAATCACGAGAGTGTGACCTGCTTGAGTTCTTTAAGCATGAGAATCAACCTTTCCCTGCTGCACTGAGTGACACAGGGAAACTCCACTCTGGCCAGAAGTCTCAGCTTTCAAAAATTCTGGAAGCTACCATTTCTCCTCCTGACAAACAACCAGAATGTGATGCCATTATCATTGATGGTTCCTCTCTTGTGCATTCATTGTCTCCTACGACATCAAAGACCTTTGAGGAATATGCTGTCCAGGATGTAGTTCCAAAAATCCAGACCTACTCATCAAAGTATGAGCGAACAGATATCATTTTTGATGTCTACTGGACTTCAAGCCTGAAGGCTGAAACTAGGTCAAACAGAGGTATGGGAGGTCGACGAAGAGTGACAGACAAAAACAAACTGCCACCCAACTGGAAAAGCTTCCTGCGAGACAGCAACAACAAGACTGAGCTCTTCCTGTTCCTAGCCGACAAGATAGTGACCCTGTGTCTCAACAATGTCATAGTTGTGACCAAAGGGGAGCAGGCTCTATCAAACAAGCCCATCAGCCTTGAAGGCTTAAGTCCATGTAACCATGAGGAAGCTGACTCCAGAATCTTCATACATACTCTTCATGCAGCCAAGCAACAGATGAAGTCTGTGTTGATCAAGGCATGCGACACAGATATTCTTGTTGTTGCAGTCAATGTTTTTGCGACTCTTCAGGATGCAGGCTTAGTAAGGCTTTGGGTAGAATTTGGCCAAGGTCAGTCCATTAAGTGGTTGCCTATCCATGACATGGTGCTTTCTCTTGGCCCAGAGAAATCCAGTGGCATGCTGTTCTTTCACGCCTTCACTGGCTGTGATGTTGTGTCAGCTTTTCGTGGCAAAGGCAAAAAAACGGCATGGCAAGCATGGGAGGTTTGCCCTGAAGTGAGCCCTGTCTTCAAAAAGCTCAGTCAGTACCCACCTATCATAGAAGATGCAGACCTCAACATCCTTGAGAAGTTTGTCATCACCATGTATGACAAGCAGAGCACTACAGGCAAGGTTGATGAGGCAAGACTAGAATTATTTGCGCGGAAGCAAAGGTCTTATGATGCCATTCCACCGACAAGCGCATCCCTCGTTCAGCATGTGAAACGGTCTGCCTTCCAAGCTGCCTGCATATGGGGCCAGGCAACAGTGTGCAAAATGCAAATTGAAAGCCCTGCCAACTGGGGCTGGAAAAAAGATGGTGAGGTCTGGCAAGTGGTCTGGACAACCCTTCCACCGATTGTTCAGACGTGTGAGCAGTTGACGAAATGTGGCTGCAAGACTGAATGCAGAGGACGATGCAAATGTTATCGATTCGGCCTGAAGTGTACCCAGTTGTGTGCCTGTGAATGTGAGGACTAAAAGAAGAAACAGCCATGATTGCCAGCCATGTTTTGCTCAGAATTGTACAATGCAGCCTATGCTTGGACATGTTTTCTGTGTTTCCGCTAACTACAGTATAAATGAAAAAAATATAATAATAATAATAATAATAATAATAATACAAAATACAACAACAAAAAATTGGGGGGGAGACAAAGACAGCCTCTACGTGGCCTTCCCTACAAGTAGCTTACAGGTCCAATAGCCAAAAGTGAAACTAATGTCTTTAATGCATCTTTTAGGAAATTGCTCAATCATTCTGGTTATTTTGTGTCCTTTTTGAAATGAGAAAATAAAATAAATTTGTAGCACTGCTTAAATGCAATATGCGTATTTTGCGTACCGGAAACAACACCAAGAGAGTGTTTTTAGTTTAATTCCCATTTTATCACCATAATATTCAATAATTTTGATATTCTAAATGCAGAATTGGATTTCTCACACTCAAAAACATATATTTCAATGTATAGGCCATCAAAATAGGATTATTCAGTCAAAAACGCTGTTTGAATCCATTTCGAATGGCGGCCATCTTGAAAAATGGTGGCCATTTTGTTTTATCAAGTGGAAACCGTACTTTTCTGAGAGAGTAGGTCCCAAAGCACTTGTGTGCCAAATTTGGTGCTTGTATCACCAAGCGAACGATTATTTCATTAATCTGCTGCACTATTAACAATGTTGATGGAATACCCCCCAGGTAGTTGGGGGTCGGACTCAGAGGTGTTACTAGAATGTCACCTTTGCTGGGGCGGCTGTGGAGGCTGTGGCGTAGGAAGCAGAGCCGAGGTCCAATGATTGCAAGGTTGGCAGATCGGTGGTTCGAACCCTGGCTGGCCATATGTTGAGGTGTCCTTGGGCAAGACACTGAACCCCAAATTGCTCCCAATGAGCGGGCTGGTGCCTTGCATGGTAGCTTGCCGCCATTGGTGTGTGTGTGAATGGGTGAATGAGAGGCCATTGTAAAGTGCTTTGGAATCAGGCGCTATATAAGTCATTCCAGTTACCTTTGGGTGGGCATTTGGAGTATTTGGGTGAGCAAATTGTTGCCTTTCCGAAATAGGGTATGTTAACAAGGGCGTAGTTTAATTTAGAGAATGGGAGTGGGGGTGGTGGTGGTGGTGGTGGTGGGTGTTGAGATACAATTACAGAATCCAACTTTTGGAGATGGGTTTGGGGCCATTAGCCTACCCTACAAAAAACCCCTGTAAAACCTTTATTTAGATTTTATGATGAACATTTGCATACATTTTCAAACCTTACGTTTAACCTTTAATTCGTAGTTGAAATGGCAAATTGACTAGGCCCACTCGCACTCTAGTGCTCTCTCTGTCGGAGGAGTATCCTACAACTCATATTGTATAGCCTATCTATGTTTGTTTACAAAAACTGTTTACAAACAATTAACACATAAGATAGTAGGGATTTATAAGTCATTTCCTTCGAGAATTGAAGGAAGAATTGATGGATGATTTCAAATTTGAACAGCACTACAAATTGTAACCAGACATTTACACTTGGTTTGAGTGTTTTTGCAAAAATGTATCACATGATTGTCTTTGTTTTTACCAACGATTAAAGGGCTATGTTTACTTACTGTTTTACAACCAAACTACATCCGGTTCTACAGGTCCCAACCATTGGTCATTATCATTTTTGTCGCATTATGATTGTGTCACCGACTTGTCAATCAAGACATTTTGCCGCCCCATACGTAGCAAGTTAATGTGAACGTAAACTATGGATTTTCATGGATCTCCACTCCTAGTTGAAAGTATGTCAAAGTTGTTTATCTTCGCTATAAACAATGTGTCCATTTGCTGATATGAATTGATATAAAGGTGCAATACGCACATTCACTTTTAATGTTAATTACTTGTTAAGGATAATATTGCCCTATACGGTAGCTTTCATAACATAACTTCATAACATAACTGCTGCGAAAGTAATACACAAAACATGTTGATCGACCTGCTAGTCATGTTTTGTGCCAACACATTTTATAGTCTAATGTTATGTTAACTTTAATTAAAAAAACAAATCATAGTGTACTGTATTTGAATGACTTTGGTGGGGGGGTCAGGAATCGACTGATATCTAAACTTTGTTTAGCCAGTCTTTGCAGTGTGAGGAACCCCTTGTGGATTAATGTTTTGTGACAATATTCACAATTTGCTTATGACTAATTATAAACGAATGCTAACTGCTCTTTCTCAATATAGAGCATCTCTGTTATGAACCATCAACATTTTCCTCATAAACTACCGACGCCTCTTCTCAGCATAGTGACACAATTTAGGGAACAATGTATGGCCATTAGCTACTAATAATAGACCTATGTTCTTTATCAATACATATCTTTGAGAGTTTCTTTGCTAGGTTAAGATTGTTTAAACGTTACGAGACCTACGAGTTTGTTTGATTTGTGTCTAAGTGATATGTTGCCTATGTGTGTGAGGTAGTGACTGAAAGACAGACAGAATACTGTATGTGAAAGAGTCAAAGGGGTGTGTGTGTGTGTGTGTGTGTGTGTGTGTGTGTGTGTGTGTGTGTGTGTGTGTGTGTACACACATGCTTTGTTCCTGACTGTCTGATTCTCTGATTCAGCAGACTGTGTGTGACCCTGTGACCCTGTTGCCGGGAGTGTGTCAGACCATGGCTGCCGGGGTTGCTGTCGGGGAGAGCCAGCTTCAGAGGATTATCAGAGATCTGCACGGTACGCTGGCATTGTGTGTATGCACGTGTGTGTGTATAACAACGTGTGTGTATGTGTGTGTATAACAATGTGTGTGTCAGGGTCTGTGTGAATGTGTTGGGGGTAGACAGTGGTCTGCTGACATAGAGCGACAGAGAGGGAGAGATAGAAAGGCCCAGTGGTAGAGAGGGTTTCAATGGCCTGGATGTGACTCCTGCCTTGGCATCGGGTCCAACAGTAGATTCTTTCCTTCCACACGGACTGTGGGAAAACACCATGGATCTAAATTCCGGCCCTCGTGGCCCTCGGCACAGAAGGGTGTGGCGGGCACACAGAGTCGCTCTTAGCATGCAGCGAGAGAGAGAGAGCTTGCTAAGGGTGCACCCCTCACAGGTGTCTTTCCAGTTTTTACGGTGGATACGAGGCAAGTGGGTAATGTAAGGGGCTGGGACATTAGGGAGGTGGAAGGGGACTGGAGATTAGGGATTGGGAGTGTCTGTCTGGACTGATATGACTGCGGTGTGGGGGTAGGTATGACTGGGGGGGTGGGGGTTAGGGGTTGGGGGATGTCTCTTCTGTAGATACCTGTAAACCATAAAAAAACACATCAAGAGTGGCGTGAGTGTCTGTGTCTGTTTGTGTATTGTGTGTGTGTGTGCATGCAATGTCATTGTTAGTCGTAGACTGGTGAGATATGTGTGTGAACTGTAATGGTAATTGTAGGAATTCCTTGGGTTAACCTAAGTACTTACTTGAATCACTTCCCAGATAGTGAGACACACTATTTGACTGGAAAGATTGCAGTAATCTTTTTGCTCAGCAGAAAAAGAATAATATATCAAGGAGAAACAGGTGGAGTGCATCAGTGGAGGCTAGTGGAGGTGGAAATCATAGGACGGTTTGATACGTGTTTGATACCATTCCTCATTCTGTTCCATGATGAGCAATGAGCAATGAGCCCATCCTCCGATTTCTACCTAAACCAGCCTCCACTGAAGCGTTGTAATAGAGCCTCTCTCAGAAGCGCTTTCACCAGTATTCATTGTGGGGTAATGCATCAGTTAGTGTGGGCTATGTACAGTCATGTGAAAAACATTATGACACCCCATGAAATATTTAGTTCTTTTTTAAGAAATATGGAGACAATATTTGGTCTTCTTTCAAACAGTATCTCAGAATCAGACTTATTTTTATTGCCGAAGTATATTCGCACATACAGGAAATTTACTCGGTGTGGTTGAAGCATAGGACATAAGATAAAAACAACAATATAATAAAAACAACAATGTAATAAGCGTGGCATGGGTGTTGGTGCCAGATGGGCTGTTTTGAGTATTTCAGAAAGTGCTGATCTACTGGGATTTTCCCGCACAACCATCTCTAGGGGTAACAGAGAATGGTCAGAAAAAGAGAAAATGTGGAAGTCTCAGAGTCAATGAGAGGCAGGGGGCTTGTTTGTGAGGCCCACTGCCATGGGGAAGAAACTTTCCAGCTGGCGCAAGGTTTTGGTCTTCATAGACTGGAACCTTTATCCAGATGGAAATATAGATAAAGGTGATGTAATTTAATCAAAAACAATGAAAATGTAATTTTATGATCATTTATTTAACAGAAAATGAACAAAGATGCTAATTCCTACTGAGGAAAAAGTTAGGACACCCTATGCTAATAGCTGGTATTGCCCCCATTGGCTGAAATAACATCAATTGGACGTTTCCTATAACTGTCTACCAGTCTCTGACATCAACTGGGAGAACGTTTTTCTCACTCCTCCAAGCAGAAGTCTTTCAGCTGTGTGATGTTTGAGGGGTGTCTTCCATGCACCTCCCGTTTCAAATCACCCCACATCATCTCAATAGGATTAAAATCCGGGCTTTGACTTGGGCCATTCCAGAACTCAATTTCTTTCTTTTCCTTGCCATTCCTTGGTGGATTTACTGGAATGTTTTGGGTCATTGTCATGTTGCATGGTCCACATCCGCTTCAGCTTAAATCTTTGGATGGATGGTCTCACATCTTCCTCTAGCAAGCTCTGATACAATAAAGAATTCATAGTGGATTCTATGATGGTGAGCTGGCCAAGTGCTGCTGCAGCAAAGCAGCCCCAAACCATGACATTTCCACCCCCATCCTTCACAGAGGTTCTTGTGCTCAAATGTTGTCTTTGGTTTGTCCCAAACATGTCTTTGGCTACTGTGCCCAAACTAACTTTGGATTAATCTGTCCAAAGCACATTGTTCCAGAAGTCCTGGTGTTTGTCTAGGTGTTCTCTGGCAAACTTTAATCTTGCCCTGATGTTTTTTTTTTTTTTTTACAGTAAGGGTTTCCTCCTTGCACACCTCCCACGAAAATCAAACTTCTGCAGTTTCTTTCTGTTGGTAGATGCATTTACTTTGACATCAACTATGGCAAGAGCTACCTGTAGGTCCCATGATGACATTTTAGGATTGTTGGAGAATCTTGAAGCATCTTGCGGTCTGCTCTTGGGCTGAACTTGCTAGTCATGTCTGACTTGGTCATGTTGGCAGTTGTTCTAAATGCTCTCCACAATTATTTTCCGGCCAGTGGAATTCAAATTTTAGTAAGTACCGGTAGTAATAAATCCTGAAAATGAAAATTGCATTTCTGTTAATTACATTTTACAAATCATTTGTATTTTCAGTTTTATTTGTTTAGTTATATTACCTCCAACTCGCAATATTGTTGAAATGAAGATCAATTGTCATATGTTGAAATATGTTGAAAAAGACAAAGGCTTTCATGGGGTGTCCTATCTTTTTCAAATGACTGTAAGTGTTTCTTTTTAAAGGTGCTGTGTTCAGTCTCCCCTTTCTATGTCTCTCTCTCTCTCTCTCTCTCTCTCTCTCTCTCTCTCTCTCTCTCTCTCTCCCTTTCCCCTTTTCTATCAATTACAGATGCTGTTGCAGAGCTCACAAAAGAGTACAGGGAAAATGGGGAGCCAATCACAGATGACAGCTCAAATCTGCACAAATTCTCCTACAAACTGGAGTATTTACTACAGGTGAGTCACTGTTCATAACCAACAGTATATTACCAAAACATTTTCACTACTTTGGCCCCATAGCAGCTTTGAGGTCCGATGAATCTATCAATTAAATGTATTGTTTGTGCCTTATATAAACTGGGTACAATCAGAGTTAAAGATTATAACAATTCTAAACTGATACTTACCAATATTCTCAACTACTATATAGTACAACTTGTAACTAACACTATCTATGACATTCAGTTTGACCAGAAGGAGAAGACAATGTTTCTTGGCACCAGAAAAGACTACTGGGAATATTTCAGTGACTGTCTGGCTAAAATCAAAGGAGCCAATGATGGTATCCGCTTTGTCAAGTCTATCCCTGAGGTATACAGATCATCACCTTTAAAGTCTTTATTGTTCATAGAAGTTGAATAATTAATAATGCTATTATGCTAACTACATGCAATTCAGTATGGTCCTGAGTGCTATTGATTGATAGTGTTTTTGATTGCCATGTTAAGGGTGTTATTTTGCCCCTCCAGCTGAAGACATCCTTAGGGAAGGGAAGGGCTTTCATTCGCTACTCCCTGGTGCACCAGCGACTGGCAGACACCCTGCAGCAGTGCCTGATGAACCAAAGGGTCACCAGGTAAACACACACACACACACACACACACACACACACACAAACACACAGACACACACACACACACACACACACACACACACACACACACACACACACACACACACACACACACACACACACACACACACACACACACACGTGATTCAATCCGGGCCACAGAATCATTTATATGAGACACAGTAGTGTTTGCCTGGATTAAAGAAGGGATTGTGTAGGTCGGGATTTCAAACATGGCTCAGCAAACAGACAAGTTGCTATTCCCGGAATTGAAGTGTTCTTAGTGCATTGTTTCAGGTGAATTACTCAGTAAGTGCATTGTTTCAGGTGAATATTATTTCCTCTTTGATTCTTTTAAATCCTTTAAATGTCTCTTCTGCTTTTGTTTTTTTCACTTCTACAATCTGCTTTCTCTGTTCCTCAGGTGAGTGAACATGTGCCCACACTACAGTAGTACGGTAGTGTTTATGGGTGGGTGGGGTTTTACTGGCTTTCGTTTATGTATTGAGAAAGTCGGCCTTTTTGAAACTCATGGCTCCTCTAATGTTACAGCTGAACACACCGAAACCGCCCGTTGTGAAACAGAGGCTTGGAGAGTCATGTTAGAATGCCTTTAGATTAAAATCTGAGTGGTATTTTCATCAAAAAACTTCAATGACATGTTTTGGGGACCCCAGAGACCTATATCAACTTGTTGAAAAAGTGTATACCGGTAATAAATAAAAAAAACTGGATATTTCTAATTTCTCACTCCCCCAGCCTTTCTCCTCTCCTCTCTCTCCCTGCAGTGACTGGTTTTACGCACGCAGCCCCTTCCTGAAGCCTCACCTCAGTGTTGACATCATCAGTCACCTGTATGAGCTCAATGAGGTCCAGTTTGATGTGGCCTCTAGGGGTCATGACCTTGACTCGTCCTGGCCCACCTTTGCTAGGTAACCTCATGTTTGTAAGTTCCTTGGCATACAATGGGTTGAGGACTAGTGGAAATGTAGGTTTAGATGACACTAGTATATATCACATTACCCCGTCACATTGTGTCTGTTTTCTGATTCACAGGAGGACCCTGGGCATGCCAAACTCCCCAAGTCACATGTGGAAGGCCCCCAGTCGCAGCTCCAGCATCAGCAGTCTGGCCAGCACTTACTCACAGGTACTGACGTAGTATATAGCCCTGACCACCTGATTCTTTAAAAAAAAAATGTTATTGATTTATATACAATAATAAACAGACAAGTGCATCCATTCATGGAGAGAAAAAAAATACTAATACAAATAAACACAAACAGTGTTCTCTGTGGTACTCACTTTCACCCCCCTGCACCCCTCTAGCAGGCCCACGAGTTCCCCTCCTCCCCTGACTATGGGCCGGGCCTACTGACTGAGTTGAACGAGTCTCTTTCTGCTTGTGGCATGGAAGTCAGCGTGGTGGACGACCTCCGCATGGAACTCGATCAGTCAGAGCTGAAGCAGCGGGAGCTCCTGGAGAGGGTGCAGCAGATGGGGGAGGAGGCTGTTGAGCTCAGGGGGGTGGTGGTGGAGCTCCAGAGGCAGCTGGATGTGTCGCTGGCTGCACAGGAGGAGCAGCTGGGCCTGCATGGGGCACTCAAGGCTCTAGAGGGGCGGGAGGAAGCCCTTTCCCATGAGCTGCAGGCCCTAAGGACTGGGGATAGGGCTAGAGAAGTCGAACATCGCCACCTGCAGGAGAAGCTGGCCGCCGCAGAGGGGAAGAATATGGAGCTCATGGCCAAGCTGGATGGGGCGTTGGATGAGAAGGGCCAGCAGGCTGCCAGCTACTTTGACTCGGCACAGAAGATCCATGAGCTGCTGGACAGATTGAAGGAGGCGGAGAGGGGCAAGATGGAGGCTGTGGCAGAGGGGGAGGAGACGAGGAGGCAAGTGGAGAGACTGGCGGAGAAGCTGAGGATCAAGGAGACTGCAGTCAAAGAGGGGGAGACCAAGCTTGGGGAGTTGGTGATGTCTTCCACAGGGGAGAAGGCTAAGCTGGAGGAGCGAGTGGAGGAGCAGTGCAAAACCATCGACAAACTACAGGGGGCACTGACAGTGAGGGAAAAAGAGGCCAGCAACCTTCAGAGGCAGCTACGGGACCTCCAGAGTGACATAGAGGAGAAGGAGAGACAGGCAGAGGAGGCCAGGAGGAGCGTACAGGAAGAGAAGGAGAACATTCAGAGGAGCATAGGTGATTTAAAAGAGGCTATGGAAGGGGAGCTCCTCTCCCTGAAGGAGCAACTGAATAGTAGAGAGACAGAACTGACCTCCAGTAACCAGAGAATTCAGCAAAGTGAGGCTCAGAGCAAAAGCCTGGCCAAGGAAAGAAACGGCTTGAGCACCAGCCTCTCCGTGCTGGAGAGCAGCATCAGGGAGCAGGCCAAGAAGATAGAGGATTACAAGACTCAGTGCACCAATCTGATGGAGCTCAACGGGAAGCTGCTGGGCACGGTGAAGAGGAACAAGGAGCTGAAGAAGGACCTGGCAGAGAGCCGGGCAGCACTGGAGGCCGAGGTGGCCGCCCTGAGGGCCTCGGAGAAGCAGCTGAGGGGCCAGCTGAACGACGCAAAGGTGACGGTGGACGAGAAGGAGAAGAGGCTGCGGGAGGAGAATCGTGCCCTGGACGAGAGCCTGCAGCGGGCAGCCATGGCCGCGGAGGTTTCGGACACAACAGCCAAGCGGCTGGAGCATGAGAACCAGGGCCTGAGAGAGGAGCAGGGCACGGTGAAAGGGGCACTGAGCTCCATGCAGGAGGAGCTGAAGGCCATCCATGGGCAGATCGGTGAGCTGGAGAAGAGCTTGGGAGCCTCGCGGAGGACTGAGGCCAGCCTGCAGGAACAGCTCAGAGACCGGGAAGCCCGGCTGGAGAGCAAAGAGATGGGTTCTGTGGAGCTCCGGGCCAGGGTCAACGCCCTGGAGGCCAGAGAGAGAGAGCTGGATAAGGCCAAGGCCAAGGCAGAGGCCGCCTGCTCCAGACAGACAGAGTTGATAAAGAGGGTGACTGGGGAGAAGAAGGCAGTGGAGAGGGCCCAGCTGGAGAGGAGCTCTGTCCATGCCAAGGAGAGCCAAGAGGTGGCCGCGAAGTTGACGATGGTGGAAGGCCAGCTGGATGTAAACATGAAGGAGGTGTCCAGGCTCCTGGCGGAGGTGCTAGACCTGAGGGTGCAGCTGCAGAGGTCTGGGGAGGAAAAGTTGAAGACCCAGGCCCAGCTGGAGGTGACGGAGGCCCAGAGAGATGAGCTCAGGACCTTGGTGGAGCAGCTCAAAACCCAGACGGAGGCCCTCAACCAGAAGCATGTGGCTGAGCTCCTCCAGTGCAAGGAGAGAGAGGAGGCACTGAGTGGGCAGCGCGACAGAGAGGCGGCCGCCCTCGCCGAGCTGGCTGCCACCGAGGCCTCCACCAAGGGAGAGCTGGCTGCACTCAAGGCCCAGAATGAGAGGCTGGCCCTGGAGGGCCTCCACCGGTCCAACACAGAGATGGCGGAGCTAGGAATGACCGTCTGCAAGCTGACAGCAGAGAGAGAGGAGGCCAGAGAGCGTTGGGCGGGGGAGGTGGTCAGGATAGAGGAGATGGAGAAGCGGAAAACCAGAGAGGTGGAGCAGCTAGAGGCCTGCATGGCTGCCTTGCGCCAGGAAAATGCCAGTCTGAGAGATGAGCTGAGGCAGACAGAGAACCTTCCAGAAACCATGCTGGAGCTGCAGGAAAAGCTTGAGAAAGCAGAGGGCCAGATGAAGAGCCACCAGGAATCTAGCCATGAGGAGATGGCAGCCGTCAAGTTCCAGATGAGCTCGGAGAGCATGAACCATCAGAACCAAGTGAAGGTGAGTGACTTGAATAAACTGTTAACTTTGGGAAAACCTCTCTGCAGAAAACAATGCATCACATTTATGAAAAGGTCTGGTGAAAAGGTCTGCATGCAATTCAAAGTTGCGCAAATGATATATATATTTTTTTTCATATTACGAAAGTGTTGAAGAGTGTTGATATGAACAAACAACAGTTTTAGGATCACTAAATCTCCTACATTTGTTTTAGGATTTATGAATTGGGTTCACTGTGTCGTCTGTCGTCCTGCTTTGTAGGCTATTGAGTTAGTAGTTGTGTTTCCATAAAAGTTAAGCGAATTTCGAAATGCGAATCATGAAATGTGGAGCGTTTCCATTAACTTGGTTGGAGCGAATAAGCTAAGCTACGTAAAACGTAATTTCGTCAGAGTATTTCGTCAGTATTTACATGTATATAGTTTGATGTAAAGAACTCTCCCAACTGCAATGCAAAAAACACATACAAAATCTTTTTAAAAGTACAATAAAGCTTTATTTCCTTTAACAAAGAGTGTGCATCTCTAGCAGTACGATATCTGTATCTGACATACTACCTGTAGACGCTCCACTCAGGGTTGCCAGGTGGGATTGACAATTTCCAGCCTAACCACAGTCTAAAAACCGCTAAATCCACCAAAAACTAGCCGATTTGGCAACCCTGTCTCCGCTGCTTCAGACTCTCCCACTTGTTGCACAAAATGGGCCAGGGTTTGTCAAATCCTTTGTTAGGCATCTCATTTCTTAAGTCCTGGTATATTGTGGCATTTCTTTGCTGTTTACCATCTAAGACATGTTTAGCAGATATGTTTTCATCACGCGTATGGGAATACCCAGGGAGACACAGACAGCAGAAACAGCTGAGTCATGTGAATTGAAAGTCACTACGTCAGAGTTTATTCGAATGACCTGTTTCCATAAAACTTTATGCGCATTAACTCTGATTCGCATAAGGCAAAAACCATCTTAAGCGAGCGTATCGACTTTGTGCGAATTAGAGGTGATTTGCATCGAATGTCGTTTATGTGAATCAAACCGTTTCCATAACATTTCTCATGCGAATCATCTCAAACTGATGCGAATCACCTCAAAATGCAAATCAGAATGTTTTATGGAAACGCACCTAGAGATACATTACTTTTTGGCATGTTGATGTTCTATCAACATGTTGTGATGTGCTAAACATGCAGTTAGATGTTAGTACATAGCAATGTTTGCTTTTTAGCTGCTAGTTAGTTACCATTCACAATGGTTGCAAACACATGTTTTGATTGAGTGATTTTCTCAAATTCTCTGTTTGAGGTTTACCAACATTCAAATAAGCATATCTCCTTCAACTATTTTCAGATGTCAATGTATGACACATCATCAAGCTTACAATCTACACTTTCATAATCTGAAAAACCTAACCTTTTTCACCAGACCCTGTTACATTTAGTAATTTAGACAACTCATTTCGATCTTTATTTGTGTGTTTGTTGTCTTTGAGCTAATCACTTAATTTGAGTTTATAGAACAGTATATATTTGTATTCTTATTTGATTGCCCTTGTATGGCAACATTTTCAGCACCATGTTTTTTTCTCTCCATCCAGAGTCTGAATGAAGAACTAGGAAACGTGAAAGACCAGCTGCAGACAGAGCAGGAGAAGGTGTACAGTCTGGGGGCCAAAGTATCAGAGGTTGAGGTCTGCATCATCATCTCTTAACATCAATTAAATCCCCAATCAAGAAAATAATACTGGTGCAGAAAATAATTGACTTAATGACATTGCTGTTAAGCAATGTCCACCCATTGATATGCTTACAGCAGATGCAATGAGAGAAACAATTGTATTTGTTTGTGACTGATCTTTCATGAATACAATATAATGATGCCAGAGCCTGCCATAGCCACGTCAAGCTTGTCTCCTGTGGTCATTCTTTTGTATTTCATTAGAGAGGTGTACCAAAGGGCAAAATAATGCAAATGAGAGAAGGAGAGAGGAATAAGTCTCCAGATCTAGTGGGAGGAGATGGGTTAATTAATAGCGATTAGTGCTTGTGTTCGTTATAAAACAGGGCAGAGTAGTTTTAATCTAAACTCCTCAAAAAAAGTTTGGAAACGTTATTTCTGACGATTATTTTTAATAATACCAATTGGTATTGTTTTTTTTATATTGTTGGAAAGCCTGATTAGTCACCTTTACAACAAGGTACAACTTGTAAGGATCATGCATTTGTGGAAGGAGCAACACAGCTAAACGTGTGTTAATAATACCAATTGGTATTGTTTTTTTATATTGTTGGAAAGCCTGATTAGTCACCTTTACAACAAGGTACAACTTGTAAGGATCATGCATTTGTGGAAGGAGCAACACAGCTAAACGTGTTGGTAGAGGCCCAAAACATTTAGCCAAAATCCCCTGCAAAACAGAACAGGGCAGAGTAGGGCAGGGCAGGTGCCGAACTGTTTTTGAGGAGTTTATTTCCTCTTAACAGTAGAGAGGATGTGTCACATTTTAATTGGTCTGCCTGAACTGGAATATTGAGATATAGAGTTAAATTACAGAACCACCGCTCACACTCTTGACATCGTAATCTGCTGTGTCTATTAATTTACAGACCTGTCTATTGAGAAAAGCATGGAGACAGTTGAATAAAAGGGTCGATTAACCTATTCTGAAAAAGGTTTTCAGTGTTATTAATTATTCATTCAACAAATGTATGTTCTCCTTGTGTTCAATGAAGGAGGTGAATGTGGAATACTCTCGGTTGATTGGAGAAAAAGATTGTCACATGACATGTGTCCGAAATAATTCGGAAGCTACCATTCATCAGCATGAGGGAGAGATTCAGCAACTGAGAGACACTATCACCAGGTGAGGCTATAACCCCCTACCATCATTTGACTTGTGCTGCCTGTGATACCCCAAACAGCACCCTATTTAGATGAACAGAGTGGTAAGTAACAGTCTGTGTTTGTCCATGTCTCCTCTCAGGGTAAGCAAAATATATGATTTTGGATTTTGGGGCGAACCATCCCTTTAAGATCCCTGAGTTTAAGATTCAGAATACGTAACAGTGACGATAACTCATATTGTGTTTAGAGATGTCTACTATATGAAGGTGGATGTCAAAATCATTATGTCATCGCATGCACTACAGTCCCTCTCTTACTCCTTCTCACTATTTGTATCTCTCTCTCTCTTTAAGCTATGAAGAGACTGTCTTGACTGTTCAGACGGAGCACAAGGAGCTGAAGCAGAAACTGGACCGGGCTGAGGCCGACAAGCAGAACCATCACCTCACCATGGCTGCAGAGATCGACGACCTCAGCCGAACCAAGACCAACCTGGAGGAGCGGCTCATAGAACTCATCCAGTAAGCCCTACGCCCCTATCTGGACTCTACCAGACAGACAGAGACAGAGACAGAGACAGAGAGAGAGAGAGAGAGACAGAGAGACAGAGAGACAGAGAGACAGACAGACAGACAGACAGGCAGGCAGGCAGACAGGCAGACAGGCAGACAGGCAGACAGGCAGGCAGACAGGCAGGCAGACAGGCAGGCAGTTCTGTGTCTTTGATGATGAGACATGAGATGTGTAGATGTTGACAACGTTCAGTGTTTCCCCTAGGTTTGCTGCCTTGGGGGGGTGGCATGGACTGTGGCATAAGACCCTGCGACATACCAGCGTCATGTCCAGGGGGTGTACTAACTTGTACATTAAGCCGCCTCACGCTACGGAAACAGGAGATAGGCTCCTGCCCTATGGGCCATTAGGCTCGAGAACCATCGGTTCTCAAGGCTACTTACTTATGTGGTCTTGACTACCTGTCCACTTTCTCACCTGGTTCTTGCGCTCTTTCTCTCTGGTGCACCATCCTGCTCTCTCTCCTTCTTTCCCTCTCTATCCTCCTCTCTCCCTTTTGCTGTCAACCAAAAGGCAAACATAACAACCAGAGTATTTATAATCTAATAAGAGGTATAAATTGATCCATATCAATTTATAACATAATTATAATTGAATATTGGATTGCTGTGGGCAATGCAGTCAGATAATGTCATTTTGACTTTACTCTCTCACCTGAAAATAAATCGTATGTCCAACTATAAAAAACAGAGTGAGATTTTGTGTTTTTGGGGCCCGCCCCCCCAAGGCAATGGTAGGGGAAACACTGACGTTTATTTACTCACCTTGTTTAGGGGAGTAGATAGCATGTTTGCTGGACCCTGTGGGGAGTGTGTATTCTGAGGATTCCCTCCCACGGAATACACAGCATGGTCCTTTGAAATTCCCTCGCATCACCTGCGCTGATAGGTGGAGGGAAAAGAGAGAATGAGAGAGAGAGAGAGAGAGAGAGAGAGAGAGAGAGAGAGAGAGAGAGAGAGAGAGAGCTTATGATTCCTCAGTGCTCTTGGCAATCACTGATGCTTTCTCCATGGTTCACTTAGCTTTCATCCTCAGTAGGGGATCAAAAAACACAAATGCCAGCACCAGAACTGCAGGGTGCTAAAAAGAGCATGAATAATATATTAGGATGGTATACACTCACTGAACACTTTATTAGGAACCCCTGTCAACAGTTCAAGCTGGTGGAGGTGGTATAATGATGGGGAATCCCAACTTTGGCAGTTGTCCCCAAGTGCTTAAAGGCAACAGCCATCGTGCCGGTGCCAAAGAACTATGCTGCAGTGAATCTGAAGGACTTCCGCCCTGTTGCGGTCACGTCTGGCTCCATGAAGTGCTTGGAGAAGATGCTCCTGGGCCGCCTATAAGCTCAGCTTTCCCCAGCAGTACGCCTAAGAACAGGTCAACGGAGGACGACATCTCTACGGCACCTCACTCCACCCTGACCCACCTCAGCTTTCAACACCATCATCCCCTCCAAGCTGGTCACCAAACTAAGAGACCTTGGTTTCAGCACCTCCCTCTGCAACTGGATCCTAGACTTTCTAACCAACAGACCCCAGCTTGTCAAATTGGGCAACCACTCTTCCAACACCTCTTCCTTGGTCAAAAAGGCGCAGCCTTATACTTCCTGAGGAGATTGAAGAAAGCCCAGCTGTCTCTCAGGCTCCTGACCAACTTCTACCTCTGCACCATTGAGAGCATCCTCACCAACTGCATCACAGTGTGGTACGGCAACAGCAATGTATCCGACCGCAAGGCCCTGCAACGGGTGGTGAAAACCGCCCAGCGTATCATTGGCACCAAACTCCCTACCATCGACTCCCTTCAGGCAACCCGGTGTCAGCGGATGGTGGCAAGCATCATCAAGGATACCTCGCACCCCAACCATGATCTGTTTGACCACCTCCCATCTAAGAGACTCCGGAAGTACAGGATCCTCAGGACCCGTACCAGCAGGCTCCAGAACAGCTTCTTTCACAGAGCTATCACTCTGATAAACAAACGCCCCCTCCACACATCCCGCTGAACTATCCCCCCCAACAACCCCCCCCCCCCCCCCACACACACACCCTGAGTGATTAATGTGATCACTATTTAACCTTTGCACTACTCATGTTTACAATACTACCTTTGCACATACTGTATATTTGCACATTACATACTGTCTATAAGCTACCGTAACTGTACATAAATCATAACTGTATATACCTCTGAACTACCGTACGTGCCTTACTGTACCGATCACTATCATTGTCATGTTTTTAATATCATGTTCTTATATCACTATTTGCACTTCTGGTTAGATGCTAAACTGCTAAATGTCGTTGTATAGTACTCTGCAATGACAATAAAGTTGAATCTAATCTAATCTAATAAAGTGTTCAGTGAGTGTATATATGTTACGGTATATGTGGGAATACGGTACATGTGGGAAAACTAGGGTTAGGGTTAGGTGCTAGGGTGCTAGGGTTAAGGTTAGGGTTAGGGTTAAGGTTAGGGTTAGGGTTAGACATGCCAGCATGTACCAAGTCACCCTAGCACCTAACCCTAACCCTAGTTTTCCCACATGTACCGTATTCCCACATGTACCGTAACATATACACTGTGTAAGACACAAACACGGTAGCATGAATAGTAATGGTTTATTTTTGTTAATACCTCCTAATTTATAAAATGTGTAATTCACACATTACAAAGAAACGTACACTTACAAGACCCTAATCGGCAGAATTGTTGTTCACTCAAATGTGTGCTGTTGTGCGTGCTTTGGCAGGGATAAGGACGCACTGTGGCAGAAGTCAGACGCTCTCGAGTTTGAGCAGAAGCTACGGGCGGAGGAGCGCTGGTGGCTGGTGGACAAGGAGGCCACCCACTGCCTGGGCTGCCAGGGCCATTTCACCTGGTGGCTGCGCCGGCACCACTGCAGGTGAGCACAACCAGGGGTATGACTGGTGGTTCTACTGTAGACACTGACCGTCTGTTTTTAATGTAGTCTGGCTTGTGTATACAAAAAAAGCGGAAGTGAAAGTTTCAGGCTACACAGCAGATTGACCTACTTTGAAACCTAATCAGATATCAGAAATGTTAGCATAATGTCCCTAATACCTAGATAGCTATATTGTAATTTGTGTGTTGTGGTGTGGTTGTATGGGTTGTTGGGGGCGTTGGTTGCAGCATGTGGCCTTGTTGTCTTGTTTTGTCATTATATGTGTTTTAAAAGAAAATAAAGAAACATTTGATCACAAAAAGAAATGTTAGCATAAAAAGGTTGTTTCCCAGAATTAAGACAGGTTCGAGAGCTTTCAGGTGGTGGTGATTGTTCTACACAGACACTTGTCGTTTGTTGTTGTTTCAGGCTGTGTGGACGTATCTTCTGCTACTACTGTAGTAACAACTTTGTGATGACCAAGCACAGCGGGAAAAAGGAGCGCTGTTGTAGGGAGTGTTACAGCACGCACAGCGCCGTGGTGGAGAGGTTCACAGAGGCTGAGCTCAGCCCCGCCGACATCCAGCCAACTCCACCTGGAGCTGGGCCTCCGCCTCCCCGTGACCCGGCCCCCTACAAAGCCACACCCAGGGTTACAGGTGAGATACATACAAAGATGAACACACAAAAGCATACACATTACACACACACTTGTTTGTACGGATATGCCGCATGTTGTACCCATGCACATATAAACATACATGGACACACACACACACACACGCACACGCACACGCACACACGCACACGCACACGCACACACACACACACCACAAACAAAGTCCTCTATATCACATACCTAGACAAAGGGGTCTGCTTTTGTTTAAAAAAACCACATGGTGAATTTGTTTTGATTGAAAACACTTTCTCGCAGTGGTTCTGGCTCTATTTGAAAGCTATTTTAAAGTGGTTTTGTGTTGAATGGGGAACTCATAACAGGAACTGAAGAGTAACAGCATCATTCTGCGGAATAAGGACAGAGACCTCAGTTGGTATTGTGAAATCGAAATTCACACTTCCTCAAGCCCTTTTCTGCTTTTTAAAGTACACCTTTAGTGGGTGATTTTGCAATCAATGTTTTGGCAATGGAATTGAAATGAGATTTGAACTAAGAATTGACTACTTTAGACATGAAATGACTGTGGTACACAGTAGTTACAAGGATAAAGGCTGAAGCGTTTAAAAAAAAAATGATTTCCTTTTTTCTTGAGCAGTGTCTGACCCGGGCATGGATCAGCCAGTCAGCAAGTCTGATGACGGGGTGTTTGACATCATCACTGAAGAGGAAGTGAATGGGATCTACGACAGCGACTCGCTGTCCCAAACAACCGGGGGCTCCCTGGAAGGGGAACAAGATGCTAGGCCTCCAGGGGTTCTAGATATGTGAGTGCATTATGACAACCACGCACGTATGCATGCACGCACGCACACAAACTGACTTATACAAACGTAACTGGTGACCTTCACGCACTCACTTCTGATTTACATTTGTGAGATCTGCTGGAATGATTGTAAATAAAAGATCATGATCAGATGACGGCGCGTTCACTGTGGGAGATACGATGACCGTGAATTGATGCATATCAGATGGAACTTAAGACAACCTTCAGGATTTAGACATATAATATCATTCATATATTATCTCACTTTCGTGTTTTTCCTCCTGTATACTATAATCTTACACCCCATCCCTGACAGGCTTATATCAGCTGCTGCCTCTGTGAGTGTCATTAGCAAGAACACACCATGAAAAAGTGTTAGTGAAGATAAAGCCAAATATTGACTTGCGACTTCTCGCTTTAGTCAATCCCCAAGGACACATTAGAATTCTAGTGCTGTAGCACCCACTCATCCTCACTTCAGCTTTCTGCCTTTGTTGTCGTACAGTTGCAAAGATTTTTAGATTGTTACAAAGACATGCAAATAGGAAAGTGTCAACTGCAGTACGATCGGGTGCTTTGTTTCTGGGTATCGTAGGAATATTATGTTTTGAGACTCTTCACTGACTTCTGAACGTCATACTGTAGCAGTAGTACTCTCTGTCTTGGCATTGTCAAGTAGTTCTAGTCAGATGTACTCATCATTACAAGAAGTAAGTTAGTCAGATAAGAGTTGATAGAAATAAGAGGTTTGTGGTAAATAATGTTGTATTCTTGTGGCCCAACCTGCAGAGGGACTGGAGACACGACCCCTGATGACCCGGAAGATATTGTGTCCACTGTGCAGGACGCCGAGATCAACCTCCTCCAATCAGGAGACGTCACGTGAGTCATTTTGTCATTACTTTTTCCTCTCTCCCCAGACAAGACTGATACCAGTCTAATGTAAGTAAGCCCCAATCCCCAAATACCCCACCAACAATCAAATTAATGATATGTCTGATGTGTTTTCAGACTGGTCGTCCCTCTTGGTCTTGACGACATCTCTCAGTTTGGCGATGGTTCACGGGAGCTCTTCGTCAAGTCCAGCTGCTACAGTGTCATAGCCATTGCCGTGGGCGACCGTGGCCCCACCATCAGCTGGGTGTTCTCCTCTGAGCCCAAGAGCATCTCCTTTAGTGTGGTGTATCGCGAGACCACTGACACCCCTGTGGAACAGTCCAAGGTAAGCCAGCCTGTAGGTCAAAGGTCACCAGCCCTGGTCCTGCAGAGTTCTAGGGAGTGCAGGCTGCTTTTACTGCCCAGGACCAACACAGCTGATTATTCAACTCATCAATCAGACCTTAGTTAGTTTGGTTAGTTTTTATTTGAAAATCATGAAATGTACATAAAAAGGTATTATCAATGCCATATGTCAGTCATACACTTACATGCTGTTGAGGAATGAGCACACAATAAAACCCTAGGATTTTATTTCCGTTGTGATCCTCTGGAGTTTTATGTGTGTGCTTGTGTGTGTGCTTGTGCATAAAGTGCTTGAGTTGTTGAATCAGACGTGTAAAGACTGGGCTGGACCAAAAGCCTTCCAAACCTGTCTGCCATTAACTAGGGTTTGTCACCAATGCTCCCTTGTTACTTATATTGGTCCCTAATAGAGTGGATTTTAGCAAATGACTTAACCAACCAGATGTGATATGGGAGTTGCTTAGTCATTAGTCAAGTTAGGCTGAGCTAAATAGCAGAGCAGTGCCCCCTACTGGTCAACCATTTGAGAATCATCATTACAGGTTTGTTGCAATCAACTTATACCGAAAAGAATATTGACATACCATTCCAGACAACAAGAGGTTTATGTTTATAGTTATTTGGCTGATTACATTTTCTTCAAACCAAGCTTGCATTGATTTTTAATCAAGCCTCTGGACCAAAGTGTGGTAATTGTAAACTCTGTAGTTTAAAGAGGAAAAAAAGGTACAAAACTGAATATTTGTTGCTCTGTTTGAACAAAGTAAGCCCTAAAAAACTCTACAGACAGTAATGTATTCGTATTGAAATATAGGTCTCGTCCGACTCGTCCTCCTGTGCTCTGCTCTCAGGTACTGATTCCTCTGACCCGCTGTAACTCCCACAAAGAGACCATCCAAGGCCAGCTGAAGGTCAGGAACCCTGGACTCTACTCACTCGTCTTTGACAACTCCTTCTCAAGGTAGGGTACTGCCAATCTTCTAATCCAGTGTTTCTCAACCCTCTCCTCGGGGGCGCCCCAGCCGCTCCACATATTTGATCTGTTCCACCACCAGCACACCTGATTCAACTAATCAAGTACAAACCATAATTGCTTTGTACTTGATTAGTTAAATCAGGTGAGCTGGTGGTGGAACAGATCAAATATGTGGAGCGGCTGGGGCGCCCCGAGGAGAGGGTTGAGAAACACTGTAATCTAATCCATCACTGACCATACTAAACATCTTGTTCCTATTTAAGGGTGTGCTTGTGTAGAGCAGAACACTACAGTATAACTATAAATCAATTTACTCTGTACACTTGTGCTGAAGGATGACAGGTCTTTGAAGTATTCTCTACTCCATCCTTATGACATAACATTGCATCTCTTATGTCCCATATGTAAAATTGTTATTCTTTATCTTGGCTTCCCAGGTTCATCTCGAAGAAGGTTCTCTACCACTTGACAATCGAAAAGCCAATAATTTACGATGGAAGTGATTTTCCGTAAACCTGGCTGGCAGATGTAAACTCAGAGGGAAACAGTGTCCTTTTTAAATTAATTTCATACTCTAATTTGTCTCTGGGTGCCCCACCAAGTATTTTATGTTTGGTTTTGCTGTTTTAGTCAACATTTGGTTTTGCAGGACCCCGCCCTACTGTATATTTTAATATTTGGAGTGTGTTTTAGACTGTTGCTTAATTTAACTGTTCACTGAGTGGATATAAATGGAAACATGCTAGAAAAAACTGTTATATAAGTGGACTTAAAAGCTGAAGAGCTGTTAAAACGAGCACACCCCATGGACTGATAAATGCGGTGAGTTTACACTAGACAACCACACACCAATGCCGTGTGTAGGCAACCACACACCAATGCCGGTTTTCTCAGTTATCTTATCACTGATTAGGTTTTTAATATCAGTTTTAGTTTTAACTGAATTTGAAATGGATTCAAGTTACAATAGAGCTTGCCTACCTAAGTTTGAGTTCATTCAATGACCTCCAGCACCTTTCAAAGCAACTGAATATAGCAAGGCAGTTGCTTTGTGACATCTTCAAACACTGTGAGAATTAATGAAATTAGTACATAAATGAATAAGTAATGTAGATCATTGAGAGTGTCTCTCTGGTAGCTGCTGAAGGCTGCTCACAATCAGAGACTCAGGGCTCTTCATAGGACCTCAGCAGCCTTCCCTCAAGGCAGATTTTTTTCTCCATCTTTGTATGTTTTTAAGATATGACTGCCATCTTTATTGTCATGGAAAGAGCACATGGGGGGGAGGGGGTTGGTGGTTCAGTGTTCTTGCTTTTTGTTCCAAAAGTTGCTTCATATGGTCTAACTAGCTGCAAAAAGACAATGCTTCTGCGTGTATCATTATATGTGATAACTACTACTACGCAATGATTAAGCTGTATAACTCGATTATATCAATTATCAATTATAATTATATATTATTATGACATATAAGCAACATTTCTATCACTTACAGAACAAGTACCAATTAGCACTAGTTGCCTATTGGAGATGCATATTTACATAGAGTAGGCTTAGATTATGTTATTCTTAAGAAACCCTGTTTTAACCCTGTTAAACTAGTTTTCTGTAAGGGTGGAATCCTAACTCGAGATCTGCGCACATAACTCGAATCATGGCATAAATTTCACTATGACATAATGCAAGATTTATGCAAAATCGTTTAGTTACTTGCGCAGATCTCGAGTTAGGATTCTACCCTAAGGTCTCTGTAGTAGGGTCCGCAGTGGTGCACAGCAGTGTCGACCATCATAGGAATCTGGTTTTGTTATGTTATGTTTTTATGGATTTCATGAGTTGTTATAGCCATACATTTTAGTTTAGTATATCATTTGTTGTACTCTCAAGGATCCAAATGTGTTGTATGTTATACTGTACGTTTTTCCATTTTTAGGGGATATTTATCTACGTTTATATTTTCCTTTCTCTATCTCAAAGCAATAAGGAGATACCTGGTGTGGTATCTCAGTCACCGTGGTGTTTCTAAAGAGGTGACAGTCACTGATTCAGGTGACCCTTCACTAATTAAGCAATTAAGGGCTCAATTGGATGCTGCTTTTGTAGAGATCTGTTGACATTTCTCAAACATTTCTCTTTTGTATTCTACTAGTGGTCTAAATATGTGCACTTTGTATACAAAGCCTCATATTTTCTCTACAGACTTGCACTTTTAGAGGAAAAAAGTTTTACAAAGACTGTATTTTAAACAGAATCCGTTAGTGTTCATGATATTTGTAAAATAGGTATTATTGGGACAGATTGTATACCTGTAATACAGTGAGGAGGTTTTTCAGCTCTCATGTGATTTCAGTGAAATGTATAAATGCTCGATCTATGCAATTATGGTACCTGTAAAACATATACAGTTATTGAATAAAATATTTAAATGGTGATGTCTCTTCCACTTTCCTCGCACCTCACATGGGGTCATAAGTCATCCCTGCTATTATATACTTGTAGGCTTTTGTGAGGTCGTTTAACTCAATACAATGAACTCTACAGAGCGGAGCTATCATGTCAAATGTAACAAAAGTTAAAATAAACCATGGTTGCAATCGATACATCCACCACACAAGCTTATGAAATGTCCAATCACACGCCACATGAACTACACTTCAATAGGAAACTTGGTGTGATCATTCAAATTCTAAGCGCGTCATTAAAAGTTTGCACCAAAGGTGTAAGTGGCTATCCCATTTCTCACAAAAGGAATAGAAAGATAGACTCAGAAATGTATTTCTTGAAGTGCGAGACAGTCTAGCAGACCACTGCTATGCACGTTCCGACTTCCGAGGCACTCGAGAGCAGATGGCTTTTTAGATTAATCTCACCGGGTGGGTGGATAGGCTTCCCGCATCCTCCCATGGCGTACGTCATTGTCTCTCTATGATAAAAGATGCATGCATGAAAACGTTTTGCGAAATTGTCCGGTACGCTGAGCTGGACCGACCAAACACTCAAGATGCGCGTCCTTGTCTATTGGATTTCTTTCGCGACTTCTTTGGCTCCATCCGTGAGTGTTTCCTTTAACCACGAGATTGAATTCTGTGCTGATGAGAGAATACTCGATTGTTGTTGACTTGCACATGTACCACAACTGTCAAGACAAGCTAGAACTTTTTTGAGAATGATTGATTGAATGATTGATTAATTGTGAAACATTAAATGCAAGATGAATTATGTCTAAACATACGTTTTTCTTGAGTTGTCCCCCCTTTTTATCCGGCCTGTATATTGCGATATATTTCACAGGGAATTGCCATTGTGTGTGTGTGTGTGTGTGTGTGTGTGTGTGTGTGTGTGTGTGTGTGTGTGTGTGTGTGTGTGCGTGCGTGCGTGCGTGTGTGCGTGTGCGTGTGTGTGTGTGTGTGTGTGTTTGATATAATGTATTGTTCCCATGAAAACACCTCCCTCAATTAATGTAGTTGTGCTGACATCTTCTGATTGCCTCTAATGATATGCTAATGAGATGCTTTGCCTTCCACAGTAGCTTCATTATAAAGATGTAGAGCGGAATTTTACTACAATCCGTTTCCGTCTATTACAGTGAATGAATGAATGAATGAATGAATGAATGAATGAATGAATGAATGGTCTTTATTGTCATTGCTATAGTACAGGTACCAAACAACGAAATTTAGGAGGGGTGGCTCCCCTGGTGCTAGGAAAGAAAAAACAACAACTAAAAAAGACAAGAAGGGAAGGAGCTGGTTTACATAAATAAAGGCTATGTACACTATCCACTATACTATACTATACAGATAGACGACTAGGGTTGTCATATTGCACATAGTGTTATTGCACATTTATTTAAAGTGTCGCAGTTTGCAGGCTTGAAATGTACATATTTGTGCCTCAGCACTACACCTGATTTTTTCAGTCCAGCAGCTGCCATCAATCCGTCCAGACTGTCCAGGGCCCAGAACCTAGGTCTTTGCTGTGTTCAGGGCCTGGACGGCCCTGTGGTAGAAGCTGTTCTTCAGTCTGTTTGTCCTTGCGGCCATGGTCCTGAACCGCCTTTTCGAGGGCAGCCGGGTAAAGTGTTCGTACCCAGGGTGGGTTGGGTCCCTGGAGATCTTGGAGGCCTTCCTGAGACAGCGTGTGTTGTACAGCTCTTCCAGAGAGGGGAGGGGGTCGCCGGTGATCTTCTGGGCTGTTCTCACGACTCTCTGTAGCGCATTTCTCTCCGCGGTTGTGCAGCTGGAGAACCAGTTGCAGATGCCATAGGTGAGGATGCTCTCCACTGCGCCGCGGTAGAAGGTCACCAGTATCTCCTGCTTGCTGTGTTCCTTCCTGAGGACTCTCAGGATGTATAGCCGCTGTTGTGCCTTCTTGATGGTGGCTTTTGTGTTGTCCTTCCAGGTCAGGTCATCCCGCATGTGCACCCCCAGGAATCGGAGGGTTGAGACTCTCTCCACGCTCTCTCCGTCGATGAGCAGGGGCTGGATCTCGGACTTTTTCCTCCTGAAGTCTACGATGATTTCCTGGGTCTTTGACTTGTTCAGCAGCAGGTTGTTAACCTTGCATAGCTTGCTCAGTTGCTCTACCTCATCCCTGTACGCCGCCTCGTCCCCCCCCGAGATGCATCCCACCACGGTGGTGTCGTCTGCAAACTTTACGATGGAGTTGCTGGGGTGGACGGGGGTGAAGTCGTAGGTGTAGAGGTTGTAGAGGATGGGGCTTAGCACGCAGCCCTGGGGGGACCCAGTGCTGAGTCTGAGGGCTGTGGAGGTGTGGGGGCCCACCCGCACCCTTTGGGGGCGGTCGGTCAGGAAGTCCTTGATCCATGCACATATAGAGTGTGATAGACCCAGGTCTAGTAGTTTGGTCACTAGCCTGTCTGGAAGGATGGTGTTGAAGGCGGAGCTGAAGTCCACAAAGAGCAGTCTCGCGTAGCTGTTTCCCCTCTCCAGGTGGGATAGAGTGGCGTGGAGAGTCGTCGCGATGGCGTCCTCTGTGGACCTGTGGGCACTGTAGGCGAACTGGTATGGATCCAGGTTGGGCGGGAGGCGTGTGAGTATGTGGGCCCGGACTAGTTTCTCGAAGCACTTCATGATGATTGGTGTGAGTGCCACCGGGCGGTAGTCGTTTAGGCAGCTCACCGTGCTTTTCTTCGGGACTGGGATGATAGTTGAGGTTTTCAGGCAGGGTGGGATGGTGGCCTGGGACAGGGACTGGTTGAAGATGTTGGTGAAAACCCAGGCCAGCTGGTCGGCGCAGTCCCTCAGCACCCGTCCCAGGACGCCATCCGGCCCCGAAGCTTTCCTGGGGTCCACCGCCTTCAGCACGCGTCTCACTTCATGCTCTGTGAGGGTGAGGCTGCTGAGAGCTGGAGAGAGTGGTGTTTGTGTTGTGGTTACCTCCGTTCGCCCCTCGTCGAACCGGGCGTAGAAGGTGTTCAGCTTTCCCGCCAGCAGGGGGTCGTCCTCTGCGGCTGTGAGCCTGTTGAACCTTGCCAACTGTTAAGCATGGAGGTGGATGGGGGCAGCTGGGGGCACAGGCAATATTGTGCGGGTGGAAGGAAGAATGGATTCCTCCAAATTCCAAGACTTTCTAGAGGCTAATGTTCGAAGATCAGTCCAGAAATGTAAGTTTAAGAGAGGTTGGGTATTCCAGCAAGACAATGACCTGAAGCATACCTCAAAATCAACCATGAAGTACCTCCAGGAAAGAAGAATGAAGGTTTTGGAATTAATTTGGAATAAATGGCCATCACAGTCCCCAGACTTGAATATTATTGAAAATCTGTGGAGAGATCTCAAACATGCCGTGCATGCAAGAAGGCCAAAGAATATTTCTGAGCTGGAGGTGTTCTGCCAGGAAGAATGGGGACAAACTCCCAAAACAAGAATTGAAAGATGCTTAGCTGGCTACAGGAAGTGTTTGCAAGCTGTTATGGTTGCCCGAGGAGGAGTTACAAAGTACTAACTGAAAGGGGTCCCAAACTTTTGCTTGTTTTATTATTTTGAAATTGTAAAAAGTAAAACAATGAAAATGTATCTTGTTTTAAAATGTGATGAAATATGTCATGTTTAACTTTGGACCATTTAGAGGTTAGGATTGCTTCTTCTTACTTCGATATTAATTGTAAAAGGCATTTTGACTAGGGATGCCCACATGTTTGCACCCCACTGTATATATGGCAGATATATCTGGCTAATGTTTCCTTCATAGCAATACATATCTAATGTTGATAATTTGACTATTAATTATCACTGTGTGCATAGGAATGTTGAGTCTGACCAATGATCATTAGAACACTCTGATACTTACATACTTACAACATGAAGACAACAACAACAACAACAACAACAACAACAGCACCCAGGAACAAAGATGTCCTCACTCACAGAACCTGGGTACAAAAGAACTCTAGAACTATCTTCTCACTTCCACCGTTATACCATCTTGAATACCACAGCATTGAAAACCAGGAGCCATTGATAAGGATCATCCAATCATCATTCATCTTACTGAACTCAACTCATTTGACACCTCAAGACATTCCCCTCTGTGAGGGATGGTCAATTTGATTTCAGGGAATTTGCCCTCCTATAAAGGTCTTCCACAACAATGGAAACATTGAATTAGATTAGCTGTTTATTACAAATATACTGCCTGTGAGGGGTCAGGCCACATACAGTCACCGGCCACTTCATTAGGAACACCTTGCTAGTACCGGGTTGGACCCCCTCTTTTGCCTTCAGAACTGCCTTAATTCTTCATGGCATAGATTCAACGAGGTGCTGGAAACATTCCTCTGAGATTTTGATACACATTGACATTATAGCATCACACGGTTGCTGAAGATTTGTGCCAAGAAAATATCTCCCACATCATTACACAACCACCAACTGCCGCTCACTGGATATTTTATCTTTTTCTGATGATTCTCTGTAAACCCTAGGCCTAGTTGTGCGGGAAAATCCCAGTAGATCAGAACTTTCTGAAATACTCAAACCAGCCCGTCTGGCACCAACAACCATGCCACGTTCAAAGTCACTAAAAACTCCTTTCTTTCCCATTCAGATGCTTGGTTTGAACTTCAGCAGATTGTCTTGACCATGTCTACATGCCTAAAGGCATTGAGTTGCTGCCACGTGATTGGCTAATTAGATATCTGCGTTAACGAGAGGTTGAAAAGATGTACCTAATGAAGTGGCCTGTGAGTGTATTGTACTGCTTCAAAACAAATGACTATAGTGTGATATGAAGACTCTGTTGCCACCAGAATGGCACTAAGGCATCTATGTTTATTATATTTTTGGAAAGAGCACTGAGTCCACTATATTCAAAGGGTGATTTTCACACTGTTTGTGGCTAAATTACTTATTATGCTGCATACAAGTCTATTGTGTTGAGACACACAATAACCCAGCATCCACATTATTGATCTACTTGGATTATTTGGCAGTTTAGCATGTCATTATGCTGTCATGTTAGCCAGCTATATGCCCCTGCTGTGTGTCACAGAGCAACTCATTGCCAGTTTCTGGAACTAGCTACAAATATGCTAAATATGTCATAATGGATCATAATGGATGGTGTGATTACCCTGAAAGTGCTGTACGTGATAGGGAGAGGGAGCGAGAGAGAGACTGAGAGGGAGAGAGGGGAAAGAAAGTGTGCGAGTGTGTGTGTGTGAGAGAGAGAGAGAGAGAGAGAGGGGGGTGGGGGGGGGGTTGGTGGTCACATCATCTGTGTCTTCTGTCTCATTCCACTCGGTAACCTCTGACCAGAGCTGCCTCCATAGAGGCAGATACAGCCAGAGAGAATCCTAATGAGCATTGGTTCTAGCACTCATCAATTCCCCTCACTGACTAGTGATGTGGGAGCCATCTTTCTATATCTTATCCTTCTCTCCCTCATTTCTTTTCCCTCCCCCCTCCACCATCCAATTTCAAAGGTTGGATCCACAGTCTGTAATGCTAATAATTTCTTCTTATTATTGGTTATTATTATTGGTTTATAAGTGGTTTATTGTGAGAGTGGAGGACTACAATTATTGTCTGTGGATAAAGACTTCTGTTATTTTTCAAAAGAGTGGTCTTTCTCTCACCCCCCCCCCCCCCATCAACAAATCTTGCTTAGAGCCTGAAAAGTCCTAGGGCCGGGCCTGTATTTGTGCATGTGTGTGCGTGTGAGTGTGTGTGTGTGTGTGTGTTCTGATGTGTAGCTAGCTATGCATTAGGCTATGTAAATGTGTATCGTATGTGTGTCTCATTACCATGGCAACGGCACAAAACTTGTATTAGAAAAACCTGTTCGAAAAACAACTCAACATCTGCAATGTAAGCCTGACCTGATGGCCCCTTTTTGGGTAGTTAGCAGTTAATGGGTTGCACCTCTTTCCAAGAACATTTCACAGCCTCCAGCACACTGACCCGAGTATACACATAATGTGTCCTTTTGGTTAAGCAGGTGGGGATAATGCTCTAAACACACGCTGTATGTGATCTTTCCTTCCATTCTCTTTTTCTCTTTCCATCTCTCTCACTTTCTCTTTCTCTCATGCACGCATGCATGCACGCACGCACACACACACACACACTCACACACACACACACACACACACACACACACACACACACACACTCACTCACTCACTCACACACACACACACACACACACACTGCAGTATAAACAAAAATGTATTATCCCTTTCTCTCTGACTATAAAGCTACCTCCCTTCCATCTGAGCGCTATTCTTATTGATTGGAGAACGACCATTGTTGATAATTTTCCTCTCATCTCAGCAGAGAAGCAGTCTATGTAGGTCTATATGCAGGCTTTATACAACCGTAGGAGGTTTAACAAAGAGCATACGTGCCATACTCTGTACTCTGGACTGAAAATCTCTACCCAAGAACACTCTCTTTTCATGCCTCCATCTTCCCATTTTATCCATGAGCGAAATGTGGGTCGAATTGTGGAGTAAATTGCCTCTCTCATTACTCTTATTAGGAATGCATTAGGAACAAAACATGGGATTAACAGCTCTTTCTTTTCACCCAGTGAGAATGTTCAGTCCCCAGAAATAGTAAGAGAGGTGCTGAAACAAAGTACAGGTATATTAGGTCAAGTTTAGAACATAGACAATGGTGTGAATCAGTGGTGTAGTCTACGTGATACGCGGGACTACGCCGTATACCCACTAGGAATGGCCAAGGATTTGCGTATACCCACTAGGAATGGCCAAGGATTTGCGTATACCCACTTAAAAATGCGCGAGATTACGTATACCCATTTAAAAATGCGCGAGATTACGTATACCCACTTAAAAAGGCGCGAGAGCACCGTGTGATTTCCAAAGACCTTCCTTTCCTTGCCAACATATTCAATTCCTCTCTATGCACAGGATCTGTCCCAGCTGCCTTTAAGACAGCCAGAGTAGAACCCTCTTCTCAAGAAACCAACTCTTGACCCATCCGCTGTCCATAACTACAGACCGGTATCCCTTCTCTCCTTCTCATCTAAAACCCTTGAATGTGTCTCACTATCTCCTTCAGAACCACCTCCTTGACTCTCACCAATCCGGCTTTAAAGCTGGCCACTACTGAAACTGCCCTCCTTTCTGTCACGGAGGCCCTCCATTCTGCGTGAGCTTCATTCCTCTCTTCTGTTCTCGTTGTTTTGGTACACCTGTCTGCTGCGTTCGACACAGTAAACCACCTGATCCTTCTCTCCACCCTCTCTGAACTGGGCATCTCTGGCTGTGCACTCTCGCTTGATCATTCTGGCTTGATCATTTCCTCACATGGTTTCTCCAAGCTACGCAGACGACACTCAACTCTTTCTCTCTTTCCCCCCCCCCCTCTGACTCACAGGTGGCAACACATGTATTTGCGTGTCTTGCAGATATTTCTGCTTGGATGTCAGCCCACCGCCTCAAGCTCAACCTTAACAAGACTGGGCTGTTCTTCATCCCTGGGCAAGCATGCCCTCTCCAAGACTTTTCCATCTACTGTGACCTCCCAGACAGCCAAGAACTTTGGGGTGTTCCCTGACAACCATTTATCCTGTGCGGAGAACAGCGACAGCACACTCCTGTAGATTCTTCCTCTACAACATCAGGAGGATACGTCCATTCCTCACAGGAGAAGCAGCTCAACTCCAGACACCTCTGATCGACTGCCTTGACTACTACAACACACTCCTGGCTGGGCTCCCTGCCTCCACCATCAGACATCATCCAGAATGCTGCCGCCCATCTGGTGTTCAACCTCCCCAAATTCTCCCATGTCATCCCCCTCCTTTGCCCCATTCACTGGCTCCTGGTAGCAGCTTGCATCAGATTCAAGTCCCTGGTGCTCGCCTTCTGGGCAAAGGGAACAGCCCCTCCCTACTTGCAAGCGATGGTCAGCATGGCCACAAAAGCCCCGCCCGGTCGCTCCGCTCATCCACCTGGGCTGGCCGCCTGGCCCCGCCGCCTCTACGTGGGTGCAGCAGTCTCACTACTCAGTCATGACTTTTCACTGTCCTGGCGCCCCCTGGTGGAGCAGGCTGCCTACTGCTGTCAGGACTGCAGAGTTGCTACCTATCTTCCGCCATAGATTGAAGACCCATCTCTTCAGGCTACATCTTAACTGTTCCAGCTAAAGACCTCCTCATTCCCACTACTCCCATGTACAGTTTCTCTATTATAAATAATAATAACAAAAAAGTAAAAAAAAAAAAAAAAACTTCTAGCATGGTAACTGTCAATGGCCCCAGGTCATAGCATAGATGACCTTTTTTCATTTAACCAGGAAGTCCCTTTGAGATACAGTATCTCTTTTCCAAGAGAGACCTGAGTTCTTACGATGACTGATGGATAGATGATTCACTTACTTAGACAAATGTATTTGTCCTAAGGCGCTTTGGATAAAGGCAACTGCTAAATGCCAAACATGTAAATGTGATGTGTGATAGGGGGAACTGGTTGTTCTGTAGTGGGGGGGGGAAAGTTTAGCTATTTGCGCTGCCATTTTCACCCAATGATAGCCATTGGCCATATGAAATGAAATTGTTCTGATTCTGCCTAATAGTCTCCATTTAAAGAAGACTGCTGTGTGATTATGGGTTATACCACTCTTGTTCCTGAGAGAGTTCTCATTGTGGCTCAGTTTACTCACAAGAAATAAAGTCCTCATCTGTATTAACTGACCTAGCTTTTCAGAGAGACACCAATCCATTATATTCCTCAGCAGAATCGGGAAGAAAAGAACATCTGGTGTAATTGTTGCTAGTGGAGAATCTGACACAAAACATGTTGTTGTTGTTGTTGTAATGAAGCCTATTAGGCAATTGGGAGGCAGCCAGAGGGAGATGACTTGGCAAACAAGGTTACAAGGTTACAAAGTAGGATTGTGCTTGTTTATTCTTTGCAACATGACATGACCTCCATGTTCCAAAAAGGCAATAACCACTGGGGTGTATTTAGTTGAAATATTGGCGATACACCACATTGGCCATAGGTGGCCAAACCTTAAAATCAGGGAAGGCAGAAGCATGTTATATTTTTCTTTTCGAACAACATTGGTAGCCTGAGATGGAACGCTTCTATTTGCTGGTGCTATTGTGCAAAATAGGTTAAAAAATAGGTTAAAAGGGTGTAGCACTAGTAGACTGTGAACCAATACTTTTCAGCAAAGTTAGGCACCAATGACCCTGGCTTCCTTCTCTTCTTTTGGTATCGCTCATCCTTAATGTTATACACTTATAATTAGCCCTAATTAGCAGCGATCCTGATGAACACAGCATGACTCTACTTAGTGTCGGAAGAAGTGTGTGTTTATTTTTATATGAGCTCAATTTGGTTGAGAAGATGTGAGAAGATTCAGATGATTCCTGGTAGTGATCTGTGTGTTCTTTCATACTAATTCTCTGATAACCACCCACAATTATGTATCCTCAGCCCTAACCTTAACCTGATCTAACCTGATCCTTTAAATCAGGCCTGAGAACTCATCACTTCAGACAGGCCTTCGTGTAGTCCTGTAGTTTTTAATTTATATGTATTCATAAGTATTAATGTACGTTTGTTTTTTTGTTTTTTTACAATGTATTATTATTATTTATTTTGTTGTTGTTATTATTATTATTATTAACTTTATCTATCCTTATATGTTCCCCACATTTACATAGGCCCAACAAGCCCCCTCCTATCACTCACAAATCAGGTGTGTGAGAGTTACTATTATCCACCATTTGTTTGCTCTCGTTCTCTCTTGTTTTCTCTCTCTCTCTCTCTCTCTCTCTCTCTCTCTCTCTCTCTCTCTCTCTCTCTCTCTCTCTCTCTCTCTCTCTCTCTCACTCCAGGTTTTGCCAAGTCTGCACCCAGAGTGTGAGTATATTTTTCAGCTGGAGAAAGAAGAACGCCGTTGTCTTCGACACATTGCAGAGCATAGCAACCACAGTGCACTAGGTACAGTATCTGGGCTATTACATTTTTTCCTACCCTGTTACAGCTCATGGATTCTATAGTATAGAACGGATTATAACATGATAAGCTGTTCATATGTAAATATGAGAGGTTTACAGAAAGTTGTAAAGGTAGATTTAGAGTTAAATTGTGTCTGTCCTTGTGGAAATATCAAGTATGTTAACTGTATATATATACAGTATATATCCTAATTGATTTGTACTTGATTAGTTGAATCAGGTGTGCTGGTGGTGGAACAGATCAAATATGTGGAGCGGCTGGGGGTCCCTGAGGAGAGGGTTGAGAACCACTAGTAGAGGAATGGGCCAAAATCACACCTGAATACTGTGGCCGATTAGTTACTTCATACAGAAAGCGCCTTGAAGCTGTCATTACAAACACAGGCTTCTCCACTAAGTATTGAAGTAATTTCAGTTAGTTAATACTTTTTTCCTGTTTCATTCCACTTTATTACACAACTTTATTTACATATGGACTTTAATGTTAATACCAAAGTCTGGTGTAAATTTCACTTGAATAGGCTCATTGGAAATACATTTACTGGACAAAATGTTGATGTGTTCAATACTTATTTCCCCCACTGTATGTGTATACTCATGATGGTCTTGAATGAAGTTACCTGAGAATGGAGTGAGTGCTATGGTTCTGATAATGTATGCTATTAAAAGTATTGTATTCCATACAGTACCTCAAACACCTTCTTTTTTTTTTACACTAAATCAGCTGCATACTTCAGTGTAAACAGTTGGCTAGTAATGGCATACTTATTGGCATACTTATTATGAATTTAGTAGGCAGTACAATACAACCGTAGGAGGTTTAACAAAGAGCTTACTGCACTATGTGCCATACTCTGTACTTTGGACTGAAAATCCCTACCCAAGAACACTCTCTTTTCATGCCTCCATGAGCTAAAAGTGGGTCTAATTGTGGAGTAAATTGCCTCTCTCATTACTCTATTAGGAATGCACTAGGAACAAAGCATGAGATTAATAGTTCTTTATTTTTACCCAGTGAAAATGTTCAGTCCCCAGAAATAGTAAGAGAGGTGCTGAAACAAAAGTACAGGCATAGAGAGAGAGAGAGAGAGAGAGAGAGAGAGAGAGAGAGAGAGAGAGAGAGAGAGAGAGAGAGAGAGAGAGAGAGAGAGAGAGAGAGAGAGAGACATGTTAAATGAAATTGCTGTTGATTTGTATACCCTAAATCCCAGATATCCTAAACGGTTATAATTGAGTTTAAGCAGCACACATAAGCACTGCAGTACCAATAAGTAAGCTCTGCCTCTGTTCTGAATCTCCAAGCTGCTCTGTTCTGATTCTGCCTAATAGTCTCCATTTAATGTCCTTGTGGAAATATCAAGTATGTCAAGAGTGTATACAGTATATGTGTATACTGAATCAGATGATAAAGGTCTTGGTTGAACACCAAGTTCATGGTTCATACACACCTGTATCATGTTGGTCTTGAATGCAGTTACTTGAGAATGGAGTGAGTGTTATGGTTCTGATAATTTATGCTATTAAAAGTATTGTATTCCATACAGTACATCAATCACCTTTTTTAAATGTTACTTTATTTTTTTTACACTAAATAAATTCCTCCCTCTCTCTCTCTCTCGCTCGCTCTCTCTCTCTCTCTCTCTCTCTCTCTCTCTCTCTCTCTCTCTCTCTCTCTCTCTGTTCTCTTTCATCTCTCTCTCCCTCCCCCCTAAAGGTTGTCTTCCAACCTGGGACTTTGTAGTGTGCTGGCCAAATGCTGTTGTTGGGGAGACAGTCTACACAGCCTGTCCTGCTGTCTTCTCTCTCTTTGGGAATAACACAGGTGCAGCTCACATTTGGCATATCGGAAGGGAAGTTGGGGTGGTGATACTGGGGATTATTGGGTTTGCCAGGATCACACAACAAAAAGGAAGGAGCCCTTAATTATTGTATATTCATGTCAAAATCTGAATCCAAAACCTGAAATATGTTATATTATATTGTCTGTGACAGTGCTATATGACAGATATACTGTATTATGATGTCTATACAATACTGTGATATGATTAAATACACCTGGAATATTTTAGTAGTATTTTAGTAGTGTAATTTTCTTTTATTGTGATTTATTAACTGAGCCCCTCATCGGAGGTTCTGTTCTCTTCTCTTCTGTGTTGACTTAATGACCTCTGACCTCAGGGTCAGTGAGCCGAAACTGCACCAGTAGTGGATGGTCTGATCCCATCCCTCCCTACTACCTAGCCTGTACTGTGGACGATGACATTCCTGAGGTGAGAGAGAGAGTTAGGCTGAGGGTTAAACCCTTACCCTAACCCTAGCCCTAAGCATAACTCCAGCCCTAACCCTAGCACCACCGTAACCCTATCTTCACCCCTAACTCTAACTCCAGCTCTAATCCTAGCTCCAAACCTAACCCTAGCTTCAACCTTAACCCTAACTCCAGCCGTAACCCTAACGCCAGCCCTAAGACTAGCTCTAACCTTAACCCTTGCTCCAACCCTTACCCTTACCTATCTATCATACATATCTTTCATTTGAGTATGATCTAATGGAGTTAATTAATTCATGTTTTGCCGGCCAAATATATGGATTAATATTCACATGAATTATCCTTGTCTGTCTGAGTACTGGAATACAGATTAGAGGATGTTCTCTTGGATTAGTGTCCAACATAATTATACCACAGTTGAAAACACAACCCAGTCTAGAAGACACAGATCTGAATATCAGCCGTCATTAGATTCAATATGGTGCTGTAGTTGTGATGGCCAGATGTTAGGGTAATGATGTGAAGCAGGAGGAGGCTGTTGGGAGAGATTCACTGGCTCCTTCTTTCTACTGTCTATGTGAAACCCAGGAGTCATCCTACTTTGCCACAGTGAAGCTGATCTACACTATTGGCTACGGGACGTCCCTGGTCTTTCTCTCCATCGCTGTGGCTGTCCTGTTACTCTTCAGGTAAAAGATGGTAAATGGTAAATGGACTGCACTTATATAGCGCCTTTTTTGCTGCTCCAAAGCTGCTCCAAAGCGCTTTACAACGGCCGCTCATTCACCCATTCACACACCCATTCACACACCAATGGCGGCAAGCTGCCATGCAAGACGCTGGCCCGCTCACTGGGAGCAATTTTGGGGTTCAGTGTCTTGCCCAAGGAGGTCAAAGGTGACAGTCACAGGTCATTTGGGCAAAGAAATGGGTTGAATTCCTTGGACAGAACAGGCAGTACTATACTTCCAAATTCCACATGATTTTTCTTTGTACAACCAGAGCACTTTTCTCTCATGTTGATCAAACGAAAGGATCTTGTTATAACGTACTAAGAAGCAAAGAGAGGGCCAGATCCGGACCATTGACAGAGCAGAGAACAGAAGATGTGATGTGACTGTTCTGTGCTCTATTCTTTCACCCTAGACTAAACCAGTGGGTGAACTGAAGGACCCCTTTATCTCGTTGGGACAATTAATAATAATAATAATAATAATAATAATAATAATAATAATAATAATAATAATACATTTTGTATGGCGCCTTTCATAACACCCAAGGACATCTCACAGGGCAAAAGATAGCAAAACACAGTCAGGTTAAAAAAATAACAAAATACAAAACAAAAGAACAACAGGAGGTGTAATACAAAGACACAGGGTACAGTGAGACTCCATTTGTCCTGCTAAACCTATTTTGGACTTAGACGTTATCGCTGAGCACGTCTCCTCTAGACATGTTTAGTGAGGAGATCTAATAACACACGCCTCTGAAAAGACAGATCCATAGATGGCTGTTACCATCTCTTCCTCTTGCCAAACTCATCCAAATTAATAGAGGCTTTTTTTTATGAATGGCAGTGAAACAAAGAGTGATCTTTTTGTTGTATTGTTCGCTTGGGCTTGGCTCAACACATCAGGGGTAGAGCCCCTGACATTTGGAGTGTTTGAGCTGAGTGTGTTTGTTTTTAAGCCTATTCTAAGGATAAGATAGAAACATCAAACATCAAAATGTCACAAGCATTATCATCTTTATAATGCACACCTGGTCCCACCAGCAGACTCTAATACTGCTGAATGAAACATGCTTACACTTATACTTATACTTATACTTATACCCCTAATATACTTATACCCCTTTTCCTGGACCCTTCAACTCTTCAAGTGTCTGGTTGAGTAGGTCTTGTATTTGATCTCGTTTGTGCTCATTCTCCTGACCGTGTGTGTAGCTTTATGGTGCATGGTTCATGTCCTGACCATGTCTTCTGTGTGTGGTCCTATGGTGCGGTCATGTCCTTGACCGTGTGTTCTGTGTGTGGTTCTATGGTGCGGTCATGTCCTGACTGTGTTCTGTGTGTGGTCCTATGGCGCACCTGATGGTTTGGCAGGAAGCTGCGCTGTGCCAGGAACTACATCCACATCCAGCTCTTCATCACCTTCATCCTCAAGGCCGTGGCTGTGCTCATCAAGGACGCCACGCTGTTTGCCAGCGATAACACCGACCACTGCACTTTCTCCACCGTAAGTCGACTGGCACAGAGAAGAACATGGAAGTTATTCTATTCCTCGTGTTTTGTAACACACAACTCCCTCTCTCTGAGTGGCCCTCTTCTTATTGACCTCTTTCTTCTTTTCTCTTCTCTTCTCTGTCTCCCAACTCACTACACTACTCTTCTTTCTCTCTCCCCATTTCATACTCTTCTTGTCTCTCTTTCTCTCTCTCTATTTATCTTAACCATTCTCTCTCTCCCTTCCTCCGTCCCTCCTCTCTCTCTCTCTCTCTCTCTCTCTCTCTCTCTCTCTCTCTCTCTCTCTCTCTTTCTCTCTCTCTCCAGGCTGCCTGTAAGGCCTCTGTGTCGTTCTGTCACTACTGTGTCATGACTAATTTCTTCTGGCTCCTGGTGGAGGCACTGTACCTCAACTCCCTGCTGCTCTCCTCCTTCCACCACAGCTGCGGCTGCCTCTGGGGCTTTGGCCTGCTAGGTTGGGGTGAGCACCTCCCACCTGACCTGTCTTAACCAGACCTGAGTCCAAATAGTGTTTTCATTTCTACAAATACCTTGAGAGTTTCCTTTGTCCTGCTTGGTGTGACAGGTGGGCAGGATTTGCAATTTTGAGACAATTCAATCATATTCTTCATAACGAGGCCACCATTATGCCAGGCAAACTCAGTCAAGCACAGAAAAGTAAATCATTTCAAATACGACTAGCTAGGTCTGGTCTTAACCCCATCTATACTGAGGGGAATGAGTGGATGAATGTGCAGTGTTGGGGGTAACAAGTTACAGAAGGAATGCATTACAGAAGTATGTGACACTTTCTAATGCTTAGGTCCTCATGTCGGGATCTGATGTAATGATCTGACTTTTCTTTCGAAAAATGTGAATACATTTCCGCGTTGTTGAAAATCAACGACACATCGCTAGTCAACTAACACAGCTAATTGTGTGAGCCTTCTAGCAATGTAAAGTACTGTTATATAGTTATAAGGTAGCAGTGGGGGGATTACTCACCGAATCCATTGCCTTGCAGTATTTTGGCTTGACTAGCAAGTTTGTGTTGTGATTCTCAACAACATTGTAAGGTAGTTCCGTGTTTCAAAAGAAAAGTCCCAACATTTTGATGCGGAACAAAATGATCAGACCGTGTCATATTGTTCAAATATTGTAATATTATTTTAGTTACTTTTTCAAGTAACGGCTACTACTGCTAACAGTATTCATGCTGTAACTTGTTTCCTGTTGCTGCAAAGCTGAAAATCATAGAAACATGGCAGCTGTAATAATGCATGTAAATAAAAGGTACAACATCAATCTTTAATTATCATACAGGACACATGAATGGACAGCGTAAAACAACAGCAATATAAAAGTAATGCAGTATGTAATTACTTTTGTTAAATGTAACAATTAATATGAAATAGATTACTTTTCCAAGTAACTAATCCCAACACTGGTAATGTCTAATTGGTAGGGCCAGGAGTTTTCTCTGGTCAGATCACGTGGTGACTCATAACTATGGCCAAGGGTTTTTTCCTGACCACCTCACCAGGAAAACCTCCTGGCACTAGTAATGGAGTATGGTTAGATATGATCAATTATCGAGGAGCCAGTCAGCTAGTCTGCCTGGTGATCTCCTCTGGGGCTGCCGGCCACGGGGTCGTGCGGCGGATCCTACGCAATAGGCAGGGGATAATTGGATGCTAGGTTGGGTTCAATTGGATACCAAATTGGGTGAAAAAGGGGATAAAATCTGAAAAAAAAAGAAAAAAAAGATATGATCAATTATGTCAATGGGGAAAGCCCATATGGGATGGGAAGCATGGATGTTGGTGCTTCTTGTTAATCTTAGACGGGTCGCCACTGATGTTTGATGACTGAAATGTCAATTGTAGGGTATGACAATCCCTGTAATTGTAAGCTATAACATTCCCTGCGAGTTTACCTTTAGTTTGTGGTGCATTGTTATTCAATTTCATTAGAGAATGACAACACAATGTTTCATTAATCCAAAAGAACAAGAGGTCAAACAAGAGAGTCCAAACATCCCCAGCTCATTATTTGTTTTAAATTACTCCTAATAAAGAGGAATACATATGTAATTATGAAACAAATTTATTTAAACTGCAGAAGCTCCTAGCTATTCTCACTGGTATTTGGTTGTAATTATCTCTAATATGACTTGTTGCCTTTTATGCTACTCAGTGTTACATTTTTATTCTACTAATTATTAATCTTCCGAGATGATTTAGGGCTTTGTTGCTTTCAGTCTCAGTTATTCATGATTGAATATGGATTCATGACTTGTAAAGTAATTGTTTCTTTCCCCCAATCAAATCTTGCACATTCGATCTAGTTATTAGCGGGTGTTTTTCCAGTCAGTTGAGCATTCATTACTTACCGTAATCAGATATTTTAATTTCTTGTTTCTCAGAACTTTGAGCATGGAGGAGCTGTGAGGAAAAAAACAGTACAGCTTCTGAACATTTAGGCCAGTGATTAACCAGTATATAACCAGTATATATATATATATATATATATATATATATATATATATATATATATATATATATATGGGGGTAGTGGTGGTCTAGTGAATAGTGAGTTGGACTTGTGATCGGAAGGTTGTGAGTTCAAATCCCGCCTGAAACCACACCACTACTAGTGTGCCCTTGAGTAAGGCACTTAGCCCTCAGTTACTCCAGGGGGAATGTCCCTGTAATTCGCAATTGTAAGTCGCTTTGGATAAAGGCGTCTGCTAAATGGCAAAATTAATTTAATTAATTATAATATTAGCGCCAAATCTCAGGATGTTATTAAAATATCCAAATGTTATTATTCAGCCCATCCACTGAGGACTTTCATCTGACCTCTGACCTTGCAATTTACTCCTTTAAACCGGCATTCATTTAGAATGTTTCTTTTTGACCAATTTGCTCCAATTTGCAGGTGTGCCCATACTCTTCATAAGCCTATGGATCGCATCCAAGGTATACTTTGAGGACACAGGGTGAGCAATACAGTACTTCACTGCCATTAACTACAATCATTGTTTGTAAAATAATCGGGTAAAGACCTAATTGGAGGCTATTGATTTTCCTTCACAAATAAATTACTGATTTGTTCAACTGGCTATCCTCAATGGTTAGTATACAGTGGCTTTAGGAAATTAAAGTGTACAGTGACTAAAGGCTCAAATTCGCTGGAGCAAATAGTGTTGAGCAGAGCAAAAACTACCTTACAACTAGGGAGACTCGAAGCATGATTTTTAGCGTATAGTCTAACACGGTTTTTGAGAGTTTTAGTAAACGGGCAGAAAATGCATTACACATGGTGCAATTATGTGCCATTGCTTCTTTTGGCACTTTTTTTTGCACATGCCAATTATGTACACTTTTAGTGTATCTATGTTGTTGAGTTTACTTTATTACTGCTTTATTATCACGATCCTCTCCTCCTATACATAGATGCTGGGACATGAATGAGGACTCTCTCTACTGGTGGATCATCAAAGGACCAATTGTTGTCTCTATAGGGGTAAGCACTGCAGTGCAGCCTGACACACCATGTTATTCTGTAGTAACATAAAAGGGCACACAGATTATCATTCACCTGTTGTAATTATTATGGCACTATATCGGCGTGGTATTTACCTGCTTTTGAATAAAGCTTTTAGAAGAGAAACCTTTTCTAAGCTTCAATGCTGTCATTTAATTAGGGTTTTTGTCGATACTGGGGGATGTCAAAATGTGCTTAATAATGCATAAAGCACTTATTGCTATTTTATTGCTATTTTATTGCAGGGCTGGAAAGGAGAAAGATTTATTTAATAGCCTTGGTTGATAAACAACACTTGAGTGCCTTGACTCATAATTATTAATAGACTTTTTTTGAGAGTTGAATTTTTGGTATATTTCTATCAACAGGTCAACTTTATTCTCTTCATGAACATAATCAGAATCCTGATACAGAAACTGAACCCTCGCCTCATCCAGTTTAACAACTCATCCCAGTACAGGTGAGGGGGGGCTATTTACAATGGATGCCACATGTGAGCAATGGTATGATTGGACAGGATGTTAATTATTGTTATCCTTTTACTAGAGAAAGGAGGGATGATTTGATTGGTGTGAGGAAGACTCCTCACTCCTGCTGCTTCCACTAGTGGCCACCAGAGACTCCTTCTTGTTTTCTTTCATCTGTCTTATTTCGTTTATTGTCTACACTTGTGCCTTGTTTTAGTTCCAGTTTATAAGCCTAGCATTTCGCGTTCCTGTATATGTATCCATGCTACCTTGCAAAGTGAAGTCTATGTTTTTATTATTGCAACTTTGATGCGTCCTGTCTCCTTCCTGCACTTGGGTCCACCTGAAACCCTGTTACAATTGAGTAGTAATGATGGGAGATTATTGACATAAAACTACAGGACACTTTATGTATGCCATAGATGCGTGTGAGGAGAAATCACAAATTCTGGATTTCTAATCCTACTTCAAGACCACAGCCACATTGGCCATCCTAACAACAGCTATCACTTTATCACTACTTTATTAATACTTACTTTATTTATTTTACTTTATTCTATTATTATGATTTTGTATCTTGCTGCACTGCCAATGTTGAAGAACCTAAGCCAAATATCTTTACTCTTTACAGTGTACATTGGATGTAATAAAAATAAATTCTGATTCTGATTCTAATATATGAGAACCATACAGTAGGTCATAAAATCTGTTGCTCAAGTACATTGAAGCCAGATAAGTCCAGTCCATTAAGGTACATTATTAGGAAGAGTGGTGTTCTCAATCATTTGATCATACATTAATGCAAAATAAAAAATAAAAAAAGGTTCACAAATCGTACCCAGATAGCACCTCTCTTGTACGCTGTGCTTGTAAGGAGTTCAGGTACAGTACACACAGTACAGTAGTTCAGGTACAGTACAGACCTTTTGTGAGCTCTGCCTCAAATCAGTAAAAAGCCTGATTGCACTCACAAATTCCCAAAATAACCTTCCTCTCCCTCCTGGTTAGGTGAACACTACATCGCTCAACCTTCCCCTACTGTAGCCTGTTGGATGACTATTATTGAGCTTCCAAGACATGCATTGAGTCCCTTCAGCTCTATAAAGCAGAGTCATGGGCAGAGGGAAGGGGGGCATGTTTTCTGAATGTAATCCTGTCATGTCACACACTGTGGGCAAGGTCTGATTCAACCACCACTGAATTCACCCACCACCAGTCTAGCTTTCCCACCTATGGTACACCACGTTCACCTCTCAAGAGACCTATGAAATTAATACTTTATTGGAGTAGATTGTCCTCATGCATATCTCATTTAGTTTCCCCCGAAGGTCAGTCAAGTGGGCCGGTGAAAACACGTATACCCATGTGCACTTGCACATTAACATACTGACACACACACACACACACACACACACACACACACACACACATTGATTTACTAACCACAAACCTTCTCACTCTCTCCCACTCTTCAGCAGACGCCTGACTAAGTCCACTCTTCTCCTCATCCCTCTGTTTGGGACCCACTACATGGTGTTTAACTTCCTGCCTGACTACTCCAATGTTAACCTGCGCCTCTGCATTGAGCTCTGCATGGGATCCTTTCAGGTATTCAGATCATCACACAAACATCAGTGGAGGCTGGTGGAGGTAGAAATTGGAGGACAGGCTCATTGTAATGAATGGAATGGAATGAGGAATGGTATCAAACACACATGTGTAACAGAGTTGGGAATGTATGTTTAGTTGTGGTGAATGTAGATGAGTTTCGCCGTGCTTGAGCAGCCCTGGTTGTTGTTGGAGCCCCCCTTTGGAGTACTGCAGGTCTGCGCGTTCTTTTGTCCTTCTGTTGTTGCCGTACTTACGGTGGTACCAGAACATGGCTGCCATCTTAATGGATTCACAAGAGTTGCAGACCAGAGAAGAATTGTGTTTTATATGTCTTCTCTGCAGGTCAAATAAAAGAATTGGTTGAAAGAAGGTTGCCTGTTTGACCATCGTTACACATGCAGGGATGCAAATACAGTATACTGCATGCTATAGTGCATACATCTCATCCTATATTCTCATATATACAATCTATACAGCATATACAGCACATACCCATTTGCACCCGAGCATACACAAAATCAATTCAACATGCAAGTGAATCAATCGTGGTTTGTAAACGTGGACTTTATATACTTACTGTATAAAACTCTGACATCTCTCTGTAATTTGTCCCCTTATTATTCTTATAGAGATTTGGACAAAGAAAATCAGATGATCAGATCAAAATCTGTATTGATCCAATCAGTTATAACAAGCTATCCAGGTCATGAATAGATTCAGAGACTAAAATCTGTCCCACAAAACAGAGTATCTAAGGTATCAAATGGTCTGCAATGAAATCCATCACATAGCGATCTATTGATGATATTTCATTGAGTTTTTCGATGGCAAACTAGACAGCCATGTCGAGCTAGCCAGACAGCAAAAAAAAAAGAGGTTTGTTTGTTTGTTTGTTGAGGTTGAGGTTTGTTTCTGAACAAGGGGAAAGCTACAGTAGGATTCTGTATTCAGGACCGGTTCAGACCCTGGGGAGGAGCAGAGGAGAGGCAGCTGGACATGGGTCCTTACACTGAAGAGAGACAACCTGAAGAGATCCTTTTTTGAGATCCTCTTCTGGCTCATATTCACAAGCTGTTGTGCTGGCTTACAAAAAAGGTTCAGCACATTCATGGCATAGGGATAATTCATTATCATGCTAAAATTACTTCATTATTGTTCAACTATTTGTTATTGCTGCATCTCTGCAACGATATACTGTACAATGGTTATATATGGTTCATTTTAAATGACTTGGTTCTCTGTATCTCTCATTTGATTATGTTGAGCTTCATTTGAAGTATTAATAGTTGATTCCTTCTCTTATAGGGCTTGATTGTAGCAATTCTCTACTGCTTTCTCAATCAAGAGGTTAGTAATGAAACCCAATACTTTGCTCTCCAGATATTGTTCTTGCAAAACACTGTGTCTACAGAATGTGTTTACAATTTTGTAATTGTCAATTGCCTTTTGTGACCTCTTTCATCAGACAGTTTTGTAGATCCAGGCTTAAAGACCAGAGTGGTCTTAGTGTCTTATCTCACTTTCATTACATAAGGGAGGTCCCAACATTAGAGTAATTACTGAGCATATGTTACTCTAGAAACAATGTTTAACATATTTTTGAGGATAGAAGAAAACATTTTGCATCAATTTACATTAAATAACACTTCCGAAATATTCTCAGCAAATCCAGCCTTGATTGTCTACTTGGTTTAGCAGCTAATTTGCAATTACAATGTGCTGTGTGTTTACAGCCAGTTTATTCTCATTGGTATGCCTCTTTGTGACTAGTATGTAATCCAATTTAAATGATTTAAATATAGGCCTATAGTGAAACATATGGACTTTGGCAGTGCTGCAATTGAAGCTTTGTGATTTTTTTGAGTTCTTAGGTCCAGAAAGAGGTCCATATGTGGTGGCTGAGATGGCAGGAGAACAGCTATGCAGTGGTACCACCTGGGGTAAAGGGAAGTCAGATGGACACACCTTTCTAGCGTCATGCTCTTCATCCTCCTCTCCTTCTTCCTTCTCCTCTTCCTCTTCTATGGCCTCCCCCCACTCATGTACTGTTGGACAGAGAGAGTCCTCAGTACTATACAGTATACCCTTGGAACAATCACTCTCCCCACCACCACCACCTCCTTTCAGAGGGACTACCTCTGGGTTCATCCATTGTGTCCTTCTCTAGATGAATATTGGACTGTTACAGTGTTCTGTCTCTAAAGCCCCCAGCACTGTGAAGTACCTCTCCTCCACCACCAAATCTTCAGCATCATCCATGGCCCTCATCATACTTGGGACACATTAAAAGGGAGCCTTCTCTCTGTACCGATTGGGATAAGAAGAAGAAAAGAACACTTTCATTGCAAAAAATCATACTGGACGATTTTAGGCATCAGATTGAAGGGTCTCCGTTTTTTCATGGGTTTATTGGTATATTGTCCTTTTTGTGTGTTGGTTGATGCTTTCTAGTGCCTCTTTGTCTGTGTTGGTCCAATGCGCCAATGCCTGCTACTGCATAACAGGGTTCTATGGGGGTCATTTCTTTGGGTTTCGTATGGTATCTCCTAAGCAGGAAGACATACAATAGTCAGTCTGTCACTAAGACGTTGTATGCCAGCTGGGCTACATTACTGTTCCAGACAGTATGTGCTCATGTTGTAGACTTATTTCCCCCCCAAAATCGTTTGGATAAAGGTGTGTGCTTTACATGGGCTTAATGTAAAATATGAATTATAATGTATAAATCTGTGATTTGAAATTGCTGAGAACAATGTGGTGTCACATCATTTCTTTTGGCTGGAGCATGAGTGCAGATGCTGAGTGCTGCCAGGCTCACTCAGGTATATGTGTCTGTCTCCCTCCAGTGGTGGTAAGTGGAAGTGGCCTGTGGCCTGTGTGTGTGATGATGAGATGACGAGGGTGATGGGGGGTGATAGGAAGGTCGTAGAGACACCATTCAAATGGTTTTAGATTCCCTGTCCTCTGGTCTATCCGGGGGTGTTGGAATTGTTCTCCTAACCCACGGGGAACCATACGTTATTAACCCCGGGAGGGGTCACACTACGGGACGTATAACGCTGGCTATGAATGTGGTAGAAACACAAGGTTTTCATATTTAAGTTCATTAGGTCTACACGGTCATTTGAAGCCTAACCCCAGCCCTCTACGACCCCCGGGAAGTCATGTTAAACTGAAGTTAAAACACAACGAGATTGCTAAGCTAACACCGCTAATGCGGAAGTCCCTCCTGTGTCTCAGAAGACAGACAGAGAGAGAGACGTGCAGCCACCCAGGATCGAGCCCCGCGTGGAGTCATTGTCCATCATTTCTTGTCAATTTCAATAAAGACAGACACACACAGACACACACAGACAACGACAGGTCATTCTAGAGGAAGAGAGAAATGGGATAATAGGATTCTATTCTCTGACAGCCAATGTCCGCGATTCCACACTGGCCAGTAGATGTCGAGATTTTTTTTTTTTATATGTTTGTATGACTGGCTCGTTAGCTCAGTGTGTAAGTCTGCCGCAAGGTAGACTTTGTAGTCCTGGGTTCGAATCCCAGGCGGGCAGGTCACTTTGCACTTTTCAATTTGAAGGACAAACAGGAAGAAAAAAAAAAGGCATGCGCAGCGGCAAATAATTCCTGGGCTCAGTCCAGAGAGAGAGAGAGAGAGAGAGAGAGAGAGAGAGAGAGAGAGAGAGAGAGGAATTTTCCCTTTTGGAAATCCCGCCTCAAAATATTTATTTATTTATTTATTTATTTTTCTTCTTCTTCTGTGTCAGTGCGTCTACCGGCCCGAGTCTCTATGGGGGAATGCAATGACCGTTTTGGACACCAAACACACCAAAGAACATCTACTCTTCGAGGCGAATCCAGTCAGACCATTATCAGACCTGCTGGACGTGTCTGTGCGCGTGTGTGACTGGATGTCTACATTCAATGTGTCTCACCGTGTGACTGGATGTGTGTGTGTATATATGTGTTAATGAGCTGTATGAGTGTGTGGATGTGTATGAGTGTGGATGTGTGTGTATGAGTATGTGTGGATGTGTGTATGAGTATGTGTGTGGATGTGTGAGTATGTGTATGTGTGTGGATGTGTGTGTATGAGTATGTGTGTGGATGTGTGTGTATGAGTATGTGGATATGAGTATGTGTGGATGTGTGTGTATGAGTATGTGTATATGTATGTGTATGCTTATGTATGTTAATGAGCTGTATGTTAATGAGCTTCATTTTAATTAGCTTCATACTAATGAGCTTCATGCTAATGAGCTGTATGTTAATGAGCTTCACGTTAATGAGCTTCATGCTAATGTCTCTGTGTGTATACGTGTGTGTATATGTTTATGAGCTGTATGTTAATGAGCTTCATGTTAATGAGATTCATGCTAATGAGCTGTATGTTAATGAGCTGTATGTTAATTAGCTGTGTGTGTGTCTCTGTGTGTGTATACGTGTGTCTGTGTGTGTATGTTAATGAGCTGTATGTTAATGAGCTGTATGTTAATGAGATTCATGTTAATGAGATTCATGCTAATGAGCTGTATGTTAATTAGCTGTATGTTAATGAGCTGTATGTTAATGAGCTGTATGTTAATTAGCTGTGTGTGTCTCTGTGTGTGTATATGTGTGTCTGTGTGTGTATGTTAATGAGCTGTATGTTAATGAGCTGTATGTTAATGAGCTTCATGCTAATGAGATTCATGCTAATGAGCTGTATGTTAATGAGCTGTATGTTAATTAGCTGTGTGTGTCTCTGTGTGTGTATACGTGTGTCTGTGTGTGTGTGTATGTTAATGAGCTGTATGTTAATGAGCTGTAAATCAACGTGGGAGGAGCTTAAGGCAAAGTGGGCGGAGCTTAAATCAAAGTGGGAGGAGCTTAAATCAAAGTGGGAGGCGCTTAATTCAAAGTGGGAGGAGCTTAAATCAAAGTGGGAGGAGCTTAAATCAAAGTGGGAGGAGCTTAAGTCAAAGTGGGAGGAGCTTAAATCAACGTGGGAGGAGCTTAAATCAAAGTGGGAGGAGCTTAAATCAAAGTGGGAGGAGCTTAAGTCAAAGTGGGAGGAGCTTAAGTCAAAGTGGGCGGAGCTTAAGTCAAAGTGGGAGGAGCTCAAGTCAAAGTGGGAGGAGCTTAAGTCAAAGTGGGCGGAGCTTAAGGCAAAGTGGGAGGAGCTTAAATCAAAGTGGGATGCGCTTAAGTCAAAGTGGGAGGAGCTTAAGTCAAAGTGGGAGGAGCTTAAATCAACGTGGGAGGAGCTTAAATCAAAGTGGGAGGAGCTTAAATCAAAGTGGGCGGAGCTTAAACCAAAGTGGGAGGAGCTTAAATCAAAGTGGGAGGAGCTTAAATGAAAGTGGGCGGAGCTTAAACCAAAGTGGGAGGAGCCTAAGTCAAAGTGGGCGGAGCTTAAGTCAAAGTGGTAGGAGCTTAAGTCAAAGTGGGCGGAGCTTAAATCAAAGTGGGAGGAGCTTAAATCAAAGTGGGAGGAGCTTAAGTCAAAGTGGGCGGAGCTTAAATCAAAGCGGGCGGAGCTTGTGTCTAAGTGGGAGTGGCTTAATTGATTAATTCAAATTGTGGGCGGAGCTTGTGTCAAAAGTGGGCGGAGCTTGTGTCAAAGTGGGCGGAGCTTAAGTGGGAGTGGGAGTGGCTTAGACATTTAGTGGGCGGAGCTTGTGTCAAAGTGGGAGTGGCTTAATTGATTAATTCCAATTTTCTTTCATTTGCCAACAAACGACCTACCTAGACTGTACGCAGTTGCACCCTAGGATGAAACCCTAGGATGAAAAACAGAAATCGGTGCCAGAAAGTCCCAGTCACCCAAAAATCGGCACCGTGAAGCGTCACAGGGGTCCGGTCGCGTGCCCCGAGTTTCGAGGCGCTAGCTCAAACGGTCGCTCCGTGGCGCCCCCTTTAATTACGGATTTCGCACTTACGTCAAAGCTCCCCGTTTGGGCCACGAATGGCCGATCAAGCCGAAACTCTGGGTAAACACTTGTCTCACCAAGATGTTCGACATATGTGAAAACCAGACCTCTAGCTCACAGCTAGGAGGGGAGTTATGAATTCTGGCCACAGGGGGCGCCGCAACCGAGTCGGGGCTCGGATATGTGTTCGGCGGGCCCGAGCCGATTCGGAAAATATCTGAACCGTGTCTGTGGCACTTACGGTTGCTGAGCTAAAGTCCTTTAACCTAGCCCGGAGGGAGCTTGTGTCAAAGTGGGCGGAGCTTAAGTCAAAGTGGGAGGAGCTTAAGTCAAAGTGGGAGGAGCTTAAGTCAAAGTGGGCGGAGCTTAAATCAAAGTGGGAGGAGCTTAAGTCAAAGTGGGAGGAGCTTAAGTCAAAGTGGGCGGAGCTTAAATCAAAGTGGGAGGAGCTTAAGTCAAAGTGGGAGGAGCTTAAGTCAAAGTGGGCGGAGCTTAAATCAAAGTGGGCGGAGCTTAAATCAAAGTGGGAGGAGCTTAAATCAAAGTGGGCGGAGCTTAAATCAAAGTGGGAGGAGCTTAAATCAAAGTGGGAGGAGCTTAAGTCAAAGTGGGCGGAGCTTAAATCAAAGTGGGCGGAGCTTAAATCAAAGTGGGAGGAGCTTAAATCAAAGTGGGCGGAGCTTAAATCAAAGTGGGAGGAGCTTAGATCAAAGTGGGAGGAGCTTAAGTCAAAGTGGGCGGAGCTTAAATCAAAGTGGGAGGAGCTTAAATCAAAGTGGGCGGAGCTTAAATCAAAGTGGGAGGAGCTTAAATCAAAGTGGGATGAGCTTAAGTCAAAGTGGGCGGAGCTTAAATCAAAGTGGGAGGAGCTTAAGTCAAAGTGGGCGGAGCTTAAATCAAAGTGGGAGGAGCTTAAATCAAAGTGGGAGGAGCTTAAATCAAAGTGGGAGGAGCTTAAATCAAAGTGGGAGGAGCTTAAGTCGAAGTGGGCGGAGCTTAAGTCAAAGTGGGAGGAGCTTAAGTCAAAGTGGGAGGAGCTTAAGTCAAAGTGGGCGGGGCTTAAATCAAAGTGGGAGGAGCTTAAGTCAAAGTGGGAGGAGCTTAAATCAAAGTGGGATGAGCTTAAGTCAAAGTGGGCGGAGCTTAAGTCAAAGTGGGCGGAGCTTAAGTCAAAGTGGGAGGAGCTTAAGTCAAAGTGGGAGGAGCTTAAGTCGAAGTGGGCGGAGCTTAAGTCAAAGTGGGAGGAGCTTAAGTCAAAGTGGGAGGAGCTTAAGTCAAAGTGGGCGGGGCTTAAATCAAAGTGGGAGGAGCTTAAGTCAAAGTGGGAGGAGCTTAAATCAAAGTGGGATGAGCTTAAGTCAAAGTGGGCGGAGCTTAAGTCAAAGTGGGCGGAGCTTAAGTCAAAGTGGGAGGAGCTTAAGTCAAAGTGGGCGGAGCTTAAACCAAAGTGGGCGGAGCTTAAGTCAAAGTGGGCGGAGTTTAAGTCAAAGTGGGCGGGGCTTAAGTCAAAGTGGGCGGAGCTTAAGTCAAAGTGAGAGGAGCTTAAATCAAAGTGGGAGGAGCTTAAATCAAAGTGGGAGGAGCTTAAGTCAAAGTGGGCGGAGCTTAAGTCAAAGTGGGAGGAGCTTAAATCAAAGTGGGCGGAGCTTAAACCAAAGTGGGAGGAGCTTAAATCAAAGTGGGAGGAGCTTAAGTCAAAGTGGGAGGAGCTTAAGTCAAAGTGGGCGGAGCTTAAATCAAAGTGGGAGGAGCGCACGTGTGTGTGCGCGTGTGCGCGCGCGTGTGTGTGCGTGCGCGCGTGCGTGCGTGCGTGTGTACGTGTGCGTGTGTGTGTGCGTGCGTGCGCGCGTGTGCGTGTGTGAGTGTGCGCGCGTGCGTGTGTGTGTTTGCGCGTGTGCGCGCGTGCGTGCGCGTGTGTGTGGTTGTTGTGCCCACTTTGACTTAAGCTCCGCCCACTTTTACACAAGCTCCGCCCACTTTGACTTAAGTGTGCGCGTGTGTGTGCGTGCGCGCGTGTGTGTGCGTGTGCGCGCGCGCGTGTACGTGCGCGCGTGTGCGCATGCGTGTGCGCACGTGTGCGTTTGCGCGTGCGTGTGTGCGCGTGTGCGTGCGTGCGTGCGTGCGTGAGCGTGCGTGTGCGTGCGTGTTTGCGCGTGTGTGCGCGTGCGCGTGTGTGCGCGTGCGCGTGCACGTGCGCGTGTGTGCGTACGTGCGCGCGTGTATGCGTGTGTGCGCGCGCGTGTGTGTGCGCGCGTGTGTGTGCACGTGCGTGTGTGTGCGTGCGTGTGTGTGCACGTGCGCGCGCGTGAGCGCGCGTGTGTGCGTGTTTGCGCGTGCGTGCGCGTGCGTGCGCGTACGTGCGCGTGTGTGCGCGTGTGTGTTTTGCGCGTGTGTGTGCGTGCGCGTGTGTGTGTGCGCGCGTGTGTGTGTGTTTGCGCGTGTGTGCGTGCGCGTGCGCGTGCGCGTACGTGCGTGCGTGTGTGTGTACGTGCGCGCGTGTGTGTGTACGTGCTCGCGCGTACGTGCGCGCGTGTGTGTACGTGTTCTTTGTGTGTGTGCGTGCGTGTGTGCGCGTACGTGCGCGCGTGTGTGTGCGTGCGCGCGTACGTGCGCACGTGTGTGTACGTGTGCGTGTGTGTGTGCGTGCGCGCGTGTGTGTGTGCACGCGTGTGTGTGCGCGCGTGTGTGTGTGTGCGCGTGTGCACGTGTGCGTGTGTGTGTGCGTGTGTGTGCGTGCGCGTGCGTACGTGCGCGTGCGTGTGTGAGTGTGCGCGCGTGCGTGTGTGTGTTTGCGCGTGTGCGCGTGTGTGTGCGCGCACGTGTGTGTGTTTGCGCGTACGTGCGCGCGTGTGTGTACGTGTGCGTGTGTGTGTGCGTGCGCGCGTGTGTGTGTGCACGCGTGTGTGTGCGCGCGTGTGTGTGTGTGCGCGTGTGCACGTGTGCGTGTGTGTGTGCGTGTGTGTGCGTGCGCGTGCGTACGTGCGCGTGCGTGTGTGAGTGTGCGCGCGTGCGTGTGTGTGTTTGCGCGTGTGCGCGTGTGTGTGCGCGCACGTGTGTGTGTTTGCGCGTACGTGCGCGCGTGTGTGTGCGTGCGCGCGTACGTGCGCGCGTGTGTGTACGTGTGCGTGTGTGTGTGCGTGCGTGTGCGTGCGCGCGTGTGTGTCAAAGTGGGAGGAGCTTAAATCAAAGTGGGAGGAGCTTAAATCAAAGTGGGAGGAGCTTAAATCAAAGTGGGAGGAGCTTAAATCAAAGTGGGAGGAGCTTAAGTCAAAGTGGGAGGAGCTTAAATCAAAGTGGGAGGAGCTTAAATCAAAGTGGGAGGAGCTTAAGTCAAAGTGGGCGGAGCTTAAGTCAAAGTGGGCGGAGCTTAAATCAAAGTGGGAGGAGCTTAAATCAAAGTGGGAGGAGCTTAAATCAAAGTGGGAGGAGCTTAAGTCAAAGTGGGCGGAGCTTAAATCAAAGTGGGAGGAGCTTAAATCAAAGTGGGAGGAGCTTAAGTCAAAGTGGGCGGAGCTTAAATCAAAGTGGGAGGAGCTTAAGTCAAAGTGGGCGGAGCTTGTGTTAAAGTGGGCGGAGTTTAAGCCAAAGTGGGCGGAGCTTAAGTCAAAGTGGGCGGAGCTTAAGTCAAAGTGGGAGGAGCTTAAATCAAAGTGGGAGGAGCTTAGATCAAAGTGGGAGGAGCTTAAATCAAAGTGGGAGGAGCTTAAATCAAAGTGGGAGGAGCTTAAGTCAAAGTGGGAGGAGCTTAAATCAAAGTGGGAGGAGCTTAAGTCAAAGTGGGAGGAGCTTAAATCAAAGTGGGAGGAGCTTAAGTCAAAGTGGGCTGAGCTTAAGTCAAAGTGGGCGGAGCTTAAGGCAAAGTGGGCGGAGCTTAAGTCAAAGTGGGCGGAGCTTAAGTCGAAGCGGGAGGAGCTTAAGTCAAAGTGGGAGGAGCTTAAGTCAAAGTGGGAGGAGCTTAAGTCAAAGTGGGAGGAGCTTAAATCAAAGTGGGAGGAACTTCAATGCTGTCATTTAATTATGTCTCCAGTGGTCTTTGTCGATACTGGGGGATGTCAAAATGTGCTTAATAATGCATAAAGCACTTATTGCTATTTTATTGCCATTTCATTGCAGGGCTGGAAAGGATAAACATTTATTTAATAGCCTTGGTTGATAAACAACACTTGAGTGCCTTGACTCATAATTATTAATAGACTTTTTTTGAGAGTTGAATTTTTGGTATATTTCTATCAACAGGTCAAGTTTATTCTCTTCATGAACATAATCAGAATCCTGATACAGAAACTCAACCCTCGCCTCATCCAGTTTAACAACTCATCCCAGTACAGGTGAGGGGGGGCTATTTACAATGGATGCCACATGTGAGCAATGGTATGATTGGACAGGATGTTAATTATTGTTATCCTTTTACTAGAGAAAGGAGGGATGATTTGATTGGTGTGAGGAAGCCTCCTCACTCCTGCTGCTTCCACTAGTGGCCACCAGAGACTCCTTCTTGTTTTCTTTCATCTGTCTTATTTCGTTTATTGTCTACACTTGTGCCTTGTTTTAGTTCCAGTTTATAAGCCTAGCATTTCGCGTTCCTGTATGTATCCATGCTACCTTGCAAAGTGAAGTCTATGTTTTTATTATTGCAACTTTGATGCGTCCTGTCTCCTTCCTGCACTTGGGTCCACCTGAAACCCTGTTACAATTGAGTATTAATGATGGGAGATTATTGACATAAAACTACAGGACACTTTATGTATGCCATAGATGCGTGTGAGGAGAAATCACAAATTCTGGATTTCTAATCCTACTTCAAGACCACAGCCACATTGGCCATCCTAACAACAGCTATCACTTTATCACTACTTTATTAATACTTACTTTATTTATTTTACTTTATTCTATTATTATGATTTTGTATCTTGCTGCACTGCCAATGTTGAAGAACCTAAGCCAAATATCTTTACTCTTTACAGTGTACATTGGATGTAATACAAATAAATTCTGATTCTGATTCTAATATATGAGAACCATACAGTAGGTCATAAAAGCTGTTGCTCAAGTACATTGAAGCCAGATAAGTCCAGTCCATTAAGGTACATTATTAGGAAGAGTGGTGTTCTCAATCATTTGATCATACATTAATGCAAAATAAAAAATTAAAAAAAGTTCACAAATCGTACCCAGATAGCACCTCTCTTGTACGCTGTGCTTGTAAGGAGTTCAGGTACAGTACAGACAGTACAGTAGTTCAGGTACAGTACAGACCTTTTGTGAGCTCTGCCTCAAATCAGTAAAAAGCCTGATTGCACTCACAAATTCCCAAAATAACCTTCCTCTCCCTCCTGGTTAGGTGAACACTACATCGCTCAACCTTCCCCTACTGTAGCCTGTTGGATGACTATTATTGAGCTTCCAAGACATGCATTGAGTCCCTTCAGCTCTATAAAGCAGAGTCATGGGCAGAGGGAAGGGGGGCATGTTTTCTGAATGTAATCCTCCTGTCATGTCACACACTGTGGGCAAGGTCTGATTCAACCACCACTGAATTCACCCACCACCAGTCTAGCTTTCCCACCTATGGTACACCACGTTCACCTCTCAAGAGACCTATGAAATTAATACTTTATTGGAGTAGATTGTCCTCATGCATATCTCATTTAGTTTCCCCCGGAGGTCAGTCAAGTGGGCCGGTGAAAACACGTATACCCATGTGCACTTGCACATTAACATACTGACACACACACACACACACACACACACACACACACACACACATTGATTTACTAACCACAAACCTTCTCACTCTCTCCCACTCTTCAGCAGACGCCTGACTAAGTCCACTCTTCTCCTCATCCCTCTGTTTGGGACCCACTACATGGTGTTTAACTTCCTGCCTGACTACTCCAATGTTAACCTGCGCCTCTGCATTGAGCTCTGCATGGGATCCTTTCAGGTATTCAGATCATCACACAAACATCAGGGGAGGCTGGTGGAGGTAGACATTGGAGGACAGGCTCATTGTAATGCATGGAATGGAATGGAATGAGGAATGGTATCAAACACACATGCAGGGATGCAAATACAGTATACTGCATGCTATAGTGCATACATCTCATCCTATATTCTCATATATACAATCTATACAGCATGCACATACCCATTTGCACCCGAGCATACACAAAATCAATTCAACATGCAAGTGAATCAATCGTTGTTTGTAAACGTGGACTTTATATACTTACTGTATAAAACTCTGACATCTCTCTGTAATTTGTCCCCTTATTATTCTTATAGAGATTTGGACAAAGAAAATCAGATGATCAGATCAAAATCTGTATTGATCCAATCAGTTATAACAAGCTATCCAGGTCATGAATAGATTTGCCATACCCTCATGAGTGTATGTCCAATCATGACCTGTTGCACTCTAAAATCTGTCCCACAAAACAGAGTATCTAAGGTATCAAATGGTCTGCAATGAAATCCATCACATAGCGATCTATTGATGATATTTCATTGAGTTTTTCGACGGCAAACTAGACAGCCATGTCGAGCTAGCCAGACAGCAAAAAAAAAGAGGTTTGTTTGTTTGTTGAGGTTGAGGTTTGTTTCTGAACAAGGGGAAAGCTACAGTAGGATTCTGTATTCAGGACCGGTTCAGACCCTGGGGAGGAGCAGAGGAGAGGCAGCTGGACATGGGTCCTTACACTGAAGAGAGACAACCTGAAGAGATCCTTTTTTGAGATCCTCTTCTGGCTCATATTCACAAGCTGTTGTGCTGGCTTAAACAAAAAAAAGTTCAGCACATTCATGGCATAGGGATAATTCATTATCATTGAATTACTTCATTATTGTTCAACTATTTGTTATTGCTGCATCTCTGCAACGATATACTGTACAATGGTTATATATGGTTCATTTTAAATGACTTGGTTCTCTGTATCTCTCATTTGATTATGTTGAGCTTCATTTGAAGTGTTAATAGTTGATTCCTTCTCTTATAGGGCTTGATTGTAGCAATTCTCTACTGCTTTCTCAATCAAGAGGTTAGTAATGAAACCCAATACTTTGCTCTCCAGATATTGTTCTTGCAAAACACTGTGTCTACAGAATGTGTTTACAATTTTGTAATTGTCAATTGCCTTTTGTGACCTCTTTCATCAGACAGTTTTGTAGATCCAGGCTTAAAGACCAGAGTGGTCTTAGTGTCTTATCTCACTTTCATTACATGAGGGAGGTCCCAACATTAGAGTAATTACTGAGCATATGTTACTCTAGAAACAATGTTTAACATATTTTTGAGGATAGAAGAAAACATTTTGCATCAATTTACATTAAATAACACTTCCGAAATATTCTCAGCAAATCCAGCCTTGATTGTCTACTTGGTTTAGCAGCTAATTTGCAATTACAATGTGCTGTGTGTTTACAGCCAGTTTATTCTCATTGGTATGCCTCTTTGTGACTAGTATGTCATCCAATTTAAATGATTTAAATATAGGCCTATAGTGAAACATATGGACTTTGGCAGTGCTGAAATTGAAGCTTTGTGATTTTTTTTGAGTTCTTAGGTCCAGAAAGAGGTCCATATGTGGTGGCTGAGATGGCAGGAGAACAGCTATGCAGTGGTACCACCTGGGGTAAAGGGAAGTCAGATGGACACACCTTTCTAGCGTCATGCTCTTCATCCTCCTCTCCTTCTTCCTTCTCCTCTTCCTCTTCTATGGCCTCCCCCCACTCATGTACTGTTGGACAGAGAGAGTCCTCAGTACTATACAGTATACCCTTGGAACAATCACTCTCCCCACCACCACCACCTCCTTTCAGAGGGACTACCTCTGGGTTCATCCATTGTGTCCTTCTCTAGATGAATATTGGACTGTTACAGTGTTCTGTCTCTAAAGCCCCCAGCACTGTGAAGTACCTCTCCTCCGCCACCAAATCTTCAGCATCATCCATGGCCCTCATCACACTTGGGACACATTAAAGGGGAGCCTTCTCTCTGTACCGATTGGGATAATAAGAAGAAAAGAACACTTTCATTGCAAAAAATCATACTGGACGATTTTAGGCATCAGATTGAAGGGTCTTTCGTTTTTTTATGGGTTTATTGGTATATTGTCCTTTTTGTGTGTTGGTTGATGCTTTCTAATGCCTCTTTGTCTGTGTCAGTCCAATGCGCCAATGCCTGCTACTCATAGGTGAAAGTGGGCCGGAACGGTCCGGTGCTGCGTTCCGGCAAGACTTTCTGTGCCGGAACGCCGTTGGGGGAAGAGATGCAGCTGCCTGTCAATCAAAATCCGATTGCTGCAGAGTGCAGAAGCAATCACGATTCACGATCCATAATTTCCAACAAGGAAACACATGGTTGACGTTATGTTTCCTTGCGTCTATTTTAATACCTTTGAAAAGGACACGTTAACCCGCTTTACAGTAGACCCGACGCGACGTGGTTGGGTGGGCAGCACTGGGCACTGAGACAGTCCGACCGGGATTACAGTCGCGCCGTATGGAAGCATATAGTGGACTTTATTCAAATGTTAATGCAATTTGAGATTGCATTTGCATGTTCCACTTTTGCATGCATTCTTTCAGACAATATTCAAATGCAATTCTAATGATTTGCATTGTCATGTACCTGATGTGCACATCCGCTGTCAATATTAAAATGATAATGCAAAGCCATTTGACATTTCATTTTCAAAGTCATGCGCTGCTTTGTAGCTGACAAAATTCAAAAGTTCATTCTAATGTGAAAATTACTATGCAATCCCAAAATAGCATATTCATTTGCCACTTTTGCCTGCGTTATTTGAGTCAATATTCAAATTGTAATGCAATAATGTGATACGCAATTGCTTTTACATGTTCTAGTAAACACATCCTCTTTGTAGCTGACGAAATTCAAATGTTCATTCTAATGTGAAAATGACTATGCAATCCCAAAATAGCATATTCATTTGCCACTTTTGCCTGCGTTATTTGAGTCAATATTCAAATTGTAATGCAATAATGTGAGCAATTGCATTTATATGTTCTAGGAAACACATCCGCTCATTAGAATTGCATTTGAATTTTAATATTGTCTGAAAGAATGCATGCAAAAGTGGAACATGCAAATGCAATCTCAAATTGCATTAACATTTGAACTTAGTCCACTATATGCTTCCATAAGCAAGCCGTGTTGCCAGATTGGGCTACTTTTGGTCACACTGGACGGGTGGATTCGGCAGCTTTTAGACTGGTTGGGCTGGAAATGGTCAATTCCATCTGGCAACCCTGGTAGCAAAATATGTGCATACGTATCTGGTAGCCTACTGGTACTTTCAAATCGCATCACATCGTATTATTATTATTAATAATAATAATTACAATTTACAATACAAATACAACAATTGGGGGTCCCTCAAAGAAAATTTGGGCGCACTGCGCGCGCACAACATCAACCTCCAAGGCTTGATTCTGACCCAGGAAAAACCCTGGTATGTACTGTATAACATGATAGCCATCTATGAGCAATGCACTGTATATAAGATGATGACCAATGGTCTTTCTGCTGCTGACCAAGGGGTTGAGTTCACTTGATGAGGCCCAATTTTGTTTTAGACTCTGTAGCCTACTGTATTTGTTTATTAAGACTTACGATATATTATCTGAATTTCTCTTGTTTTATCAAATGTTCCAATTATTTTAATTTCTTGTGCTGGTTTAAAATTGCAGGAAACTAGCACAAATAATTGTGTGGGAGAGAGGGGCCGCCGCTACCAAAACGTGCACAGTTTTGGGTCGCTCCACCACCAAAAACTCTCACTCCAAACTTTTGGTGAAACTTGGCAGCCCTAAAGTGTTTCTAATTTCGACACCAACACCACGATGTGTGTGTTCAGGGATGCATGAAGCTGGGGGCAGGAGGAGAACTATATGAAACGATGAAGGTTGGGGTAGTAGCCTATAGTTCCTGTAAGAAACTCAAACCACTTTCACCCCTGCTGCTACTGCATAACAGGGTTCTATGGGGGTCATTTCTTTGGGTTTCGTATGGTATCTCCTAAGCAGGAAGACATACAATAGTCAGTCTGTCACTAAGAAGTTGTATGCCAGCTGGGCTACATTACTGTTCCAGTATGTGCTCATGTTGTAGACTTATTTCCCCCCCAAAATCGTTTGGATAAAGGTGTGTGCTTTACATGGGCTTAATGTAAAATATGAATTATAATGTATAAATCTGTGATTTGAAATTGCTGAGAACAATGTGGTGTCACATCATTTCTTTTTTCTGTCTTTTTTCTTTTTCTTTTACTACTCGATCTTTTCAGTTTGTAAAGCGTCTTTGAGTGTCTAGAAAAGCGCCATATAAGTCTAATGTATTATTATTATTATTATTATAAAATAAACTGTGTTAATGTAGTGTCAACAAACAAGAGTATCAGTCGTACACTGCCCTCATGTGTTGGTTTGAGTCTTGGGCAGTGTTGCCACAGTTACTTTGAAAAAGTATTCTGATTACTGATTACTGATTACTCCTTTAAAAAGTAATCTAGTTACTTTACTGATTACTTGATTTTAAAAGTAACTAAGTTAGATTACTAGTTACTTTTTTAGTTACTATTGGCAGCTGCCTAGGCACCCGACCCCCCCCCCCCCCCGCAACATAAAAATGAAAACTGGTTTTGCCAAAACTCACTTTATTTTAACAGTAACTTAAATTACATAATTAAACTTTAAACAATAACTTAAAACAACAAAATAAAGAGTCTTTCTTTGCCTCACCCAACATAAATACTTGTTTTTAAACAATAAAATAAATATAATCTTTATTTAACAGTAAGGAGTGGTTTCACAAAACCTAAAACCTACCCTGACCATTCATAAGTATTTGGGCATTCACATTGATCGCCAACTGTCCTTTAAGTCCCATATCTCAAAGCTAGTCTCTAAACTCAAGGTAAAGTTAGGTTTCTATTTTAGAAACAAATCATGCTTTTCCCATGGAACCAGGAAATATCTTGCCTGTGTCCTTGTGCTGCCCCTCTTAGCCAGGGCCCTCTTGGAAAAGAGATTCCTTATCTCAATGAGGTCACCTGGTTAAATAAAGGTTTAATAAAAGTAAGTAAGTAATAAGAATATTGTAAGTGTGAGCTTAGAATGCAACATTCGGTAGGACAGGTTTTGTTCAAACACAATTTGTATTTGTTTTGTTTATATTAACACAACTTTGTTATGTTCATATTCATTATTACTGTTTTTCTGATGACTTTTGACCAAAAACATTAAATAATCAAAGTTGGTCAGTCAGTGCATTTGACAAATGGTCAAACCTTAACTTTGTACTATACTATTTATTAACAAATATTGTATTGTGTTTTGGTTGTACTTACAAGTTTCACTATCTCTTCTGCACGTAGGTTGAATCTGTGGTGTAGCGTGGAAGTGTGACTGGTACAATTCTTGTGACAGTAGAAACCCTAGAAGAGGACTCAGTATGCTGGGCTGTGATGCCCTCTACTGGAGGATATTGGTAATACCAGTTTATAAGACAGGATGTGTGTGTGTGTGTGTGTGTGTGTGTGTGTGTGTGTGTGTGTGTGTGTGTGTGTGTGTGTGTGTGTGTGTGCGTGTGCGTGTGCGTGTGTGTGTGTCTGTGTGTGCGTTTTTTTTTTTTTTAATTTTCAAAGAACGACCTGCTGTTGATAACGCAGCATGACAACTGACAGAATACAAGTCTTTAATGGCCTTTTCCAATAAACAATGAATCCAAACATTTTACACCCTCACTGAAAACATCATGAAATAAACAAATCAAAAAATAATAACAAATTAACACAAATCAAGAATAGAATGTTCCATAAATTAACAATCTCACATACCGCACTTTCAAATAGACCGTTCAAACACATAAACGAACCATAAACAAACCACGCCTAAACGTCTCTCTCTCTCTCTCTAAGGCAGAGATGTCAAACTCATGTTAGCTCAGGGCCCACATGGAGGAACATCTATCTCAAGTGGGTAAAATCCTGCTGGCATAATAACTTAATAACCACAACTTCCGATAGTTTTCTTTGTTTTACTTTGGTCCAAAATAGTACAAGCACATTCTGAAAATGTACACATCACAATAATCCTCTTATAAGGAAAAAACAACAAGAACACAATGCCTCAGTGTGACGTTGTCTCATTGTGTCGACAAAGCCATAAAGCTTTAAGTCACTGCCTATCTGGGATTGAACAAAATACAAAATAAATAATAAATGAATAAAACAACTCTTCTAGGTCAAGGTATCAAATACCTCATTTGTCATTTCCACATATTAATCCTGGGCTAACTCAACAAACCATGCAAACTGAGGTAGAAACTATTCAAGAGGGTTGCGTTACTCCCTGCCTTGTAGGCAACACTATTTATTGATATAAATAATCATTAAATCTTTTCTTTTTTTTTTTCCCATTTCCGCGTTGTCGAAAATCAACAACACATCGCTAGTCAGCTAACACAACTTGTTTGTTGTTGTAGCTGGTCAGTAGCTGGTCTCTCTCTTCAGTCAGGTTGTTGTAGCTGGTCAGTAGCTGGTCTCTCTCTTCAGTCAGGTTGTTGTAGCTGGTCAGTAGCTGGTCTCTCTCTTCAGTCAGGTTGTTGTAGCTGGTCAGTAGCTGGTCTCTCTCTTCAGTCAGGTTGTTGTAGCTGGTCAGTAGCTGGTCTCTCTCTTCAGTCAGGTTGTTGTAGCTGGTCAGTAGCTGGTCTCTCTCTTCAGTCAGGTTGTTGTAGCTGGTCTCTCTCTTCAGTCAGGTTGTTGTAGCTGGTCAGTAGCTGGTCTCTCTCTTCAGTCAGGTTGTTGTAGCTGGTCAGTAGCTGGTCTCCCTCTTCAGTCAGGTTGTTGTAGCTGGTCAGTAGCTGGTCTCCCTCTTCAGTCAGGTTGTTGTAGCTGGTCAGTAGCTGGTCTCCCTCTTCAGTCAGGTTGTTGTAGCTGGTCAGTAGCTGGTCTCCCTCTTCAGTCAGGTTGTTGTAGCTGGTCAGTAGCTGGTCTCCCTCTTCAGTCAGGTTGTTGCAGCTGGTCAGTAGCTGGTCTCCCTCTTCAGTCAGGTTGTTGTAGCTGGTCAGTAGCTGGTCTCCCTCTTCAGTCAGGTTGTTGTAGCTGGTCAGTAGCTGGTCTCTCTCTTCAGTCAGGTTGTTGTAGCTGGTCAGTAGCTGGTCTCCCTCTTCAGTCAGGTTGTTGTAGCTGGTCAGTAGCTGGTCTCTCTCTTCAGTCAGGTTGTTGTAGCTGGTCAGTAGCTGGTCTCTCTCTTCAGTCAGGTTGTTGTAGCTGGTCAGTAGCTGGTCTCTCTCTTCAGTCAGGTTGTTGTAGCTGGTCAGTAGCTGGTCTCTCTCTTCAGTCAGGTTGTTGTAGCTGGTCAGTAGCTGGTCTCTCTCTTCAGTCAGGTTGTTGTAGCTGGTCAGTAGCTGGTCTCTCTCTTCAGTCAGGTTGTTGTAGCTGGTCAGTAGCTGGTCTCTCTCTTCAGTCAGGTTGTTGTAGCTGGTCAGTAGCTGGTCTCTCTCTTCAGTCAGGTTGTTGTAGCTGGTCAGTAGCTGGTCTCTCTCTTCAGCCAGGTTGTTGTAGCTGGTCAGTAGCTGGTCTCTCTCTTCAGTCAGGTTGTTGTAGCTGGTCAGTAGCTGGTCTCTCTCTTCAGCCAGGTTGTTGTAGCTGGTCAGTAGCTGGTCTCTCTCTTCAATCAGGTTGTTGTAGCTGGTCAGTAGCTGGTCTCTCTCTTCAGTCAGGTTGTTGTAGCTGGTCAGTAGCTGGTCTCCCTCTTCAGTCAGGTTGTTGTAGCTGGTCAGTAGCTGGTCTCTCTTCTGATTCAGGTTGGCTCCAGTCATGTGATCTGCAACACAAACAGCAAACTAAACTACTACTACAACACTCTTATGTCAAACTAAAGTACGACATCAAACATTGACATCCAACTGGTTAGTGTATTCCAGGTGCTGTGTGTAATAACTAGGAGTGTCTGAAGGTACCAAACTCACAGTGGGGGAGGAGGCCTATGAGTGCATCCAGCACGAGAACACACAGCAGCCCCAGACACACTGCAGAAGCTCTGGAACATCTGCCTCTTCTCTCTGAGCCCACAGAACAACCTGAACACAGAAGAGAGGAGAGGAGAGGAGAGGAGAGGAGAGGAGAGGAGAGGAGAGGAGAGGAGAGGAGAGGAGAGGAGAGGAAAGGAGAGGAGAGGAGAGGAAAGGAGAGAAGAGGAGAGGAAAGGAGAGGAGAGGAGAGGAGAGGAGAAGAGAGGAGAGGAGAGGAGAGGAGAGGAGAGGAGAAGAGAGGAGAGGAGAGGAGAGGAGAGGAGAGGAGAGGAGGGGAGAGGAGAGGAGAGGAGAGGAGAGAAGAGGAGAGGAGAGGAGAGGAGAGGAGAGGAGAGAAGAGGAGAAGAGAGGAGAGGAGAGGAGAGGAGGGGAGAGGAGAGGAGAGGAGAGGAGAGAAGAGGAGAGGAGAGGAGAGGAGAGGAGAGGAGAGGAGAGGAGAGAAGAGGAGAGGAGAGGAGAGGAGAGGAGAGTAGAGGAGAGGAGAGAAGAGGAGAGGAGAGGAGAGGAGAGGAGAGGAGAGAAGAGGAGAGGAGAGGAGAGGAGAGGAGAGGAGAGGAGAGGAGAGAAGAGGAGAGGAGAGGAGAGGAGAGGAGAGGAGAGTAGAGGAGAGGAGAGAAGAGGAGAGGAAAGGAGAGGAAAGGAGAGGAGAGGAGAGGAGAAGAGGGTTATATCAATAGGCCGTCCCTGAAGGTAAATCATCCCTCACTCTCGCATACCCTCCTTTCTGTCTCTCTCTCTCTCTCTCTCTCTCTTTACCTGATGGTTTAGTCCCATTCTCTCTCTTGGAGTCTGGAGGGTCGGAGGTGTCTGGGTTGGCATAGATCTCATCCTGATTCAGGTTGGCTCCAGTCATGTGATCTGCAACACAAACAGCAAACTAAACTACTACTACAACACTCTTATGTCAAACTAAAGTACGACATCAAACATTGACATCCAACTGGTTAGTGTATTCCAGGTGCTGTGTGTAATAACTAGGAGTGTCTGAAGGTACCAAACTCACAGTGGGGGAGGAGGCCTATGACTATGAGTGCAGCCAGCAGGAGAACACACAGCAGCCCCAGACACACTGCAGAAGCTCTGGAACATCTGCCTCTTCTCTCTGAGCCCACAGAACAACCTGAACACAGAAGAGAGGAGAGGAGAGGAGAGGAGAGGAGAGGAGAGGAGAGGAGAGGAGAGGAGAGGAGAGGAGAGGAGAGGAGAGGAAAGGAGAGGAGAGGAGAGGAAAGGAGAGAAGAGGAGAGGAAAGGAGAGGAGAGGAGAGGAGAGGAGAAGAGAGGAGAGGAGAGGAGAGGAGAGGAGAGGAGAAGAGAGGAGAGGAGAGGAGAGGAGAGGAGAGGAGAGGAGGGGAGAGGAGAGGAGAGGAGAGGAGAGAAGAGGAGAGGAGAGGAGAGGAGAGGAGAGAAGAGGAGAAGAGAGGAGAGGAGAGGAGAGGAGGGGAGAGGAGAGGAGAGGAGAGGAGAGAAGAGGAGAGGAGAGGAGAGGAGAGGAGAGGAGAGGAGAGGAGAGAAGAGGAGAGGAGAGGAGAGGAGAGGAGAGTAGAGGAGAGGAGAGAAGAGGAGAGGAGAGGAGAGGAGAGGAGAGGAGAGAAGAGGAGAGGAGAGGAGAGGAGAGGAGAGGAGAGGAGAGAAGAGGAGAGGAGAGGAGAGGAGAGGAGAGGAGAGTAGAGGAGAGGAGAGAAGAGGAGAGGAAAGGAGAGGAAAGGAGAGGAGAGGAGAGGAGAAGAGGGTTATATCAATAGGCCGTCCCTGAAGGTAAATCATCCCTCACTCTCGCATACCCTCCTTTCTGTCTCTCTCTCTCTCTCTCTCTCTCTTTACCTGATGGTTTAGTCCCATTCTCTCTCTTGGAGTCTGGAGGGTCGGAGGTGTCTGGGTTGGCATAGATCTCATCCTGATTCAGGTTGGCTCCAGTCATGTGATCTGCAACACAAACAGCAAACTAAACTACTACTACAACACTCTTATGTCAAACTAAAGTACGACATCAAACATTGACATCCAACTGGTTAGTGTATTCCAGGTGCTGTGTGTAATAACTAGGAGTGTCTGAAGGTACCAAACTCACAGTGGGGGAGGAGGCCTATGACTATGAGTGCAGCCAGCAGGAGAACACACAGCAGCCCCAGACACACTGCAGCAGCTCTGGAACATCTGCCTCTTCTCTCTGAGCCCACAGAACAACCTGAACACAGAAGAGAGGAGAGTATAAGAGAAGAGAAGAGAGGAGAGGAGAGGAGAGGAGAGGAGAGGAGAGGAGAGGAGAGGAGAGAAGAGGAGAGGAAAGGAAAGGAGAGGAGAGGAGAGGAGAAGAGAGGAGAGGAGAGGAGAGGAGAGGAGAAGAGAGGAGAGGAGAGGAGAGGAGAGGAGAGGAGAGGAGAGGAGAGGAAAGGAGAGGAGAGGAAAGGAGAGGAAAGGAGAGAAGAGGAGAAGAGAGGAGAGGAGAGGAGAGGAGAAGAGAGAAGAGGAGAGGAAAGGAGAGGAAAGGAGAGGAGAGGAGAGGAGAGGAGAGAAGAGGAGAGGAAAGGAGAGGAAAGGAGAGGAGAGGAGAGGAGAGGAGAGGAGAGAAGAGGAGAGGAAAGGAGAGGAGAGGAGAGGAGAGGAGAAGAGGGTTATATCAATAGGCCGTCCCTGAAGGTAAATCATCCCTCGCTCTCGCATACCCTCCTTTCTGTCTCTCTCTCTCTCTCTCTCTCTTTACCTGATGGTTTAGTCCCAGTCTCTCTCTTGGAGTCTGGAGGGTCGGAGGTGTCTGGGTTGGCATAGATCTCATCCTCAGACATATCCATGGTCTCAATGTTCATATGACTCTGCCAGGTGATCCGTGCAGCAGTCTTCTTATTGGAGAGACTGAGAGAGATACCCAGTGAGACTTGTTATGAATGAATGAATGAATGAATGAATGAATGAATGAATGAATGAATGAATGGTCTTTATTGTCATTGCTATAGTACAGGTACCAAACAACGAAATTTGGGAGGGGTGGCTCCCCTGGTGCTAGGAAAGAAAAAAAAGAAAAAGAAAAAAAAACAAGAAGGGAAAAGAGCTGGTTTACATAAATAAAGGCTATGTACACTATCCACTATACTATACTGTACAGATAAAACACTGTGCTGTACTCTATGCTATGCTATACCTATTCTAACATTTCCTATTTCTCTGCAACCTTATGTACCCTAGGGTTGTCATATTGCACATAGTGTTATTGCACATTCATTTAAAGTGTCGCAGTTTGCAGGCTTGAAATGTACACATTTACACTACGTTTACGTAGCTCTTGTTATATAGGACTGGAGTCTGACAAGGCAGGCAGAGAATGTGATTGGCTGTTGGTAAGATATGGTAATAAGATGTGTCTGACCTAACAAAAAAAACCTCACCACCAGGGGCGCCCAAGGGAAGTCAGAACAGAGATGTTGAGAACCTGTGGAATGGAATATGGAATGGAATGGAATGGACTTTATTTGTGGTTATTTGTGGTTATATATGAATGACATCAAATGGGAAAATCATCTGCCCAAAACTATTTCTGGATATTAAATAAATAAATCAGCAGCCAGATGCTCTGATAAAAGCCTCTCATACAGTAAAAGTCTTAAACACGTCAGTCACAGTAGCTTATATTGATAGTAGGCCTAAATAGTTAGGGTTCATAGTTAATATAAATGGGGCAACTTTTATCAAGTCACCAATAATATAGCAAGCTAGCTAGAATGGAAGGGGGGTAACTTTAGAAATTGGCGTTACATTAGTTAGTTAGCGAGCTAGCTAGCTAAGCTGTAGCTGCCTATGTTAACAAGTTGTTGATGAGCTAGCAAGCGAACCAATGCTAACGTTAGCTAGCAAACTACACGTGGGGGCGCTATAGGGTTAATAGTTCGGGTTACATTTAGCTATTAAATTGTGTCTAAACGTGTCCGGTATAGATCCGTCAGTCAGTTTGAGATGAGAAGAGAAATGAACAGAGAAAAGCAGGAAGAGCAGAAGAGGAATAACTCACCTGTTGTCTGAGAGAATGAGAATCATCTGCCTCGTCTGTTTGAACATAAACACTTAACAACAGCCACGCGCATCATTCCACTGATTCTCACGAGACGTTGCTAAGAGACGTGTATGTATTCAATGTACAAAGACGATATGAAAATGAACGTTATTATTAAAACAATTATAATAAAAAAAAATCCTTGAAATGATTGAGATCAAAATGATGTACATTAAATGAATAATACGCTTTGTGACTGAATTTCCCCACGGGGATAAATACAGTATAATTGAATTGCACTCATCTGATACACTGCAATACTCGTTTATAAACACTTGGGGGCGCCATTGTCACGGCCATATTGCCTCTGTTCAATATTCGACTGAATTAAAATAATGAAAAGTGTTGACATGCACTCCTCAGACTCTTGGGAGACAACACGACAACTAAACTAACCTCCTTCTCAATGGGTTAAAAGCTACGAACATTTGATGGATGCCTACTACATGACGATCCCTATCGCATTGAATTCGTCTCCACTGTTCTAAAATAAATCGATCATTTTTGTCTGTAAATAGGCGGGGATTCTGCCATGCAGTTGAATCCTCTCCTCTTACCTACTATGACCTGTCAACTAAAGTTCAGAAGGGGGACGCGCGCAGCCTCGAGCAGGACTTCGTGATGTTAGAATGATACGGTTCTATCTAAATTTTTGTCAAAATTGAGTTTTTTACATAATCTGATCCATTAGGTGTTTATTAATGCCTGTGTGGTGTACTTTTAAAATGTTGACATTTTTGAGTTAGTAATTCATAAAATACACAGGTTCCATTCCATCTCACAGAACATAATGGAATGTAAAAACTTTGACGCTCAATATCTCTGAACTACCCTAAACGGAGATAGAACCTTATCATTCTAAGCTCACGACTTGGGAGAGGGATTTGTTGTTCCCCTCCACGGCGGTCGTTTGGGATTTAAGGAATGGGAAGTACAGCATTCCTGGACAGGATGTGGAGCACAGCACAGCCCCCTATGTGGAATTGGTTTGCGGGGAAATAGGCCACTCCACACAATCCCGCATCTGGAGACCGTGGAAGAGGCGCGTTTGACAACTTGAGACTCAACCTGATGACCCAAAAGTTGCTTTTGTAAATACGAGTTTATCTATCATTGGTAAGCAACTCACTTTGATTTGCATGTTTGCGTTTCAACAACTTGAGTATTTCCAACATTATTTCAAGGTCTGGTTAGTCTGTAATAGTTAGTTTCAAATGTGCAAATTGAAATAACTGGAAGGGGTCGGCTATGACTTCACACCTATCTCGGGTCATTTAAAAGCAAAGTTGAAACTCATCTCTAGAGCGTCATGACATCGCCCCTGGATGGACCGCTATACCATGGAGACCTGTCACAGTGCATTTGGGGATCCTTGGGGATCCTTTTTACTCAGAGTATTTTATTTTTATAACACCACGGCTCACTGCTCAGTCGGCGCCCCAGACCCACCAAGTTGCAAACGTTTCTTTTGTTCTAGGAACTCAGCAGGGCTATGGAGATGGTTATCTTAATAACAGGGATTCGTCGCGCTGGGTTACGTGTCTAGACACGAACTGACTGTGACTGTCTGCTCCTCAGCCTGTTGGTTTCATCTCAGTTAGTGTAGTCCCTATTTGAGTTTTAGTTAAACTCATGGTTGTATTCAACAGTGATAGAAAAACACAAGGATATGAATGTAAAATAACCTTTTTTTACTGCTTGAATAATATATTATTATATGAATAGTTAATGTAAACATTTGATTTATTATAGGCAATTGGAAAAATAATCAATGTTTAGAATAGTTGTTAACTGTACATAGTATACCTTGACCTAGATAGGTAAACATACTATAATAGGTGATTGATATTCTAGTGCTTGCCAAATGGTACATTTTGGATAGCAACGTGGTACATTCTGCAGTGTCTTGTCCTTCTCATGTCATAGTTCCCTGTGCCTGGTCATATTCGTGACGTTAGAATGATGAGGTTCTATCTCCATTTTTGTAAAAGTTAAGTTGTTTACATAATCTGATCCATTAGAATGAATGAATGAATGAATGAATGAATGAATGAATGAATGAATGAATGAATGGTCTTTATTGTCATTAATATAGTACAGGTACCATACAACGAAATTTGGGAGGGGGGGCTCCCCTGGTGCTAGGAAAGAAATACTAAAAACAAGAAGGGAAAAAGAGCTGGTTTACATAAATAAAGGCTATATACACTATCCACTATACTATACTATATCCTAACATTTCCTATCTCTGAACCTTATGTACCCGAGGGTTGTCATATTGATTAGGTGTTTATTAATGCCTGTGTGGTGTTATTTTTAAAATGTTGACATTTTTGAGTTAGTAATTCATGAAATACAAAGGTTCCATCTCACAAAACATAACGGAATGTAAAAACTTTGACGCTCAATATCTCTGAACTACCCTAAACGGAGATAGAACCTTATCTTTCTAAGCTCACGTATTGCTAATGCACTTACAGTACACTGTCATCTGCCCATAGATGGTGATGACTCTCCCTCTGAATCACCTGCTGGCGTTGCTGGTAGCGTTGTCTGTGGCAGAGCCCCTGACGAATCCCCAGGGCAGCGACAACGAAGTCCTGAAGCACATTGGGGCAGAACTCACCAAAAGTCCAGACAGAGTATGTGACCGGTACACGGCCTCACCGTGTTGTGTGATGGGAGCCTGTTAGCCGTGGTGCTATACTGTCTCTGTATTCAACAGTATTCTCCTGTATGAGTAGACTTCATGTTGTTTCTCTTTTCTTTTCTTTAGAACCTGGAGATTGAAAATGTGATTGAGAACTTTAGTGGAACTGGGCAGGAGGACAGACCAACCACAAGTGAGTGTCTGAACAGGCCTGTCCTGAAATAATATGATAAAATATTATTATTAAATATATTTAAAATTGTTATCTATATTCTTTCTAATCTTCTTTTATGTGTTATTGTTGATTTGTCACTTTCCCTCTTGTATCTGTCCCACTCCGCCTGTCTCTCACTCTGTGTTTCCTTCCCACAGCCCCTATCACCACCCCAGCCCCAGCCCCAACCCCAACCCAAGCCCCAGCCCCAACCTCAACCTCAACCCAAGCCCCAGCCCCAACCCCAACCCCAACCCAAGCCCCAGCCCCAACCTCAACCCAAGCCCCAGCCCCAACCTCAACCTCAACCCAAGCTCCAGCCCCAACCTCAACCTCAACCTCAACCCAAGCCCCAACCCCAACCCTAGCCCTAGCCCCAGCCCCAACCCTAGCCCTAGCCCCAGCCCCAACTCCAACCAAAGCCCCAACCCAAACCCCAACCCAAACCCCAACCCTAACCCCAACCCCAGCCCCAACTCCAGGTCCCACCTCTCAGTGTCCAGGTAACCAGGTACTGTTGGGGGGCAGAGCCGGCTGTGGGTGTCCTGGGGACATGATGAAGGTTGGAGAAAACTGCACCTGTGCTGTGGGATTCACTCAGCAGGGGGCAGCAGAGTGTCAGGGTGAGTCTCAACTATGACTGCTGGTCTCAACCTGTGACAGTTTTAGTGTAGGGCAGACAGACACTAACACCAATCCTGAATTCTGTGTCAGTCTCAGCATCCTTCTATGTGTCTAGTACAAAGTATATTTCTCTTATGTCAGATATTGATGAGTGTAAAGAGGATGGGCCTTGCGGTCTCCATGCCAACTGTAAAAACACACCCGGCTCTTACCTGTGCAGCTGTCTCCGTGGTTACCTGATGGGTCCAGCAGGATGTCAGGGTGAGTCTGTGTGAGTGGCTTTAGCTTTGGGAATGATCATTTATGAATTCGTTTTTTGAGTTTTTCTGAATGTGTGTTTCACTGTGTGTGTGTGTGTGTGTGTGTGTGTGTGTGTGTGTGTGTGTGTGTGTGTGTGTGTGCGCGCGCGTGCGTGTTTCAGATGTGGATGAGTGTGTGCTAGCTGCAGTGACTGGACTGCAGGCCTGTAGGGAAGGATTTGAGTGCAAGAACATGCCTGGTTCCTTCACATGCTCCTGTCCAATTGGATACGTAATGGCTGTTGATGGGCGCAATTGTGTGGGTGAGGTCTGTTTTAGTGCTTTATGTACATAATCCATGTACCCCATTAGATTCATGTGCATATTCAGCCTTCTAGATATGTACATAATGCACTGATGAAAAAACACTTGTGTGCAGTAGCATTCTTTATTTGTTTGTGTCACAGCCTGGGTTTGAACTTATGTAGAAGACACAAGCATCTATCATTAAGCCAGAAGGACAAACTCATGGTTTACATGTCTCAGGCAATACTACCTCACCACGATAGCATGATTCCAAATCATCTTCACTTCATCTGTATCGGTGTGTTTTTTCTATCTCAGACGTGGACGAGTGTAGCTATGAGGAGGAGTGTCGTAGGGAGCTGGGGAACGTGTGTGTGAACACCCCCGGTAGCTTTGTGTGTCAGTGTCAGACCGGCTTCAGAGCAGACGCCCTAGCATGTGCCGGTGAGTCCCTGTGAATGGCCTTCTATTGACCTGTTTGTCTTTCTCTTTTAATCTTTTCTTTTTGATTATGTGCATGACACTGAGCTTTAACCCACTGCTTGTTTGTGTCTGTTTCCCTTCATGTCTGCCCTCCTCTCCGTCTCTCTTCTCCTTCTTCTCTCGTTTGTTTCACCTCGCTTCCTCTCAGGTCCTGTATGTCCAGACTACACAGTCTGTCAAGGTACGATGGACACCCTCACCTCTGTGCTAACCACTACTAGCCAATCACTGCCTTTGTAATGTTGTGAGTTTCTGAAAAGGTTGTACTGTTGTTTGCACACAGGTACTCTTCTGTCGACATCATTTAATTTTTTATGTGATATCATGAAGCTTTATGTCATTTATCAGTCGTAATGATAGGATATTTGTCTGTTCCGAGACCTGTCTTTCTCATCCTCCTCTCTCTCTCACTCTCTCTCTCTCTTTTTCTATTCCCTCACAGATGTGGATGAATGTAAGAGAACTCCAGAAGTGTGTGTTGGTCAAGGTGTGTGTGAGAACACTCTTGGAAGTTACAAGTGTGTCTGCCAGCAAGGTTACCGGGGGAACGGCACACACTGTGAAGGTAAGAAGAGTACATAACTGGATTACCACATTTGGGATTACCACATCACTACACACTTTCAGATTGGATTTTCAGTGGAACTTTTAAAATGTGCTTTAATTCCTTCTGCCTTCTCTGCCTCCCCTTCTCAATGTCTGTCTGTCTGTCTGTCTGTCTGTCTGTCTGTCTGTCTGTCTGTCTGTCTGTCTGTCTGTCTGTCTGTCTGTCTGTCTTTCTCTCTCTCTCTCTCTCTCTCTCTCTCTCTCTCTCTCTCTCTCTCTCTCTCTCTCTCTCTCTCTCTCTGCCCAGATGAGAATGAGTGTGCGTCAGGTAGTCATGGCTGTGACAGTAACGCTCGCTGTGGGAACATCATTGGCTCCTATTTCTGCCAGTGCTACCAGGGCTACAATGGGGACGGCTACTCCTGCTTTGGTGGGTACAGAGACAGTGAGACGCCAGCTGGTGTGTGTGTGTGTATGTGTGTGCATGTGTGTGTGTACGCTCAAGACAGTGCTGTGTGGAATGGATGGTTTTATAGTATTTTGCTCTTGATGGGATGGCCCTTTTGTTGCCATGGTTACAGATGTTGACGAGTGCACCCTGAGTAACGGGCACTGTGAACGCAACTGCACCAACGAGCCTGGAGGGTACAGCTGCACCTGTGGCCCGGGGTACCAGCTGTCCCAGGACAGCCACAACTGCACAGGTACATCAGAGTTCCCTGTTCCCTGCTGCTCCCTGCCCCTTTGCACAAGGAAAGCCTAGGGGTTAGGGGGGCCCATCGTCTCTTGTGGATGCCCAACATAGATCAATTTGACAATCATGATCATTTTAAGGGGAGGCCTCCATTGTATTTAAATTCGAAAAGGGAGGCGAGGGACTGATTTGTTATGGGCGATGCTTGGCCCCCCCCAAAAAAAATCCCCAGTGATTTGAACCCGAAGTATCTGCATCGGAGCTAGTATCTAGTATAAGAGAAATTAAGAGTATAACAAATAAGCTCTTTATTGATTAAAGATCTAACCAGACATATCTAGCCAGAAGTGTCGTCATGTTTGCCTGAACCTCCTCTTGCTCCCTGCTCCCCTCAGATGTGGATGAGTGTGTGGTACAGAATGGGACGTGTGAACAGGTGTGCACCAACACACACGGCTCTTTCCTGTGTTCCTGCAGACCAGGCTACCAGCTGCACATCGACAGCCATAGCTGTGTGGGTCAGTACTCACTGGTCCTGGTCTCGTCCGGGTTCTGGTCTTGACCCATCTCTGACAAGTTTAGAATCGCCTAGGGCAGGGGTTTTCAAAGTCAAACAAAAAAAGTAAAATAGACAGCAAGACTGAATCCATTGAAAATAATTCTATTTTGTGTTTATTGGACACATACAACATTATACAGCGGTATAATCACCAATCCAATCGGCATTAATAACACTTTTCTCTGACAGTAAATTCAACAGTGTTGTGCCAGCTATCAAAAACATTGTACTGAACTAAAAAAGACATCCGTTGCTAGCCAGACATCCATTGCTAACAGACGTTTTGGCGCGTGACTAACTATAAAGCAGGGCGCAAGGCTACATTTCTTTAATTTATAGAACGCAATACAGCCTGCAATGTCCTAAAATTTAGCATACATCTCTCCCATTACTTCTTTACATTTTCTTGGTCTTTAAAAAAAAACACATTTCATTAAAAAACATTAAACCAAATGTTATTGTATACAGGCTCCTCGCCTCCCATGAAGCTCTCTGGCGCCCCCCTGGGGAGGCGCGCCTCACACTTTGAAACCCCTGGACTAGTGTGTGTGTGTGTGTGTGTGTGTGTGTGTGTGTGTGTGTGTGTGTGTTCTAACCTTCTTTTTTTTTTTAGATATTGATGAGTGTAAGCTCCAGGATGGGGGCTGCTCCCATACCTGCACCAACACACCTGGTGGACACACCTGTCACTGTCCCTCCCCTCTACTGCTGCACCTGGACAGCACCACCTGTGTCAGTACGTACCCCGACCTCACCTTGGTGTGTGTCAAAGTGTGTGTGTGTGTGTATGTGTGTGTGTGTGTGTGTGTGTGTGTGTGCATGTGTGTGTATGCATGTTTTTTTCTTGTAAGAGTGTTAGTTTTCCTCGTGTGTATAGCCCCTTTCACACATAGTTCCCTCCATCTTTGTAATCATGACGCATTTCACCATGTTAATTCCCCATAGTGAAAATACCACCGCTCATCCGTGATCAGACTTAGCTGGGGTGCTGCAGCTGAAGAGTATCAAATAGAGTGCAAAAAAGCAGCATCTGCACACTCAAATCTGTGCAAAAAACGATGTTTATTGCAAGCTTTCGGTCCCCAGGCTGTCGGACAATGTAAACAACAGCTGTATGACGAGTTTGTATGACGCAGTTTGACTAGGCTGAAGAGACGCGCACAGGGTTGCCAGATGGGATTGACAATTTACAGCCTAACCTTTCTATAACCTCTAAATCCAGTAGCCCATTCGGCGTTAACCCGCCCCATCTGGTAACCCTGGACGCCCAATGCATTTTGGGGATTCAGTACCCCAGTAATGTCCAGTCGTATCGTACTTAAATAATTCAGAAAATGTAGTATACTAAATTTCTCGCATACTCAAATCTCGCATACTGTACAGTGTGAACGCTCTTGCATACTCAATTCTACGTCATATCTAGTATGAGTAGTATGCTAGTATGCCATTCCGAACACAGCCACAGATACAAACAGAGTATATATTGGAATCGATCACTCCCCACATACGCAGTTACAAAGAGTTTTATAGTACGAGTTAGATAAGTAGGAGGGAGAGGTCCCCCCCCCTTTGACAAGGAATCACACAAGGTCCTGACCAGGGTAATTGCCTGAGCGAATTTCCCTGTAAATCGCGTTCACACATACCCCTTACCAGGTAAATTCCATGGAATATACTGGGAAGGCTTGTATGTGTGAAAGGGGTATACAGTAAGTCTTATAGTGCATGCAGTTGTATTGTGTAGTGTGTGTAGTTGTGGTGTGTCTCCTGGATAGATGTGACATCATGTGACCTGAGGAATGGTGGATGTCACCATGTGTGTACCTTGCGGGAAGAGAGGCGTGTCCACTGCAGCTGCAAGGCAGGCTGGGAGCTGGGCAAGGACTTGAGGAGTTGTCTGGGTGAGACGGTTTCTTCTCCTTAAGTCACCCTGCTGTATCTGAAGGGACGCCAACATCAGAGAAGCAGCTTTACAGTCTCTGACTCTCTCTCCCTCTTCCTCTTCCTCTCTCCTTTGTTCTCGCCCCCCTCTCAGATGTGGATGAGTGCGGGGACTTCACTAAAGGTGGTTGTGAACAGCTGTGTGTGAACCACCCTGGTGGGTTTAATTGCAGCTGTAGGGAAGGCTTTGTGATTCGCACTGATGACCCCACCAGGTGCCAACGTGAGTCTACGTCCCTCTGCCCTAACTCTGGTTGAAGCTGAAGTGCTATAATGAGTCAATAACAAACATTGTCATCGAAACAACAAAACAACTAACCAGTCTTATAAGCAAAATGAACTGCAGTTGAATGAACCCATGTTTGATACCTATTCAGATCTTGTCACCGAGATGTGTGTTTCCATATATCATACAGTTGATAATAGAATCTAACCCATTGTATGCGATTTGATGAATTGTAATAAAGCTTCTGTCTCTTTATTTCCCTTTCTGTCTCTTACCTCGCTCACCTTCTCACTTGCTCACCCTTCTCTTAATTCACTGTCTTCCCTAAATACTCCAGCGGTATGCGACCCACCCTGTCAAAACTATGGAGCGTGTGTAGCCCCTCACACCTGCGACTGTCCCGCAGGTTACCCTGGTCCTGGCTGCTTAGGTGTGTTTGTTGCGCAAGTGTGTGTGTGTACGTGTACATAACTATACCTCTACTGTACATGACTAATGTCTTAATGACATGTTAATGTCGGTTGCTTGTTTCAGCCATGTGCTCCCCACCCTGTGCTCATGGAGGAACATGTATGCGCTGGAACATGTGTCTCTGCCCACCCGGCTGGACTGGGACAGGCTGTCACACAGGTATTGTGCCTCTGTCACCTTGGTAACAACCTGCACGTCTGATCTCTCTCCCGGGGAACATAATATCACGTATCCCTCTCTATTTCTCCCTCTCCCTCTCTCTTTCTCTCTCTCTGTGCCTCTCTATCACTTCTGTTTCTCTCTCTCTCTCTCTCTCTCTCTCTCTCTCTCTCTCTCTCTCTCTCTCTCTCTCTCTCTCTCTCTCTCTCTCTCCCAGCGGTGTGTGAGTTACCCTGTGCTAATGGTGGTCGTTGTGTGGGTCCAGAGACCTGCCAGTGCCCCTCTGACTACACTGGCCCTCAGTGCCTCTCGCGTGAGTACCAAACCATCCTGTCAGCATTTCATCAACCCGGAGGAGATCACACTGACATATGAGCATAACATCTGTTCACCCAGGGATGATGATGATGATGTGTGTGTGTGTGTGTGTGTGTGTGTTTGTGTGTTCCAGCTCTCTGCACGCCGGGCTGTCGGAATGGAGGGAGGTGCGTGGATGTCAACAAATGCACGTGCACTGGAGGGTGGCAAGGATCTCGCTGTCAGATAGGTACTCCGAAATTAGTGTTTTGGTACTGTATCTCAGCACTATAATCTATAACAACAACAATGTTTGTTTTTTATGGTTTTTATCATGTTCTGTAAATTTGTTTTATGGTAACTGTCTGTCCTGTCCTCAATCAGGGACCATGATGGAAATAAGCGCTTGCGCTTTATCATGTGTTTTTATCCCTTGGAAACTGTCTTTTTAATTCCACAATAAATCAAATCAAATCAAAATACATCACTCCTTTTATACGGCTGTGTGTGTGTGTGTGTGTGTGTGTGTGTGTGTGTGTGTGTGTGTGTGTGTGTGCTCCCTCACTTTCAGAGCCTGTGCAGTGCCAAAAAGCCTGTCAGAATGGTGGTGTGTGTGTGGGCCTCAACAGATGTCGCTGTGCCAGCGGATTTACTGGGAGTCTCTGTGAGACACGTAAGTGTGTGTTTGTACAGGTTAGAGGTTAGTTAGAGGTTAGTTTGTGTGTGTGTGAGTGAGTGGGTGTGTGTGTGTGAGAGAGAGAGAGAGAGAGAGAGAGAAAGAGAGAGAGTGAGGGGGGGGGAGAGGGAGAAATAGAGCTGTTTGAATTGGCAGGTGAACACAGTACTAAATGTGTTTGTGTGTTTAGCGGTGACCACTCCCTGTGTGCCCCCTTGCCAACACGGAGCCACCTGTAGTCCTCACAACAAGTGTGCCTGTCCAGAGGGCACAGCCGGACTGCGCTGTGAGAGGCTGTAAGTAGAATCTCAGTGACCTTGCTACTGTAGGGTCCTTTTTGACTGACTAGTCATTATGTTGCCAAAGAAAGCACTGACTATTTCTTGCTCTGCCTGTCTATTTATTGTGTTTTAACTTTCTCTGTCTGTCTGTTTGTCTGTCTGTCTGTCTGTCTGTCTGTCTGTCTGTATGTCTGTATGTCTGTCTGCCTGTCTGTGTCTCAGGACATGTCCTGTGGTCACCACGGTGGTAAGTATGGCCCGTGCCGTTAGGAAGGGTGTGAGGGAGAGCTACGTAGACCGCTGTGGACCCCTGGGAGTTCAGCTCTGCACCAAGTACAGGTGACAACTGCATTCACACTCACATTCTCTATCACACACACACACGCGCACACACACACACACACACACACACACACACACACACACACACACACACCAAACACAAATTCACTCTCTTCCTCTGCCTGGGCTCTAATTGCAGGATCAATCAGGCACGTGTGTATCTGCAAGCCTACAGGGTGGGTTACAGGGTCCAATGTCCTGAGAAGAAGGGGAGATGAAGAACCCATCCCATGATGTACAGACACACACACACACACACACACACACACACACACACACATACGTGTCTTCAGTCCAACCTTCTTCCAAGTTTCTTTCACTGTCAGAGCCTTGACTCCCCAGAGACTTGACTGGCCAACGACCTGACCCTATGTCATCTCTCTCTTGACTGACTGGATCTCCAGTGGCGAGGTTTAAAGCCCAGCTCCAAGCCCCTCTTCCTTGGGTCTGTGATATACTTCGACAGTGGCACTGGGGAGCTCCATTCAAGCAAGCCCCCTATGAACGGCAAAGAGTGACTTAGTGATTCCACTGTGAGGCTGTATGATTAACTTGAGGTATAGAGGACTAATGTTCAAAACAATGGCCAAATTAGCCGATGTCCCACATGTGTCTCAACAAGCCAATATCCTCACTGACCTTAATTGCCCCAAAACCTGGCGTTGTGTTACTAAAATAACAAAAGGTTCTCATTGTTGTTTGAATTGTAATGCTCTTGTATCATGGCAGCTGAAAGTTAATAAAGGCAATTTTTTTCTTTTTCTAAAAGGATGACTTACTGTATCTGTTTTATGTCTGAAAATATTACTGTATCAATATATATGTAAAAAATGTAAAAGCCAGATTCTTCATGAGAGAGCTGGGATAGTAGGCCTGCATACACATACAGCTGGGAGTAGCTTGTCTACAACAAAGTCATTCTTTGGAAACAGAAGTTTATTTCTAGAGGTGAAGTACAATTACACAAACAGGATCATTTTGATCTGGAATATATTTGTGCCGGTGTCCACTGGTAAGTCACCTATAGCAGACCTATGGCAGACGTGGACTCTATTGCCAGCTCCAACACATCATTTGCCTTGAAACTTTGCCGTATTCTGAGTGAGACAAGGCAGACGGTCGGAACATATGGTTCTCACCCCTGAGCATCAGCTCAGCATTGGCAATGGTTTACCTTGGTGCCAAAGGAGACACTGCTGATCAGAGGGCAATGCACACATAATTCCACAATGTTCCAGCAAGGAGGGAAGATTAAAGTGCCGTAACCAAATCTACAGTCTTACCTGTTCTGATTACTCTTATTTTCTGTTTATGCTGAATGCTTTACTTTAAGTAATTCTGGGACTTCTTTCTTCTTTCCTATCAAATGTTTTTTTAAATGCCGGTATGGTCGTGAAATAGGTCTTAAATTCTATTAAAAGTGGTCTTAAAAAGTCCTTGATTTTACATTTGTAAAAACCTGCAGGAACCCTGAAAAAAATTGAAGCAATGCATATTGAACTGGAATAACAATAAGGGACCCATGCCATCACACATGGCACAGAGTGGCACAGATGTTATAGTTGACAGGTGACAGAGTGATGCCTAAGCGGTAGTCCATCACAGGCTTGACACCAGCAGGCACGGAGAAAGAAAACATTTGCATGAAGGAGGTGAAGAAGAGAAAGAGCTCCATTCTGGCCAGGTTTTCCCCAAGGCACACTCGTTTACCTGGGAGAGAGAGAGAGAGAGAGAGAGAGAGTCAGCTTCACATGCTGTACCTTCACAGTGTTATCACACAGCAGCTGTAGCTCTCTTTGTACAGTGTATTTGGACAGTGACACAAGTGTCCTCTCCTCCGTCTTCTACTCGCTTTCTTCTCAAAAAGCATTGGAGAACAACATCAAAGGGGAGGAAGCTGGATATTCTCATCCGATTAGGAATTCAGTTTATAACACTTGAGAATGGCCATTGTGTCCCTGTTGCTGGAACTATATGTCCTTGGCTGAGACATGTGTAAGATAAAATAAGTCATATATTAAAGGACGAGATGCTTTCCCTGCTTTCTGTGTTTCTTGTTTTCTTTATTTTTGGAGGAGGAAATCAAATAAAAACAATACAAAATGTTTGATTATACTGTGGAGTGACCATCCAATAGATCATGAGTAAATAATGTATATTAACTTTTTATATTGCTCCCTAGACCAGGTTTATGGATAAAAGTTATTCACTGTTGGATATTATGATTGTTGGAGGACGAAATAAAATATGTGAACTGTAAATGTTGTGTTAAACCCAACTCCCTATATTCTGCGTAGATTTGCACTAGTGTGGCATAGTTTGGCACTTTGACATAGTGCATATCATACGTAACATTATGGCATATACAGTTAGGTCCGTAAATATTTGGACAGTGACACAATTTCCATAATTTTGGCTCTGTATGCCACCACAATGGATTTAAAATGAAACAATCGAGATGGAATTGAAGTGCAGACTTTCAGCTTTAATTCAAGGGGTTGAACAAACATAAACATATTGTATGAAACGTTTAGCAATTACAACCATTTTTATGGTTGTTTTATGGTTTATTTTCAGGAGCTCAAAAGTAATTGGACAAATTAGCATCATCATAAATAAAATGTAAATGTTTAATGCTTTGTCGAGAATCCTTTGCAGGCAATGACTGCCTGAAGTCTGGAACCCATGGACATCACCAAATGCTGGGTTTCCTCCTTTGTGATCAAGGGTTAATTTTAACTGTATTATTGGTTTTAATAGGAGTTATTTTTGTCTTAGGGGGAAGGCTCGAGGGATGGAATAACTGTCACTCTGTGGCATGCCTTGATAGTGGAGGAGAGCATGTTCTGCATTTCAAGACTGCAGTGCGCTTGTTGGTGACTGGCTGTCTAGATATCTCTCACCGTGTACTGTAGTACAATAGTTAGGCCTATACCTCAGTCAGGTTAGTGTGGAAGTGTACTACCATTGGTCTCATTGAAACATTTTGATTAGCAATTTGCAGTACTCCCTATTGGACACTTAGTGGCAGCTATGTGCTACTGGTTCAGAAGTTGCAAAATATATACAACAAAAGTCAATATGGTTTAAATGATGCTGTCATTTCATACAGGGCACCCTCAAAAACGAGATGATGATGATGATGATGAAGAAGAAGAACATTAATATTTTTTTATGATGGTGTCAGCTTATTATGAAAATGGTATCTGAGACATTCTAATTTTGTATCACTCACTGTGATGTAATAATGCACAATTCTAGAACATGGTTACCACATGTAAGGGGAATGAAGGTTCACATTGCTCAGAAGAATAGTTGCAGTGTGCCACCTCTTGCCCAAAAAGTGGATATTAAAGATATTCAACACAAGAATGAATGAACTGGAAGAGGGGTCCACCTCTACATTTCAGAGATGCAACATGGAGAGAAAAATGAGTTCCATGGCCTGTACAATATTTAATGAGCTACGACTGGAAGGAAAATTCTGTGACGTGGTGATTAAAGTCAATGGCATCGAATTCAACGCACACAAGAATATCCTTTGCGGCTGCAGTCCATATTTCCGGTGAGTGTCTTAACTTGGGGGGGTAGCCATGATGGATGGCAGGGATTCACTTGGCATGGATCCAAAGAATAATCAGAAGAAAATAGCCAGATCCTACAAGAGCTTACACATTGTTCTTTGTGGCAGCAATGATACATTCTATAAAAGATACAACTATTGATTCATAATATTTGTGTACCCCTCTTTATATTGTCATATAATTGCAGAGGGTGTTTATTATATTGCTGTACTATATTGAAAAGAGTATTGAGAAAATCTGGTACAGTATATGGATGAGTCCTGACCATCATATCCCTCCTCTCTAAACCCTGACCCACAGAGCTCTCTTCACAAGTGGCTGGAACAACTTAGAAAAGCGGGTGTACGACATTCCTGGTTTGTCACCGGACATGATGCGTCTCATTATTGAGTATGCCTACACACGCTCTGTGCCTGTCACTGACGAGAATGCGGAGCAGCTTCTGGTGGCTGCAGACCAGTTCTCTGTCATGGGCATTGTGCGAGCCTGCTGTGACTACCTAGAGGCCCAGCTGTGCCCGGAGAACTGCATTGGGATCTGTACGTTTGCAGACTTCTACTCCTGCCATGAGCTGAGGCGCAGGTCCTCTCTCTTCATCCTGCATCACTTTAAGGAGATGGTGCGTAGCTCCGATGAGTTCCTGGAACTCTCGCCGTGGCAGTTTCGTGACATCATTGAGAAGGACGACCTGAACGTGAAGCAGGAAGACGTAGTGTTTGAGGCCATCCTGCGCTGGATTGGCCATTCTCCTCAAGACCGCAAAGCCCAGATCTCGGTGCTGTTGCCTAAGGTGACTGAGAGTTGGACAACACACGTAACACATAAAATATTTGATGCATTTCATAAAGGTGTATCGGCTCCCGACTGCATTCTGTGTCCATATCTGTCTGTGTCTGTTTGCTTAGGTACGCATGGCCTTGATGACTGCAGACTACTTCATGAACAATGTGAAGAATAATCCACTGGTGAGAGCCAATGATGACTGCAGGCCCATCATCATCAACGCACTGAAGGCCATGTATGACCTGACCATGAATGGGCCCTCCAGCTCTGACTTCGGCAACCCTCTGACCCGCCCTCGCCTGCCCTATGCCATCTTACTGGCCATCGGTTTTTGGAGTGGTGGCGGCCCCACCAATGGCATTGAGGCGTATGATGCACGGGCTGACCGATGGGTCAATGTGACTCGAGAGGAGGAGAGCGCACGGGCCTACCACGGTGCTGCCTACCTCAATGGCTTTGTGTACTGCGTGGGAGGCTTTGACAGCGTTGACTACTTCAACAGTGTGCGCAAGTTCAACCCAGTCACACACACTTGGCACCAAGTGGCACCCATGCACTCACGGCGCTGCTACGTCAGTGTGGCTGTGCTGGGTGGCTGCATCTACGCCATGGGCGGCTTTGATGGCTATGTGCGACTCAACACTGCTGAGCGCTATGAGCCTGAGACCAACCAGTGGACACTCATCTCACCCATGCATGAGCAGAGAAGTGATGCCAGTGCCACCACACTTTTTGGAAAGGTAAGTGGAACAGAGGAATAGGTAAGACTAACTGTACCTGGAACACAACTTGATAACTATTGTACAATGAATCTATTAAAAAGCCAGGATGGATGAATTTACGAGTTGCCTTAATTCTAGGTATACATATGTGGTGGTTTCAATGGGAATGAGTGCCTGTTCACAGCGGAGTGCTTCAACCCTGAGACCAACCAATGGACTCTGATCGCCCCCATGAGAAGCCGACGCAGTGGGGTGGGGGTCATCGCCTATGGGGAGAAGGTCTATGCGGTGAGACCTACATAAAAATACACAATAAATCTATGCTCAAGTTCTGATATACTGTTATTGACCCACATTTCTCCTATCCTCTCTTAGGTGGGCGGCTTTGATGGAGCCAACCGTCTGCGAAACGCAGAGTGCTACAATCCCCAGACCAACACCTGGCGCGCAGTTCGCACCATGTTCAACCCACGGAGCAACTTTGGCATCGAGGTGGTGGATGATCTTCTGTTTGTGGTGGGCGGCTTCAATGTGGGCGGCTTCACCGCCACCTTCAATGTGGAGTGCTACGATGAGAAGACAGATGAGTGGCATGAAGCCCATGACATGGGCATCTTCCGCAGTGCCGTTAGCTGCTGTGTGGTGCACGGACTGCCCAATGTGCTCGAGTATGCTGCCCCGCGAGATACCCTGCAGAACCCCCGGGAGGAGCTCAAACTGTCCACCTCCAATAGCATCCTTACTGTCTGACACCATATCTACCCACCATTACGCCCCATCCCTACATGACCCAGTCCTGCCCACTGCAGTCCATCTGGGCAGAGACAGAAACTATCCAAATAAATCCTTCAAGTGCCCATGGAAATCACATAACATTTCTGTCTTTCTTATTGCTTCTATCAGGCCGGGTGGTACAATTATTTTTCTACAATGAACGTATAAGGGAGACTTTAATTGAATGCTAGTTTGCAATCATGTCTTAACCAGTGATGCCGGTAACGCGATACTAAGTAACGCGATACTCTAATCTGAATACTTTTCCCAGTAACGAGTATTCTAACGCGATACTATTTCCAAATCAGTAATCGGATTAAAGTTACTTATTCAAGTGGCTGTGCGTTACTATTGCGTTACTACCTCATAACTTAGGCTAAATGCAGTATTTCTTTGTAATGTTCGATAGTAAACAAACATTTCTCGCGTCTTGGGGAGTGACGTCAGTGCCCACGTTTTCAACACGAGGTTACTATGGAAGGCCATGCCCGCAAAAAACGGCTCTCGACTATCGCGAGATTGCAGCAGAATCGCTCACGTGTATCACCACGCTGATTGCACAGTGTAAACAGAAGCGTAGCCTACACAATGGAGCGAGAACAGAGATATGCGTTAAATAGCTGGAAATATAAGGATTATTTTGAGTTTGTGTCAGCAAAGGATGACAAGAACATAAATGTTGATCATTGATAAAATAAATTGATAAGACTCACCCAGTTTAGGATTAGGATTATATTAGGATCATATCTGAATGGTCAGGGTAGGTTTTAGGTTTTGTGAAACCACTCCTTGCTAGTTACTGTTAAATAAAGATTATATTTATTTTATTGTTTAAAAACAAGTATTTATGTTGGTTGAGGCAAAGAAAGACTCTTTATTTTGTTGTTTTAAGTTATTGTTTAAAGTTTAATTATGTAATTTAAGTTACTGTTAAAATAAAGTGAGTTTTGGCAAAACCAGTTTTCATTTTTATGTTGCGGGGGGGGGGGGGGGGGGGGGGGTCGGGTGCCTAGGCAGCTGCCAATAGTAACTAAAAAAGTAACTAGTAATCTAACTTAGTTACTTTTAAAATCAAGTAATCAGTAAAGTAACTAGATTACTTTTTAAAGGAGTAATCAGTAATCAGTAATCAGAATACTTTTTCAAAGTAACTGTGGCAACACTGGTCTTAACTTTGCTGGGCAAGCCCATGCCCATTAATGTCCATCAATACGTGTATCTCTGCTGGTTGGTCGGTCATTTTTTTTATACTGTGCCTTTTCTGTCCCCAGTACTAAATCATGTTGTATTTTGTCTAAATTTGGACAAATACTAATTCCATTAGGTTTTTCATGTATAGTCAATTGTTATTTATTATGAATACAATGATATGGGCTTCTAAGTTGTTGTTTTCTACATTTTAAAAGCTTTGGTTAAAGATGTAAATTGGATTTTGCATGGGATTTGGGATGTCCCCAGTGTTGTTCATTCAACTTCAATCCAAAAAAAAACTATTAAAAACATATACATTTCCAAATATGTTATTATTATTTCATTTTCCTGATCAATATTTTTTTATGATGGTGTCAGCTTATTATGAAAATGGTATCTGAGACATTCTAATTTTATATCACTCACTGTGATGTAATAATGCACAATTCTAGAACATGGTTACCACATGTAAGGGGAATGAAGGTTCACATTGTTCAGAAGAATAGTTGCAGTGTGCCACCTCTTGCCCAAAAAGTGGATATTAAAGATATTCAACACAAGAATGAATGAACTGGAAGAGGGGTCCACCTCTACATTTCAGAGATGCAACATGGAGAGAAAAATGAGTTCCATGGCCTGTACAATATTTAATGAGCTACGACTGGAAGGAAAATTCTGTGACGTGGTGATTAAAGTCAATGGCATCGAATTCAACGCACACAAGAATATCCTTTGCGGCTGCAGTCCATATTTCCGGTGAGTGTCTTAACTTGGGGGGGTAGCCATGATGGATGGCAGGGATTCACTTGGCATGGATCCAAAGGATAATCAGAAGAAAATAGCCAGATCCTACAAGAGCTTACACATTGTTCTTTGTGGCAGCAATGATACATTCTATAAAAGATACAACTATTGATTCATAATATTTGTGTACCCCTCTTTATATTGTCATATAATTGCAGAGGGTGTTTATTATATTGCTGTACTATATTGAAAAGAGTATTGAGAAAATCTGGTACAGTATATGGATGAGTCCTGACCATCATATCCCTCCTCTCTAAACCCTGACCCACAGAGCTCTCTTCACAAGTGGCTGGAACAACTTAGAAAAGCGGGTGTACGACATTCCTGGTTTGTCACCGGACATGATGCGTCTCATTATTGAGTATGCCTACACACGCTCTGTGCCTGTCACTGACGAGAATGCGGAGCAGCTTCTGGTGGCTGCAGACCAGTTCTCTGTCATGGGCATTGTGCGAGCCTGCTGTGACTACCTAGAGGCCCAGCTGTGCCCGGAGAACTGCATTGGGATCTGTACGTTTGCAGACTTCTACTCCTGCCATGAGCTGAGGCGCAGGTCCTCTCTCTTCATCCTGCATCACTTTAAGGAGATGGTGCGTAGCTCCGAGGAGTTCCTGGAACTCTCGCCGTGGCAGTTTCGTGACATCATTGAGAAGGACGACCTGAACGTGAAGCAGGAAGACGTAGTGTTTGAGGCCATCCTGCACTGGATTGGCCATTCTCCTCAAGACCGCAAAGCCCAGATCTCGGTGCTGTTGCCTAAGGTGACTGAGAGTTGGACAACACACGTAACACATAAAATATTTGATGCATTTCATAAAGGTGTATCGGCTCCCGACTGCATTCTGTGTCCATATCTGTCTGTGTCTGTTTGCTTAGGTACGCATGGCCTTGATGACTGCAGACTACTTCATGAACAATGTGAAGAATAATCCACTGGTGAGAGCCAATGATGACTGCAGGCCCATCATCATCAACGCACTGAAGGCCATGTATGACCTGACCATGAATGGGCCCTCCAGCTCTGACTTCGGCAACCCTCTGACCCGCCCTCGCCTGCCCTATGCCATCTTACTGGCCATCGGTGGTTGGAGTGGTGGCGGCCCCACCAATGGCATTGAGGCGTATGATGCACGGGCTGACCGATGGGTCAATGTGACTCGAGAGGAGGAGAGCGCACGGGCCTACCACGGTGCTGCCTACCTCAATGGCTTTGTGTACTGCGTGGGAGGCTTAGACAGGGTTGACTACTTCAACAGTGTGCGCAAGTTCAACCCAGTCACACACACTTGGCACCAAGTGGCACCCATGCACTCACGGCGCTATGATGGCTATGTGCGACTCAACACTGCTGAGCGCTATGAGCCTGAGACCAACCAGTGGACACTCATCTCACCCATGCATGAGCAGAGAAGTGATGCCAGTGCCACCACACTTTTTGGAAAGGTAAGTGGAACAGAGGAATAGGTAAGACTAACTGTACCTGGAACACAACTTGATAACTATTGTACAATGAATCTATTAAAAAGCCAGGATGGATGAATTTACGAGTTGCCTTAATTCTAGGTATACATATGTGGTGGTTTCAATGGGAATGAGTGCCTGTTCACAGCGGAGTGCTTCAACCCTGAGACCAACCAATGGACTCTGATCGCCCCCATGAGAAGCCGACGCAGTGGGGTGGGGGTCATCGCCTATGGGGAGAAGGTCTATGCGGTGAGACCTACATAAAAATACACAATAAATCTATGCTCAAGTTCTGATATACTGTTATTGACCCACATTTCTCCTATCCTCTCTTAGGTGGGCGGCTTTGATGGAGCCAACCGTCTGCGAAACGCAGAGTGCTACAATCCCCAGACCAACACCTGGCGCGCAGTTCGCACCATGTTCAACCCACGGAGCAACTTTGGCATCGAGGTGGTGGATGATCTTCTGTTTGTGGTGGGCGGCTTCAATGTGGGCGGCTTCACCGCCACCTTCAATGTGGAGTGCTACGATGAGAAGACAGATGAGTGGCATGAAGCCCATGACATGGGCATCTTCCGCAGTGCCGTTAGCTGCTGTGTGGTGCACGGACTGCCCAATGTGCTCGAGTATGCTGCCCCGCGAGATACCCTGCAGAACCCCCGGGAGGAGCTCAAACTGTCCACCTCCAATAGCATCCTTACTGTCTGACACCATATCTACCCACCATTACGCCCCATCCCTACATGACCCAGTCCTGCCCACTGCAGTCCATCTGGGCAGAGACAGAAACTATCCAAATAAATCCTTCAAGTGCCCATGGAAATCACATAACATTTCTGTCTTTCTTATTGCTTCTATCAGGCCGGGTGGTACAATTATTTTTCTACAATGAACGTATAAGGGAGACTTTAATTGAATGCTAGTTTGCAATCATGTCTTAACCAGTGATGCCGGTAACGCGATACTAAGTAACGCGATACTCTAATCTGAATACTTTTCCCAGTAACGAGTATTCTAACGCGATACTATTTCCAAATCAGTAATCGGATTAAAGTTACTTATTCAAGTGGCTGTGCGTTACTATTGCGTTACTACCTCATAACTTAGGCTAAATGCAGTATTTCTTTGTAATGTTCGATAGTAAACAAACATTTCTCGCGTCTTGGGGAGTGACGTCAGTGCCCACGTTTTCAACACGAGGTTACTATGGAAGGCCATGCCCGCAAAAAACGGCTCTCGACTATCGCGAGATTGCAGCAGAATCGCTCACGTGTATCACCACGCTGATTGCACAGTGTAAACAGAAGCGTAGCCTACACAATGGAGCGAGAACAGAGATATGCGTTAAATAGCTGGAAATATAAGGATTATTTTGAGTTTGTGTCAGCAAAGGATGACAAGAACATAAATGTTGATCATTGATAAAATAAATTGATAAGACTCACCCAGTTTAGGATTAGGATTATATTAGGATCATATCTGAATGGTCAGGGTAGGTTTTAGGTTTTGTGAAACCACTCCTTGCTAGTTACTGTTAAATAAAGATTATATTTATTTTATTGTTTAAAAACAAGTATTTATGTTGGTTGAGGCAAAGAAAGACTCTTTATTTTGTTGTTTTAAGTTATTGTTTAAAGTTTAATTATGTAATTTAAGTTACTGTTAAAATAAAGTGAGTTTTGGCAAAACCAGTTTTCATTTTTATGTTGCGGGGGGGGGGGGGGGGGGGGGTCGGGTGCCTAGGCAGCTGCCAATAGTAACTAAAAAAGTAACTAGTAATCTAACTTAGTTACTTTTAAAATCAAGTAATCAGTAAAGTAACTAGATTACTTTTTAAAGGAGTAATCAGTAATCAGTAATCAGAATACTTTTTCAAAGTAACTGTGGCAACACTGGTCTTAACTTTGCTGGGCAAGCCCATGCCCATTAATGTCCATCAATACGTGTATCTCTGCTGGTTGGTCGGTCATTTTTTTTATACTGTGCCTTTTCTGTCCCCAGTACTAAATCATGTTGTATTTTGTCTAAATTTGGACAAATACTAATTCCATTAGGTTTTTCATGTATAGTCAATTGTTATTTATTATGAATACAATGATATGGGCTTCTAAGTTGTTGTTTTCTACATTTTAAAAGCTTTGGTTAAAGATGTAAATTGGATTTTGCATGGGATTTGGGATGTCCCCAGTGTTGTTCATTCAACTTCAATCCAAAAAAAAACTATTAAAAACATATACATTTCCAAATATGTTATTATTATTTCATTTTCCTGATCAATATTTTTTTATGATGGTGTCAGCTTATTATGAAAATGGTATCTGAGACATTCTAATTTTATATCACTCACTGTGATGTAATAATGCACAATTCTAGAACATGGTTACCACATGTAAGGGGAATGAAGGTTCACATTGTTCAGAAGAATAGTTGCAGTGTGCCACCTCTTGCCCAAAAAGTGGATATTAAAGATATTCAACACAAGAATGAATGAACTGGAAGAGGGGTCCACCTCTACATTTCAGAGATGCAACATGGAGAGAAAAATGAGTTCCATGGCCTGTACAATATTTAATGAGCTACGACTGGAAGGAAAATTCTGTGACGTGGTGATTAAAGTCAATGGCATCGAATTCAACGCACACAAGAATATCCTTTGCGGCTGCAGTCCATATTTCCGGTGAGTGTCTTAACTTGGGGGGGTAGCCATGATGGATGGCAGGGATTCACTTGGCATGGATCCAAAGGATAATCAGAAGAAAATAGCCAGATCCTACAAGAGCTTACACATTGTTCTTTGTGGCAGCAATGATACATTCTATAAAAGATACAACTATTGATTCATAATATTTGTGTACCCCTCTTTATATTGTCATATAATTGCAGAGGGTGTTTATTATATTGCTGTACTATATTGAAAAGAGTATTGAGAAAATCTGGTACAGTATATGGATGAGTCCTGACCATCATATCCCTCCTCTCTAAACCCTGACCCACAGAGCTCTCTTCACAAGTGGCTGGAACAACTTAGAAAAGCGGGTGTACGACATTCCTGGTTTGTCACCGGACATGATGCGTCTCATTATTGAGTATGCCTACACACGCTCTGTGCCTGTCACTGACGAGAATGCGGAGCAGCTTCTGGTGGCTGCAGACCAGTTCTCTGTCATGGGCATTGTGCGAGCCTGCTGTGACTACCTAGAGGCCCAGCTGTGCCCGGAGAACTGCATTGGGATCTGTACGTTTGCAGACTTCTACTCCTGCCATGAGCTGAGGCGCAGGTCCTCTCTCTTCATCCTGCATCACTTTAAGGAGATGGTGCGTAGCTCCGAGGAGTTCCTGGAACTCTCGCCGTGGCAGTTTCGTGACATCATTGAGAAGGACGACCTGAACGTGAAGCAGGAAGACGTAGTGTTTGAGGCCATCCTGCACTGGATTGGCCATTCTCCTCAAGACCGCAAAGCCCAGATCTCGGTGCTGTTGCCTAAGGTGACTGAGAGTTGGACAACACACGTAACACATAAAATATTTGATGCATTTCATAAAGGTGTATCGGCTCCCGACTGCATTCTGTGTCCATATCTGTCTGTGTCTGTTTGCTTAGGTACGCATGGCCTTGATGACTGCAGACTACTTCATGAACAATGTGAAGAATAATCCACTGGTGAGAGCCAATGATGACTGCAGGCCCATCATCATCAACGCACTGAAGGCCATGTATGACCTGACCATGAATGGGCCCTCCAGCTCTGACTTCGGCAACCCTCTGACCCGCCCTCGCCTGCCCTATGCCATCTTACTGGCCATCGGTGGTTGGAGTGGTGGCGGCCCCACCAATGGCATTGAGGCGTATGATGCACGGGCTGACCGATGGGTCAATGTGACTCGAGAGGAGGAGAGCGCACGGGCCTACCACGGTGCTGCCTACCTCAATGGCTTTGTGTACTGCGTGGGAGGCTTAGACAGGGTTGACTACTTCAACAGTGTGCGCAAGTTCAACCCAGTCACACACACTTGGCACCAAGTGGCACCCATGCACTCACGGCGCTCCTACGTCAGTGTGGCTGTGCTGGGTGGCTGCATCTACGCCATGGGCGGCTTTGATGGCTATGTGCGACTCAACACTGCTGAGCGCTATGAGCCTGAGACCAACCAGTGGACACTCATCTCACCCATGCATGAGCAGAGAAGTGGTGCCAGTGCCACCACACTTTTTGGAAAGGTAAGTGGAACAGAGGAATAGGTAAGACTAACTGTACCTGGAACACAACTTGATAACTGTTATGATGTACTATTGTACAATGAATCTATTAAAAAGCCAGGATGGATGAATTTACGAGTTGCCTTAATTCTAGGTATACATATGTGGTGGTTTCAATGGGAATGAGTGCCTGTTCACAGCGGAGTGCTTCAACCCTGAGACCAACCAATGGACTCTGATCGCCCCCATGAGAAGCCGACGCAGTGGGGTGGGGGTCATCGCCTATGGGGAGCAGGTCTATGCGGTGAGACCTACATAAAAATACACAATAAATCTATGCTCAAGTTCTGATATACTGTTATTGACCCACATTTCTCCTATCCTCTCTTAGGTGGGCGGCTTTGATGGAGCCAACCGTCTGCGAAACGCAGAGTGCTACAATCCCCAGACCAACACCTGGCGCGCAGTTCGCACCATGTTCAACCCACGGAGCAACTTTGGCATCGAGGTGGTGGATGATCTTCTGTTTGTGGTGGGCGGCTTCAATGTGGACGGCTTCACCACCACCTTCAATGTGGAGTGCTACGATGAGAAGACAGATGAGTGGCATGACGCCCATGACATGGGCATCTTCCGCAGTGCCGTTAGCTGCTGTGTGGTGCACGGACTGCCCAATGTGCTCGAGTATGCTGCCCCGCGAGATACCCTGCAGAACTCCCGGGAGGAGCTCAAACTGTCCACCTCCAATAGCATCCTTACTGTCTGACACCATATCTACCCACCATTAGCCCCCATCCCTACATGACCCAGTCCTGCCCACTGCAGTCCATCTGGGCAGAGACAGAAACTATCCAAATAAATCCTTCAAGTGCCCATGGAAATCACATAACATTTCTGTCTTTCTTATTGCTTCTATCAGGCCGGGTGGTACAATTATTTTTCTACAATGAACGTATAAGGGAGACTTTAATTGAATGCTAGTTTGCAATCATGTCTTAACTTTGCTGGGCAAGCCCATGCCCATTAATGTCCATCAATACGTGTATCTCTGCTGGTTGGTCGGTCATTTTTTTTATACGGTGCCTTTTCCGTCCCCAGTACTAAATCATGTTGTATTTTGTCTAAATTTGGACAAATACTAATTCCATTAGGTTTTTCATGTATAGTCAATTGTTATTTATTATGAATACAATGATATGGGCTTCTAAGTTGTTGTTTTCTACATTTTAAAAGCTTTGGTTAAAGATGTAAATTGGATTTTGCATGGGATTTGGGATGTCCCCAGTGTTGTTCATTCAACTTCAATCCAAAAAATAACTATTAAAAACATATACATTTCCAAATATGTTATTATTATTTCATTTTCCTGATCAATATCTATTGAAATCAAATATAGTTTTTATCCATTTAAAAAAAAAAAATGTGCAAAAAATTAAGGTTTTGCTTACAATATTGCTTGTCCCTGCGATCACTGTCCACCCTGTTATGCTGTGTTAATGTCCCTTTTAAAAGAAAACCATATTTCTCAATCACATCACTCTCATGAGGTGACATCACATGAATGAATGAATGGTCTTTATTGTCATTGCTATAGTACAGGTACCAAACAACGAAATTTAGGAGGGGTGGCTCCCCTGGTGTTAGGAAAGAAAAAAAACTTTAAAAAAAAACACAAGAAGGGAAGGAGCTGGTTTACATAAATAAAGGCTATGTACACTATCCACTATACTATACTGTACAGATAGACGACTAGGGTTGTCATATTGCACATAGTGTTATTGCACATTCATTTAAAGTGTCGCAGTTTGCAGGCTTGAAATGTACATATTTGTGCCTCAGCACTACACCTGATTTTTTCAGTCCAGCAGCTGCCATCAATCCGTCCAGACTGTCCAGGGCCCAGAACCTAGGTCTTTGCTGTGTTCAGGGCCTGGATGGCCCTGGGGTAGAAGCTGTTCTTCAGTCTGTTTGTCCTTGCGGCCATGGTCCTGTACCGCCTTTTCGAGGGCAGCCGGGTAAAGTGTTCGTACCCAGGGTGGGTTGGGTCTCTGGAGATCTTGGAGGCCTTCCTGAGACAGCGTGTGTTGTACAGCTCTTCCAGAGAGGGGAGGGGGGCGCCGGTGATCTTCTGGGCTGTTCTCACGACTCTCTGTAGCGCATTTCTCTCCGCGGTTGTGCAGCTGGAGAACACATCAGTGGAGGGGATTTCAAATGTGGTAAGCTGTGTGATTTTCTACCTCTTTTACCATCTGATTTTTATGTTTTTATCCAGTGAGTTTAATGTGGTTGACCATAACGTGTCCACCCTGTTATGCCTAAATATTGAGGAGATCAATCAAATTGAATAATTTCAAAAAAAGTATTTAGTGCAAATTAGATTCCTCATCAAGTATTCATGGTCATTCTAGGCATTATGCTAACACAGGCAGGCTAAAGGCTAACTTTAACTCAAAATGTCCACCCTGTTAGTGTCCACCCTGTTATGTGTCCACTCTGTTCTGGAGACACTCGCCCTATTCAACTACAGAGGGTATTCTAAATAAAATAAAATGTAGGTGCCTGAGCTCGACCACTACGTTTTTCAGCAAGCTAGATATGTCCTTTATATAATAGAACATTAAAATATAGATAAATCAACAATTTATTTTTCACAAGTTATGAAGTCCAAATGGCACCGTATTAAAAAAATGACCCTGGTGTGATAAATGTGTGCGCTCTGGGAGTTGTCATTTTATTTTTCACCACTCTGCATTTCTTTATTCATCCAGTACACAGGGTGGCAGTAGTGGTCAGAATGACATTTACAACAAGATATCAAATACGTCTCGTGACGACGTTTCCTTTCAGTGACCTCATCCGTCCTCCAACTGCAAACACTGACAGTGGGTCACACTAGTTCACGACTCAAGAAACATAATCATGGTTTTCGAGGAGAAAATGATCTTAAACGGGGAACCCGAAGAGGTGCGACGTAAAACATGTTTTTTTTTTCATACAAAATGATTAGGTCTAATATTGAAAAAGCCGGAGTGGCTTAGTGTGTGTTAGTGAGAGAGCTAACTGTTAGCTAGCATACCTTTGCTAGCAAGCAAACAGCAGCTTGTAAAGCTTCAAAGTCAGTGTCTTTGGAATGATTATTGTTTGTTTTCCATTAAGGAGGAGGAAGAAGAGGAGGAGGAGGAAGAGGAGGAGGACATGGTGGTACGTATGTTTTCCTACTGCCACAGAGATGGGCCTATATATTTATTTGTATAGTATAGTAGTATAGTAATAGTATAGTGGATAGTGTATATAGCCTTTATTTATGTAAACCAGCTCTTTTCCCTTGTTTTTAGTATTTTTTTCCTAGCACCAGGGGAGCCCCCCCTCCCAAATGTCGTTGTATGGTACCTGTACTGTATTAATGACAATAAAGACCATTCATTCATTCATATGTCTGCTACTGCTGTCCTCATCTAACTTCTTTGCAACTGTTGTCATGTGAATCATTGTTTGTGTACTTCTGTCGTTCGGGTTTTGCTTCAGGACCCCCTTGATACAGTGCGGCAGAAGTGTGAACAGGCGGAGCACTGCGTCCACACCCGGGCGAGACTGGAGGCGTGTGAGAACAGGGTGGGCGCTCGGTCTGAGACTGAGGAGGACTGCACAGAGGAGCTTTTCGACTTCCTTCATGCTAGGGACCACTGCGTAAGTGTGATCTGCCCATATCAACCGCAGTTAATATGGGGGGGGCTCAAGGGTAGGCCTACAGAAACAGTCACACTCATGATAGAGTAGTTTGAGGGGCAGATGCCCTCTCTGTTAAGCCTAATTATTAAACTGAGGGCTACAGTGTATTCCAGAGATGCGTGTTTCTCTCCCTACTTCTTGGATAGCAGTCTGTTGCAGCCAGCGTCATTGGGCTACACATTCCCAGGGTACCTCAACTGAATCAGGAGTGAATGAGTTACATGACACCTCAACATTTCAACCAATACAACAACATGGTATTTTATTGTAGGGAGTCAATGATTGGGAGTCTAGCTGGATAGTGTCATCTGTGCAGTCCTACAAGTAGTTGAAATCAAAATGAACCTGCCAAGACACCATCCCACTGACTCAGATGGTTTGTTTTGTAGTTGACGGACGTCAAGCTGGCCAAATGTGCCTGCAAGATACATTTGGCAAGCTTGATGCCTGTAAAAGTGGACAACCACCCAACAAACCATCAGTCAGTCAAACTGTCTTGGTGGGGGTAATTTTTATTTCAATACATGGCAAGTCTCTGACTCTTATCTGTCCATAGGACTGCATAGAGGAGGATGCTGTGAGTGACGTTATTTGTATTAGCAATTATTATCACAACACTGATCGAAGAGTGGGTTGTTGAAACTCATGGTGAGGAGTGGTTTCCATACTCAGACCGTGGGTCTCCAAATTGTTCTGAACTTTTCTATTAAGGCGTTTATCTATATACACATCACAGATGGCATCAGTGGGACATGAACTTTGAATTTGGAGTTGACTATCAGCAGTGTAGTTGTCACTTTGTATGCATGCACATTTCTACCAAGTCTGCTCCAATATTTCACCATATCTATACTTTCTTTTGGTCCTCCAGGTGGCACACAAAGTCTTCCATTCGGTCAAGTGATGTCCCTCCAGGCCCCATCACGACTTCTGGATGCTCCCCTCTAGATATAGAAATATCATATAACTTTAACTTATGTGACAAGAACAAAGTTTTAAATGATCCCAGTAAAGGGTCTGTCGTACCTTCAAATGCATACTGTACTGTATCTGTTCATGTTAATAAATTGTACATTTCATGTTGAAACTGTGTTGTTTGTTTTTGGTAATAATGTAGCATTATTTGTAGATGTGTTGCGGATCTTCAATGTGCAGCAAGAGAGTTGAAGAGTTTGATCTCTCAAAAGGCACTTGCATGCAGTTCAATGCACACATTATTAAGGTGCTTTGATCACGACTGGCTCCAGTAGGCTATTTAAAACCTAATCAAATCCTACAGTTAATTACCCCCAGACACGGACAATAAGACGGAACAGAACAACATAACTAACATTTCTCAAAAGGACCTCTTCACTCTGGTGGTCAGCTTGCGGCAGTTCCACTCCGGAGGTGAAACCCATAGTCCCTGGTTAAGTTGTCCCGCCACCATGGGAAACAAAGTGCACTACAATATGTTGGCCATCCTGTCAAAGACATTTTGGCCCGATCCCAATTCCCTTTTCTACCCCTACGGCTCGTTTTCGAGTGTCACTCGATTCGAAGGCCTTGCCTTCGAATACGTCACAAGCCCTACCCCTTCAAATCTCAGCCCTTTGAATTGGGACAGCCCTTCACGGCGCCTACGTCATCAACAGTGGTTTAGACGCGGTACGGGTGACGCGTTGTGTTGCCGGCGAATTCTCACATCTCGCAATGCCTTCAGCTGTGTTTATTTCTGTTGCGTGTGCTATAAGGATCTTTTTTCGTTTGTTATCAACACACTGTAGTTAGACGTTCCTTTTTTAGTCTCTTCCGTCAGCGATGTATTTTTTGTGGACATCGCAATAATGACAATGAATGACTCCAACCAAAACACAGAGTATTAACCATCTGTCAGCGCACAATGTTCCTCCAAAGATACCTGTGACTCAATCCTCAGCCACCACATACACACGAGTCCATCAGTAGTCATAAAGCGTTGTCCAAAAATCACGTTACCAAGCGCCTTTCTCAGAACAATTCGTCGTCTAGAATCCAAAAATCAATCCATCATAGTGGTGGTCAAAAACGTAGAAAGAGGATCTCTTGGGGACACGGACACATTTGCCCGTGAAGGAGAGATGACAAATAAGCGGAAACATTTCTCAGTAGAGTCGAACGGTGATAGATCATCATCCTTTACGCGTATCCTTAACTGTTACATTTCGCGTGTCATATGCCATCAGACATGGAAATATGTCAATGCGCGGCTGTCATGCACAAATCAGCTTGTAACGTTAGACACACTTATATCGGCATGATAACGTTTTGTTGTTGTTGTGCTTGTTATAAAGAAAAGGTCTATAATGCATTGAAATGAATGATACAACCCATTAATAATATTACATATTAACAACTGCTCGGATTAGATTGCGGGTGGAAATAGGTCAAAATGCGCATCATGTACAAGTCAGCCGAACGTTTGATAGATAACTTTACATATGTACCATCATCCACTGTCAAACGCCACAGGTAATAATTGATTTATGATTGTACATCTCTGAAATGCTCGACTGTCATGCAGCGTTGCGTTACTGTAACGTTAGACACAGCACCGACATAAAAGCGATTTTTGGGTTATGCGTGTTATAAATAAAAGGTCTATAATGCATTGTAATGACATTAAACTAAGACAATAAGATGGTTATCATAATTTTTCAAATCTTTATTAATAAGTAATTACAGAGAATTAAAATGACATTTCCGCATTGAATAGAGCGACATAAGATTTCTGTAGATGATTCGCAATGCATCCTGGTATCAAGGGGTAGCGTACCGTTAGCCCTTCGAAGCTAGTGTGGTCCTGAAATCCCTCGAAACGAAGGGATAGTTAGCCCTCCCCCTTACCCCTAGCCCTCGATGAAATATGAATTGAGACAGCCCTCGCCCTAAACGTGAACGCGCAAATCGAGCCATAGGGGTGAAAACGAAGGGCTAGGGGTGAATTGGGATCGGGCCTTAAAGCCAACTGAAGTCTGGTGTGGGGGTACAGGTGTTTTTTGGATCCAATGTTAGGTGGCCCCCTAGTGGTGGTGGCCCTAGGCTGCAGCCTAGGTAAACCTATGTCTATGTGTTAATCCGCCACTGGGTACACCCAAAGAGGATGAAACTACTTACACTACGCTGCAAAGGAAGTAAATGGGCGTGGTTCCACTGTACAGAGATCCACATGGGCCCGTGACTTCAGCGGGTTTAGCGCATTCATGCATAACAAATCAGACACATGGGCGGTCCCGAGTCTTGATAGGCGCAACCAAAGAAACGGGATGGTATAGGGTAGGTACTCTGTCCCCCTTTCGCATAAATAACCCCTGTAGCAGCATTATGACCCTCGTAAGTGTGTTGTGCTAGCTTAGCTAAACAGTCGCCGGTGAGTCATGGAGTGGGCGAACTACTGCAAGCAACTTGTTTTTGGAGCGGAGCCGCAATGGACACCGATCCTGACAGCCACGACATGCGTGGCGATCGCTTTGATCATCGTCCTGAAGTGGTTCGGACGCCAACAGGCGACCAAGAAAATCAATAAAGCAAGAAGTCGCAGAGAAGCGACTCTACAGCGGGCAGATCATGCCGTCCGTCAGTTCAAAGCATTGGTATGGTTGGTTTTGGTTTCTGTCGATGATCATTGCAGCTCCAAACCTATAATAATAACAATAATAAATGCTATTCATCCAGACCAACTGCCCAAATGCTTTTTTTTCCCGGCCCAGTGTGATTAAAAGTAGCCCATTCGGCGGTTGTAAATTTAATAAAGGGCAGATTTTTTTATGATCAGATTTTTAAGTGTTACTTTATGAACCGTCTTTTAGCACCCGGGAACAGACACCTCTCTCATCCTCTCGCTGTCCCTGGCTGAGCTGACCAAGCGTCTGAAAGAGGATGCACTGACTCCAGAGGCTGTGTTCCATTCATACATGGAGAAGGTAGCTATAATAATGATGTTGAACAGTCTAACTCAACACATTTGTATACATAGTTGACATGACATCAGTCAGCCAGCTATTAACAATGTGTCAGTGTGTAGTCTTGTCTTGTGTGTCGCTTCACTATGTTGCATTCATTGCATCTCTGTTTTATTTTGTTTTTTTTGCTTTCCTGCTGAGCATACTCATACTCAGTGATCTTTGACCATGATTGTCGTAAACCGATGTTGTTCTCTGCAAACCATAAGCTACTCTCTACGCCTTGAGAGGAAGTGGTCACTCTGAGCCCAATTGAAAAGAATGTCTCATATGTCACATTGTTTCTCCCCATTTTTAAAAGGAAATTGGCAGGATACAGTAGGCCCAAATATATTTAGACAGACATGCATTGCTCCTTTTTTTCCAGTGTTAACACAAAACAACAACTAGGACGCATGGAAATCAGCGAAGAGCCATCACATACAGTATAAGTCATATTCTTGAGTATCGTAGTACCCAAGAGAGCCGTGAGTTTTATTCCATGCTGTTTCCCCCCACAGACCTTGGAGGTGAACAGGAGACTGAATTGTTGCACTGAGATTCTGTTGGAGAGTTTCGATCAGTTGAAGAATGTCGGGTCCTGTAAGGAAGGTCTCCTTTATGGGGTCCCTGTCAGCATCAAGGAAAACCTGGGATACAAGGTAGTACCAAGTAGGCTATTATTTGGTGTCATTTCTGTCCAAATGTGCTCTCTCTTTCCCTATGTCATCATTCTTCTATCTATCAACATATTTGTTCATGCACCTCCTTACTCATTTGAATATGTTGGATTTGTTTATCTCCTGTTTGTGTTTTCAGGGTGTTGACTCCTCATGTGGCGTGCTCTGTAAGTTGGAGCAGCCCGCCCCAGGCGATAGTGTGGTGGTTACGGTGCTGAAGAAACAAGGAGCCATTCCCTTTGTAAAGACCAATATCCCACAAGGCCTTCTCAAGTAAATAATTACAATACAAGTACACTACAGGCATGTCATTTTATTGCAAGAGCTGTGTACTATTGACTAATGCATGGAGGCAGACAGTCACTACTGACACCCATTCACTATAATACGCTGTCATGAGTAATGCTGATGGGTCAGAATATGACTGATGCTGACGGTTCAAGAAGCCCTTAAAGGAGTTTCTTCTTCATGTTTCAAGTTTTATTGAAGCAAGAGTCCAAGAGAGTAAAATGATTAGGCTTCTGTTCCTGTCATTGCAGCACAAGATAATAAGGCCTAGGCTATAGGGCGCCGGATTTGGCTGAAACGGCGATGATCTGATATTGTTTGCACCTCGCGGCTACATGACTCCGCCGAATTCGTGAGCTGAGACGGTGATGAGACGATAACGCTGGGAGGGGTGTTTCCGTATAGTTTTTAGAGTTGTGTGGTCGGCGATTGGGTGCGTTTTTCGATGATGCGGACACCCACAAATGTATTGTGGTTTACTTAATACTGTTCAGCACTTGAGGTTACATTCAATGCATGACTTGTGCTATGTAGGCTAAATACAATTATGAAAGCGGCAAGTAACAAGTGTGCGTCTATGTATTAGGCACGTAACATCCATTATGCTGTATAACTAAAGTTTGATTGATTGATGTATGTGCGCATTGCATTACACAACGACAAACATGTGACGCATGTTCCAGTTTTATTCTTTGAACAACAGAATAGCAAACGTTAAATTACACTGGTTAATAATGTATGCATGCCATATCTTGAATGAAGACGTAATGTAAGTGGAGAGGAGATTGATCGGGATTGCGGGAGTTTTCATTATGACCCAACCATTCAGAGAAGATTGATCGGGAGTTGACAATACTACTGAATTAATGAATGCATTTCTATTATTTTACGGTACTGTCTCAATTATATTTAAATCATTTTCTGGGTCTACCAGTACGCGCATTGCCCACTGTACCTGAATACCCGGTTCCATGTGGCCAGAGATTCTTTTGCGCGAAGATGAGAAAACGCTTGTGTGGCCAGAGATCGAAATTGCGTTTCGTTGTCGTTGTTTTGTCGTTGTGTAGCCATAGCCTAAGGCAATTCTCTCTCTCTCTCTTGTCCCTGTGCCCAGTTACGACTGCAGCAACCCAATATATGGGCAGACTCTGAACCCTGTCAACCCTCAGAAGACACCTGGTGGCTCATCTGGCGGGGAGGGGGCACTCATCGGGGGAGGGGGCTCTCTCCTGGGCGTGGGCTCGGACATCGGGGGCAGCATCCGCATCCCTTCATCCTTCTGTGGGATCTGTGGCTTCAAACCCACGTCTAACAGGCTGAGGTAGGTGTGTCTGGTCATGTGACTAGTCTTTTACAATAGTCATAACCCTGAGCATAGTTCAAACAAGATCACAAGACTGAAAGATAACACACAAGACATATGATAACACACAACACACAACAACATAAGACATGTGACTTTTATTTCACCTTTTAAACCATAACTCTTACTTATATGCCATTGACCTATATGGTTAGATTAGACTTGGTTAGATATTTGAAGAGGGACAATTTCAATTGTACCCCAGTCTTCTGAAGTTGTACCATCCCCCGGTAAGGGGCACGGCTGTGAGCTCTGTGGAATGTCTTGAGGTGTAAAAATGTATGTCATCAGTTCAGATTCAATAAGATGAATGATGGTTGGTGGTCTCCTTATCAACAGCTCCTGATTTGAATACTGTGGTTTTTAGGATGATATAAAAGCAGAGGTCTGGAATTAGCTCTTTCTCTTGTTCCTGTTTCCTGTGGTGATCTGTGGAATGTCTTGAGGTGTTAAAACGGTGATGTCATCAGTTCAGATTCAATAATATGACCGGTGGTCATCAGCCCTTTACACCTTTCTCTCTCTCTCTCTTAGAATATGTAACATTTTTCTATTTGCCTTGTAATAGATGTATACAGTATAATTAAAGCCTCATCTCATTCATTCTATTTGACCTTTCTTGCACTAAATAAGCACAGACTCAACAATTCTTTGCACATATAATAGTTATAATTACATTGGAGTCCGATTATCAATATTGCATATGCTATACTAAAAAGCCCAAAGTCTCTGCCATACATACTGAGTGACTTTCTTTGTTTATTTCTTGTTCAGTGCACGGGGTGCCAGCTCTTGTTCCCGGGGGCAGAAGTCAGGTACGGTCAATAATCCCCCCCAGTACCAGAACAGATAACTACATAATCAGGCAGAGCCACAGCAGAGACATTTTATCAGAGCTGTTTTTGTTGCCAGTTACTCCAGCAGTGTATTCTTCATTTAGTGTCATCGTCCCTTGGGCCCATGGCAAAGGATGTGGACAGCCTAGCTCTCTTCATGCGGGCTCTGCTCTGCGAGGACATGTTCTCCCTGGACCCCACTGTGCCGCCCATCCCATTCAACCAGCAGGTGTGCTCATTATCACTGAGTACACTATGAACGTCCATACGTCATAAACCGCGGAATGTAAACATAGCTAGAGACACAAGAAAGGCAGTAATGTAATACCATTCCTACACCAGGTTGCGGTTTCAACCATCAATAACAAAATACCTTTTATCAAATGGGGAACACTCAACTTTTATTGTTATGACAAAACAAAAGTAAACAGTGTTTTCCACAGGAACATCAGCCGGGTTCCGGAGCTTGGATTGACCATTTGGCTTTGACATTTGAGTTTCTGTGGAACGTTATTAAAACACCCTGTACCCTTGGTTAACCATGTGGGCTAAACAGTCCACGTATTTACTGTTGATTAACTCCCAAACCGTCCTGTCTCCAAAAGTGGTGAGTGTCTCACTTTCTGCCAGTTTATGACGTGTGGACCTTCATGCGTATTGCGTGTCACGCTATAAGGAATTGTGTTTGAGTTTTTAAACCACAGTGGAAATGACAGATTCCCTTTTCTAACACATTGCAACCTCCAGCTCCTACCGTCCCTGTGGAGTGGTTAATGCTGTGTTATGTTCCCCAGGTGTACCTGAGCTCCAAGCCCTTGAGGATTGGTTACTGTGAGAATGACGGCTACATGCTGCCATCTCCAAGTATGAGCCGAGGCCTGAGGGAGACCAAGGCCCTGTTAGAGAGAGCAGGGCACGTGGTGAGGGAAGTGCTTGTACAATAGTTAGACGCACTTCAACTTCTCATAGATCATTCTGAGCCATGATAATCCTTCCTCCCTTAATTAATACATTCTGCCCTTTTACACCTCTCTCTCTCTCTCTCTCCCCCCCCCCCCTCCCCTCCCCTGTGTAGTTTGTCCCCTTCTCCCCCCCCAGGCTGAGCTACGCCATTCATGAGCTGGTTCTCAGGGGTATCCTAGGAGACGGAGCCGAAACCTTGCTCGGCAGCCTGTGAGTCGGTCAAATTACCCAGAAAGTAGAGCAACAACTACAGATAACTAACTACTTTCCTCTAAATAAAAATAACTATCCTCCACTAACAAACTGTGAACTATAACAACCTCTGTTTGTTTTATTTTAGAAAGGAGGGCCCTGTTGACCCCTGTGTGCGGAGCCAGACTATACCCTACAGTCTACCTCGCTTTGTGAAGAAAATAATTTCTATCGTCCTCAAGCCCGTGGTGAGTGAGCGCCAACTTTGTCATATTTGAACGTAAAACCTGTTAATCACTGTTTCATGGGACCATTTGGTTTTACTTTTATTTTACAAATTCAGCAACCAAGAGTTAACAAAGGGCATATGGATGAGAGTTGGCAGTAGTTGGGTCTGAAGGCTGGTTGGCTGTGGAATATGTTTACTGCAGGCATAATGCTACACTTTCAGGCTAATGTTTGTATAAGGCTCATATAAGCTGTACTGTACTTCCATGTTCCTGTCTTGGTCATTGGTGTTTATGTTTCTCTCTTTCAGTTTCCTCGTATGGCTGCTTGTATGGATGCTATCTGTGGGGTCAGGTGAGAAGGAATCTCTGACTATCTATGATGCTCATCTTTGCTCTCTAGCTTTAGTTACTGTATCATCATCATCAAACGCCATGGTACGAAATACAGAGGGGACCATAATAAGCCGACCACTGCTTTTTTCAACAGCTCTGTATCGGACTTGTGGAGACAGCATGGGGATGTGGAGGTAGGAAAACGTTTTTAAACATGTCTGTACAAGCCTATATTGGAGCATATACTGTATGCATTTGTGTCTGCCCCCAGCCAACTCTTGTAAATAGCCCCTAAGCTATTTAGATCAGGCATTCATGAACATAATTCTTCTTACTTCAGCCTAGAGTGGAGTGACAGGCCAGAGGGAAATCTGTGCTTGGTGGGAAATGTAGTTCTCTCTGTCCCCCCAAGGACTACACCCATGAGCTGATTGCAGAGTGGAGAAGGTGTGAGATGGACGTGCTGCTCTATCCAATGCTCGGACCAGCCTACAACTTCAACTACTGCGGGAAGCTTACTAGTATGCTTCCAATCTCTCTTCTCCCTTGCACTGTGAATACACCAAGTCAAATGGAGTAGAAATGTTGCATAACCTTTGCTACAGTTCAGTACAGTGTGTTTCCATGAAGAAATACTGTAGATATTGTCCCTAGGGCACATAGGCACATTTAATTTGGTGTCTTTTTAGTATGAAGTCATTTCCATGTTAGGTATAACCACAAGTTATTACCATAGTCTAACTGCTATACAGCTGAAATACTTTGTTTGCGAGATTATTGAGTAGTATCATACCTCTCTCTCTCTCTCTCTCTCTCTCTCTCTCTCTCTAGGTGCTTTATCATACACTGCTCTCTACAACCTCCTTAACTTCCCTGCTGGGGTGCTGCCTGTTTCCACGGTAACAGCAGGGGATGAGGAGGAGCTCAGGCATTACAAAGGCAACTATGGGGACCTTTGGGACAAGCTCTTCGTAAGGGTATGGTCAGATTGTTAAACATATCCTTTACATCCAGACTGTTTAACAGTAAACATGTCTAGTCTCGTCCTAAGTCAACGTCAATATGTATTCATTTACTTACAAGAATTTCACCACTAGTTTGCCAAATAGATATTGCAGGTCATAGGGCACAACAGTTAGGTCATTACTGGCACGGGGGTCTTGACTCACTGTGGACGTTCCGCCACAGGTGAAGGAAGTTTTCAAACTAAATATTTAAAGTCAATACTTTACATGACAATCTTAATTAACGGTGTTGGCTGTCGTATGGACTTCACAGCGTACGACCAATGATGTAATTCACATATGAAATGAGGAAATATATTTGTATTTTTTTTGTTATAATCGTAGGCATACATATTTAATAAATATGTATGCCTATGATTACATTATTTTTTTTACAAAGGTCATAACGTGTCGACATAACGTGTTGTTATATTTCAGTGATGTTCATCTTCACGAAGCCCAGCTAAAACTATGAATCAGACCGTTTTTCCACATTTGTCCAGTAGATGGAGGCAGCAGCCTGGTCTGGGTGCTGGGTTGTGAAGGCTGGGTTAGGGGACTAACTCCTGTGTTTGTCTGCAGGCTGCGACTGGTGGTGAAGGGCTCCCCGTGGCCGTGCAGTGTGTGGCCTTGCCCTGGCAGGACGAGCTCTGTCTCCGCTTCATGAGAGAGGTGGAGCAACTTGTCAGAGAGAACAAGAACTAAGAGAGAGATGGAGGTGCAGAGAGATGGAGAGAGAATGGATGGAGAGAGAGAGATGGAGATACTGAGATGCAGAGACAGATTGAGATTGTAATGATCAGAGACACTGGGGGCTTTTTGAAATCAATTGCAGTGAAATAGTTTTATTGTGAAGAAAAATTAGAGCTTTTTTTTTATGAGAGCTTGTATTGAGTATATTTGAAACAATAAGTATTGTGATCGGGTAACAGGTTGTTTTAAAAAAATAACAACAATAATATATAGATATTATATATAGATATATATCGGACCCTAAAGCAGTTTCTCAATCATCTGAAATGTTCTTAGAAAGCTGAGGAGAGTTGAGGAGGAACTGGTCCACGAAAAGAGGCGAGACACAGTACTGAAATCCTCAGTAATGTTGCCTGGGTTCTCATGTACCTACAGCTCACATCGTCTAAAGTAGGAAGAAATCGGAAATGAAGTAAATTAATGGTTCATTACACACTCCAGGAAATTGGAAAATTCTGTTGACATTAATTGATTTAAAAATAGCAAATGCTAATGATATTTCTAAATGATAACTTTAAATTATGTCTGAAAATGTGTTTTTTATAGCGTAAATTAATCTGAACTGAACACTTAAAATACACTGTAAACTGAACTGTTTGTATACACTTTTGGTTTTTGGAATCAGTCAATCACTGTATCCATTGGATATTGTCTGCCATGTCATTCCAAAATGAGCAATAATACATTTGCGTATGGATGTACGTCTGTGGATGCCTAAATAAACATGTTTGATCTAAGACAGCTCTTTGGAATTGAATTCACTATAAATGAGTAATTTGTCTTGTCATCCCTCTAGTCATTCAATGTCAGGTTCATTAGTAATATTAGAATTTAACTATAGGACAATAGTAAGGGCCTCTCGTTCCCTCTGTATCTCACTGGCGTTCCTTTAATATCTCAGCCAATGTAGCATGAACAGGTAGGGCAACATTAAGGGGAGAGATAGTGTTCCCTCTGCCATTAGGCTAAGAGGTGCCATCGCCTCGCGTCAGACGCGGAGGGGAAAATAAAGATGTAGTCTGGCTCCGTTACTCACACACGCTCATGGAGGACGTGTCAGATTCTAGAATGGCATATTTTCCTCATTTTACTTCTCTTTCCTTTCCTCTGTCTCTTCTCTCTCTCTCTCTCTCTCTCTCTCTCTATCCATCTTTTCTCTCCCTCTCAAATGTCTCCCTTCATTTCCATCTTTGGTTATTCTCCTTCTCAGCTCTTGAATTCCTCTGCTGCCCTCTCCCGCTTTATTTCCCCTCTCTCCATTTGTGTCTTTCCTCTTCTCCACCTTTCCTCTTACTTCCCCTTTTCCATCTTTGGCCCCATCATTATTACTGTATGATTTGTTATTATTATTACTTTTAATCAGTGTCACGTAGGATCGTCTTGTATTGTGTCCAAATAAACTTTAGCCCTCAGTCTGTCACCCCACTCTATTTACTTTCCCCCTTTCCACATTCCATCTTTTCCTTCGTTCTCTCCACTCTCTCCATCGTTGTGCCACAGATGAGAGCAGATCATTTTCTCTGTGCTCGTGAGTGATTACTGAGTTGCCTCAATAACAGGAAATATTTAGAAAAGCGATATAGACCTAATGATACATAGCACTTCCATCGGCAAGGCCAGTGCACCATGTCCACATATTGTGATTACCCTGAAGTATTGTAAATATGTGTTTCTCTTGGGTTTACATAAATTTACATTTTTTTTTAAACTCTCCTGGGATGGGAGGACATTAGGGACAATGTATTTTGTTTTCCATCACAACCGTGACCGTGTTCTTGTTGCTATTCCATTATTGAGTGGAGATAGGCCTGTGTGCATGGTAGACTGAAGTAGAGACATTAGGCATGGAGAGGAGTGTAAATTGAGAGGCTGTTATTAGCATTATCTGTGGCACATGGAGAGAGAGTGTCTGGCTCCCGCTGTGGCACTCAGTCAGGGAGAATTAAGCAGTGCAGAGACAGGTCCTCAGGAAAACTTGACATCCTTTGCAAATCCCAGGGAATCTTGAGACTCCAGTAGCAAAGTCAGCCCCACACAATCACACTCACACACAAACTCAAAATTATTCTCTTAAAAAAAAAAAAAGCAATTGAAAATGTACCAAAAAAGCTTATTTCTTGCAATCAGCTAAATGCAATTGTTTCATTATGTTAGCTGTTGATTGTAGTTGATGTTACTGACATCTCTTTTGGTACTCCTCCCCCACTGGAGGAACGATTCTGTACATAGCTTGAGAAAAGTTAGGGCTGAGTATTTGATACCCAGACCATACACAATGTCTACCTGTCTCCGAGATAAAAGAACATCTCCCTGATATATCTACTGCAACACCTAGCATCGGTACCAGCGGGGACCTCATCTCATGTAACGTCTCATTGATAAGAGCAGCAAACACCTAATTTACAGAAACCTCAGGCTATAAGATCAGGTACTTTAAAAGCCATCGCAAACATCTTCACACCCTGCTTGTGTGCAAAACAAATAAAAGACGATATCGCCCCAACTAAACTAGGATGATTCTGTCTTAATGTGCCATTTCAGGGGCCAAGGAGCCCCACAGTCATTTCAGTGCCGTAGGATTGCAGGTAGTAATGTTTGTCTCAGCAGGACTCCTGCCTTCCCGATGATCAAAGTGACGGGTTCTGTCTTTGCGATCAAAAAGCCACTTTCAGGGAACATCAGAGTGAGAGAGATTGGCAGCTTTTAGGACTTTGGTCCATTTCACCAGCCATTACTCCCCAATGGGAAGAGCCAACACGAGTAGTAGGAGGGGAATGGCAGATTAGCAGACAGCTGATACAGGTGCTCTTTCAATGCTGCAGGCTCCAGGCTTCTACCTGGGGGCTGGGGGGCTGGGGGCTGGGATCCCAACAAAGTATGCCCACCAATTTCTCTATGACAGGATTAGACAGGAGCTCTGAATGATTTTCTCAGATTCTGTGACTCAACAATTCAGTGATCCAGGTTCTAGCGGCTTTAAAGGCCCCCTATCCCAAGTTTGAAAAGCTTACCCTCTGGACAAGGGACACTCTTTTTTTTCAGATGGTTCCGCTTCCCTTTTCTGCTGCTTTCAGTCGTTCATCAACCCCCCCCTGCTTCCACTCGCCACCACCTCACCCACCGCCTCCCCCCCCCCCCCTGCGCATCTGCTAGGTTTGGATTTCCCTTTCTTCCCTCTGGCTGCTTGCTTGGCCCACGGCCCCTTATAGCCAAATTGGTTTACATTGGTGAGATAAATGCACTGCAAATGCGCTTAAACACGTACAGTAAAAAATGCAGACAGTGCGTGTCAGGATTATCACCCAAGTCAGGGGGAGAAAGGAGAGCGTCTCCGCAGCACAAAGCTGGGGAGCCGGAGTGAAGCCTGCAGATATAGTCTGTCTCATCCACTTCTCAAGAGAAAGAGAGGAGGATTTCGCATTTGCATGCTAGTCTGTAATTCCTGGAATTATATAACTTGTCGCCAACAATCAAACTCCTGCGGGTATTGTGAAAGTATTGTTTCACATGGGTGAGCACACTGTAGAGTTACTGTACACTGCTGGCTGGCTGGCGGGCGGGCGGAGGGAGCCTTGGTGATGCTCCATAGTGGAGATAGCAAATACAGGATATGCTTCTCTCACCCACCACGGTGACTGAGACCACCCTAGCCCCAGGCTAGAGCATCTGCCTACAC
>NC_137674.1:96142331-96144831 GCF_963989245.1 Nansenia antarctica | reverse complement strand
ATCTCCTCCCGTGTCTCCCCCCGGACCCCCCTCGGCTCCTCCTCCCTGTCGGCGTTGTCCTCGTTGGCGGACTCGCAATCCGAGGCCTCAGGCGACGTCACGTTCACCTCCACACTCATCTCCCCCGGCTGAGGCCGTGACGCCAGCCTCTCTGACTCTGACAGAGAGGAGGAGGTGGAGGGTGGAGGAGGGGTGTGGCTGTCGACGGGGAGCACAGTGGTGGTGGTGGTGGTGGGCTCAGCCTTCCCCTCCTCTTGAGAACCCTCGGCCATGGCGGTGGCATCTTTCTGCTTCTGGAGCTGCTCCTTCTGCAGGCTGCGCTGCTTCTTGCGGAACTTGGCACGGCGGTTCTTGAACCACACCTGGTGGAAGGAAGGATTACAATTGTCATGATTATGATCGAAGAAAACCTTGTTATTTGGATTAGCCCCTCTCCATTTGCTGCCTTTGTGTTCCACTTAAGGCTTCAGAGAGAGCTAATACAGTCATTGGTTATGTGATTATGCTCTCATAGCATTGTTTTGATTCTCTCAATTATGAGTGACTTCACTCACTCCCACCCATCTCATCAGGCTACATCTTAACTGTCCCTCCTAAGGACCTCCTCATCCCCACTACCCCCCTGTACCGTTTTTTAAAGAAAAAAGGTAACTCTTCTTCTCGCAGGGAAACTTCCAATGGCCCCTGGTCATAGCATAGATTACTTTTTCTTTGCGATGACTGATGGATAAATGATTCACTTACTTAGACAAAATGTATCTGTTGTAAGTTTGTTTGGATGAAGGCGTCTGCTAAATGGCCAAAATGATGATATGTATTGTTACGGTGGACCAGGGGAGGCTGGTGGAGGTAGAAATCGGAGGACAGGCTCATTGTAATGCATGGAATGGAATTTCTACCGCCATCAGATTCTCCTGCAGTAGGCCTATGTCTTAACCATTATTTATCCAGGGGAAAACACACTGAGACCAAGGTCTCTTTTAAAGGTGCCCCCAAATTCATGATGCATATCCTGTGTTGACTGAGGTGTGTGTCCTCACCTGTACACGGGCCTCTGGGAGGTTGGTGCACATGGCCAGGCGCTCACGCATCACCACGTCGGGATAGTGGGTCTTTTGAAAGGTTTTTTCCAGGGCCTCTAGTTGCTGGGCAGTGAAGGCTGTGCGACTCCGACGCTGCTTTCGGTGCTGGGAGCCATATCGGGCCTCAAGGATAATGTCTTGAAATGTGCAGCCGTTGAGAAACAAGAAACATGGCCAATTTAATTGTGGGACAGGTCATCAGAATCGCTGACATTGCACTCAAATCATTATAGTGGAGGTCTCTAAATGCTTAGTTCAACACTTTCCTTTTTTTCTAAGAAAAACAGATTGTTCATACCATGATAGTTCTTCTAGTTGCACATTTTTGTCGACAATGGATACACAACTTTAAGGCAATGGAATGAGAACAGTTCTTACCAGCCAGTCTCTCGGCAAGTGTGAGCGCGTGCACGGAGGGCCTGTAATCGGGCGCGTGCTGGGCCTGCTGCGCCGCCTGCTGGTGAAGGTTGTACATGGCGCTCAGCGAGTTCATCGCGTGGAGCGAGTATCCGTTAACTCCGTAGTGCTGCATGGCTGCTGGAACCTACGAAAAAGAGATGAAACGGCAGCGTTGAAGATGTGGGTCTTTTGTATTATCTTCACGTCATTTAAAAGTCACGAGTAATTAGCTTACACATACACATTGGCTACACGTTGGCTACACATAGCCTACACTAAAAGCAAAAGTATGGTATTCCTTCCAAATAAATTAGGTAGTATGTATTTTGAAACCTGTCAATTCCGTTTAGGCCTAGGTAGCTTAATTAAAGAATACAGTTTATCACTCAAAATACCAATTATTATCAATACTTATTTTTAATACAAAGCATCGAGGCACACATTTGATCGTGTAATTATAGGCCTATAACAACTACTTTCAAAATGCATATTGAAGGGGCACCTGCAGTCGGAAATTGTCCAGGAGCTGTATTATAACTGTTTGACATAGACCAGCTGTATTATAACTGTTTGACATAGACATCTATGTGTGCCCTCTTCTACAGAGGAGGGGTTTTGTCATTGCCAAACCCAGCCTCCTAAACCCTTTCCCACGGAAAACTTGCTATTTAACCATAATGTCCCATGAGAGTTCGGTGCACTCAAGGCCCTGGGCGCTTATGTAAAATTATTAGCTAACCCTCCTGTGTTATCTCAACATTAATGTAATATTGATATTCATACATTCTATGTCACACTTGAGGTTGTGCATGCAAAGCAACGCGATGGGCCTAACAAGCGCTGGAGTTCAAAACACGAATGAGCAATTGAGCTATGCCTCGGATAAATTTGTTTTTCCCTATAACATTACACACTTTATTAATTGTGCTTATTATTAAAACATACACAAATTAGACAGGCAATGGCTATTAAATGTCCGTTTACACATATTATGTGTACGCATATCGTGGTATTAATTG
>NC_137674.1:96137331-96139831 GCF_963989245.1 Nansenia antarctica | reverse complement strand
CATATATATACTTATATATATATATAACTCATATATATATAGAATCTAGATTCTATAATATATATTAATATAACATAATATATATATTGCCTCTGTTATGAATATGGCCCAACATTTATTTTATTTTATTTTAATTTAGATTAGAATCATCATCATTGTTATTTGATGTTGTTGTTTTTGCTTTATATGTATGTATTATACGTATATATAAGTATTATCATAGTAATAGTTTAACACAATGAAACACCCAAAATAATTATTTGTCATTTTTGTTTGTGTTTAGTTACTATTATAAAGTTTTTTAAGTTGTTGTTTTTGAATCACCGATAATATTAGAATTGTTGCTTGTTATCAATATTTCTGCTATAGACCTATGAAACTGATAGGAACTGATCACATAGCCTCCCCAAATTAACCTATTTAGGGTCATTGTTGAATCAGCATGAACATATCATTCCATCTATTAATTGCAAGTGCAAGTCACAACAGGTAGAGTCTTTATGCTAATTACAGAAATCCACGTTTTGAGTCCAAGTAATTCATATACAGTTTTAGATTGTATTGACTGTTGGCCCAAGCACTTGAATTGGGTTAGTAAAATATATAGCCCTATATATTAATATATTTTCAGATGGAATTGTGCTCATGAATTTTGTACATTCCGCAATGAATTTGCAAAAGCATGCAACAGAATATCAACTACATGTCATGGTTGTGCAGATAAAAACCCATGCCAGTGCCAATGCCTTTGATTACAGTGATTTGAAGGCTTGGGGTGTTTAACGGGGTGAATTACTCATGCGTTAATTTTATTTGCTTTTCGACTTTGTCGAACTATTTGCGGAGGATACTGCGGTGGAGAGATGGCTAATAGATGCCAGGCTACTGCCTTTAGAAACTCTCCCGGCCCCAAAGGATTTAGGTTAGGATTGGGGAGACAAGACGCCATTTCAGCCTAAAAAAAAAAAACGGTCTTGAAATGACTGCTGGTAAGAGGATTAAAACAATAATGCCCCTCTCTTCTTCAAGGTTTTTAGAAAAGATTTCTTCTCCCGGAGAAAAACCGTTTAGGCTGGAATTAAGGGAAGCAAAAAGTAGCCTTTTAATGTAAAGCTTGCATATTTTGCCGAATTTCTCGGAGAGAGAGAGAGAGAGAGGCAGGGTGAAATCATAAACTCGATTTGATTTCTGGCCATCAGAAGTTTGAAGACTTTTGACAAACCATGTGAAAGGAGCGTGCACTCTCACGCCTCAGCCACAGTCCAGTCTCAGGTTAACAACCTGTGAAATATGCAGCTTAATATGTCGTTTAATTCAGTTTAGATAGCCCTATGCATTGCAGATATCTTCTCACAAATTGATTGATTAATTAAAATCCTAGATCTATAGCCTACATGAACGGGGAAAACGGCATTGGTAATGTCTGACAATTATTTTGATTTCAAATATGTTTTTCCCAATATTAGGAATCAATGCAAATGAGGGAAATTGTAATTATTTAAGCTTTGTTGTAGGCCGAAATGTGGAGTGAGGTGCTTGACAGCTTAGCGGACGACGTACTGACATCTTCTTTAGGCTACACAACAAAATTGATCAACAAGTGAATTTATCAGCATCAACAATACTTTATTTGATAGGCCCTATATCACTCGTATTCTTTACCAATTGTTTGTTCGGATATTTGGGAAGTTTTCCATTCTTTCAAATCGACCCTCTGCTCCTCTCTGTCTTTTGTCAGCACAATATACCAGTGAGTATTGGGGTCTGGGAGAGAAATCGGATTAACTTGTGAACCGATGGAAATAAGAATTTAAACGGGAGGTAAATCTGGGCAGTGTCTCTTTGTGGGAACCGTTTCTAAAGCAATTAAAGCGAGAAGGAATTCCTCTCAGCTCCTCTTCCTCAAATCAGCTTTCTACAGAACTTAATGCGGGCTAATGTCCAGCGCGTCTGAAAGGTTTAAAAGCAAAGTGTCCAAACGGACTCGTATTAGAGTGATATTAGGCCGCTGATGCCACTGGCCTCTCGATCACTCTCTCTCTCTCCCTCGTCTCTCCCTTTCGCTCCATCTCATCATCTTAACACCCACTGTAACTTCCCAAGCTCTTATTTTCAAATTCATCTCAGATTTCCCCGGATTTGGATTGCGCACGCATTGTTCTCCACATAGCGCGTTTCTGCTCAGTTCATACTTTATCATGTTAAAGCCTCTACAGACGTGAATTATCGTCTTTGCTCTCAATCATCTTTGAGGAATGATTTAGGCGCCCGCTTGCTTTCAGGATATAATGTTATCCATTCACATCAGACTTTGCCAGTCTATGTATTCATGCTAAATAAACTCGAGTGGAAAAGAAACGACATATGGTTACACTTTAATTGTGTTTATAACGCATGAGCGTTTGTAATTTTACCACAAAAAATGGAGGCCTACGCCATTTTCTACTGATATTTTGTATCAAATCGAGTGGAAAGTTGAGGCCCTCAAAGCCCATTAACC
>NC_137674.1:96132331-96134831 GCF_963989245.1 Nansenia antarctica | reverse complement strand
GGCTGCCAATTCCAATTTCTGTCTTTGCTCTGCGGCAACTCCCATGTGCTGCGTTGTCGGCAAATGACTGTGAGTTAGGACCTCCATTTTCTGCCACAGCGCCAACACGCTCCACAGGAGAACCATTTGGGCCCTGGTTCACTGAACAGGAGGCAGAGACGGAGAACGAGGCGGCACCCTCTGGACCCCCAAACAGTCTCTGCCAGTGGGCTTTCATTGGGTCTCTCCCCCTCAGTTACGTTGGACAGGTATAAGGAGATGGTGGTACAGTGAAATTGAACTACCGGTACCTCTGCTGGAGCTGAATTGGCAGAAGAGACAAATGCTCAACAGCAGACAAAGCAAGCATTGCAGAACACGTTTCATCCCTAAAACAATCAATTAGACACTGATACAGAATTTGTTCAGCATAGACATGGTTTGGTTAGACTTGCTTCAACTGTATGGGCCTTCATTCCAAAGACTGCCCCCTGCTGGCTGGATAGCAGGGCCTCTTGTGTGGGGTAATTAGTGGATAATGGGCCTGGGATGCTCGTCAGGGACTGGGTGATTAGTGATTCATTACAGGGGCTTAGAACCAGGGACGGGGAAGGAGGGGAGGGGGAGTAGAGAGGAGACACTGGCATAGCCTGACAAATTGCCAATGGATTTATCTGGGGGTAATTAAACTATCAACCAGGGGAGAGAGAGGGTCGAGAGACTGCACTGGGACTACCAGTACCCTGGAGTCATCGAATTACCCCAGAGAGAGAGAGAGGGAGGAGGGTGGTGGTGCCGAGTGGGAGGGTCGGGGGAAGACCACCAGCATGTTCTAAATGAGTGTCGGGTTGGGAGTGATGAATTATGGGCACAATTTCCCTCTGTGTTTGCGATCATTTCTGTATCCCTTTATAACCAGCGACACTGAACACCCAGCTAAACTGGAAAGCACAGGTGATATGAGCTAAGAGCCTCAAATGTTCTGGTTTAGTGCTACCTATTTGCTTCATGGTGTACACCCAGACCCTATCTACTAGACCAGACTAGTACACTATCATGATCCTAGAAAGTAGGAGAGTATATTATGTGCCCAACTCCCACATACAGTAGTCTCTTCAAAGCCATTCTCCCACCCAGGAGTAATCCTCTCCTGTGCAGAGCACACTTACATGGAAAAAGTTGATTTTGTCTGTTTTATCGAGGGCTCTAAGTCTTTTGTCAATTAAAAGAATGGGCTCAGTTCGGGGAAAACTCTGCCGGTGTGATAATACCCCCCCCCCCCCCATCTACCTCTAACCCCCAACATCTGTCTTTCGTTGTTAAATCTGATCAGGACTGCTTTAAAGCATCAGCAGGGTCATATGGCTCCAGACATTTAGAGAATTGAGGCTCATCTGTTGAGCTTAAGTCACTTTTGTATTTGCTCTACTACTTTATGTGATACAGAACGATTTCCTCATTTTCTCTTCGGGATAACGACAACAGCAGCAACAGTAGCTCCATTTCGGACATCTGTGTAAGCCTATCGGAGAATTGTATGGATTATATACACCTGAGAACATACATGAACAAAAAAAGTACAAATATCTAGATCATTTGGAAAGAAAAATGTGCATTCACACACTCAGAGACTTTGCTAAGTGCTGACACCATTGACTCCAGGCAGATGATGGTAAAACCTCCCATCACTCCACACGGCCAGGAGACTTGGCTTTAAGCAGCCCAGTTCTTAGAACGACTAGTGATCCCACTATTGACCCCAAGTCTCACCTACAGGGCCATAGCACTCAGGAGCTGTTTACTCAAGCTTTCCCCCCCATAAGCTTAGCTGTACAGTGTATTATGGAATGAACATAAGGGATTGTTTTATTGTTGTTGCCTAATCTGGGCTTTATGCCTTGTTATACAAAAAGCCCTTTTAAAAAGCTTTAGCTGGCTGGCATGTCGAGTCTCATCCTGCATTAACGGCTGACCACTGCCAGAGGGGACATCAGAACACGACATCGAGGACAAGGATTGAGAGAAGAGCCAGGAGGAAAACAAAATGGCTACTTACCCCAATAGAAACGACCTCCTGGTAGCTCCGCTGAGAACAGCAGACCAACAGTCAGAGAATGCATACCATTCTAGTCCCACACCCAGTCTACAGTATATCAACATACTGTTTATATAGCTGAACTAACTGGTGTTGTGTTTTCTTCTTTATTTTTTGTCTTCCCCATTATCTGCCGCCTAAATGATCACTCATCCTGGATGAAAAAAAATACAAAACTGTTAAAAAACATACCATAAATGGCAAAAAAACGAGTGGTATAATAGTATTGTATAAATGGTGGAGACACTTGGTTCTATCAGAGAACCGATATACAGGGTTCTACTGAAAGGGATGGTTTAGCTTTAGCCTATTTTCATGATTAGGTGTACAGTACATTCATCTTTCTCATGAGTTGTCAAAGCATCTCTTCTAATCTGTTCTCTACTATGACAATTAACATAAAACATTAAACAATGTTACAACAAG
>NC_137674.1:96054831-96129831 GCF_963989245.1 Nansenia antarctica | reverse complement strand
ATACAGTAGCCTAATATATATACTGAAATGTATGATGGGTTAGGGTTAAATTGACTGAAATTGATATCTTCATAATCCAACAACTTCAGCTCATTTTGAATAACAATACTTAGCCTAACTCAAACATATATAGCTGAATCCTCTACATGTTTGGGGTGATCCTATCACTCCTCTATCCCTTTCCTCTGTGTCCCTCTAGTCCTTACCCAGCCCTGGAGGATGTGCTCTCTCCGCTGACAGCCTCCCCAGTAGCTTGTTAGGGACGAGGCCCGCTGACTCCTTGATCAAGCACCTATATGATCTCTGTCCCCTGGACACTCTTAGCCTTCTATTGATTTCAGCTTTCTCTCTCTTACCCTCAGCTGAGCTTGGAGACAAAATGACAATAGACAGGACTTTCCTTGTGAATGCAAGGGATCTGCAGGGAAGGATCAACTGTAGGGGCTCACAGCAGGCAAAACACTACAGACCTGTAGTGGTTCAGGGACAGCCATGATGTAAGAGAGGATGCAGGGAGGGGGAGACTTTCCAAGTTATTGTGAGTTACTGTGAATGATATGGTACTGCAGATGGAGATATGGAGTCTCACATGTTAAATACAGAATGGCAATCTAAGGGCATGTATGAAAAATGACTATCATCAGTGTTGTATGTCAGAATTCAGTCTGGATATGGCTTCACTCATGGTAGAACTTTAACAACAAGCCCTATATTCTTTGTCGTAGAGGCTTGCAGCGAAACGTGAGAAACGTGCTAGCAGGGAAGTAGGGTAGCCTTGGAACACAGAGCCAAATCCATGTTATTGATCAGTGTGTTTCATATCGTTCCCTGCCATCCATCAACCCCTACACAGTGGATAGGGCTAATTTATATCATCTGAAAGGTGTAATCAAAGATGAATGAACCACAGCGTGATAGGAATGTGCACTGGGCTATAATTCTGACCACTGTGAGTAATGGTGGCGGTGGATGATTTCAACGAAGGCAGAGAAGGTTAGCCTACTGCCTTTACAGTACGGAAAAACATCCAGAGTTGTCCAGCTCGTCTAACAGTACAACCTGACCCTAAAGCCTTTCTCACTGCTTCCTGGTTTCATGCTGTTTTAGTCCTAATGTTGTTCCCTCACCCTCACCTTTGCTGCCCTGCCCTTCCCTGCCCTTCTCTGCCTGGCATCCCCTTCCTGAAAACGGAACCTTTTTGTATGCAAATGAAGAATCACATTAAATGAATTATTCATGAGTATAGGCCTAGGGTTCCTTTTCCTAAAACATAAACATTAGTGTTTTTTGTTACAGTACAATACATGCCTATGTAACAACACTGTGCCTAAGGGGTAAAATATGCCAGGGTTACAGGGGTGGCTGTGGAGAGCGACTAGTCAGAGCAGTAAATATATGTATAAATATATATAAATGATTCCTTTCTGAAAAGCCACTTAAGAACTCCAGCCCTTTTAAATAAGGCCAGGAATAATCTGTTTCCTTCGTGGCGGTAGATCCTGCAGGGATTTGCAGAAACATTCGGCGGTTGACACAGATCTACATAATCATTTTAAGTTTCTACCCGTCTCCTTCCGATGATTCTCCTGCTGTCACTTTAGATACGACTAAAACTGATTTGGGCTCCCTAATCTCCCGGTATTTCTTAGACTTTAAAAATCTCTAATATCATAAGGAGATTATTTCATTTATAATTGATTGAGTGCATTTGCCGGAGTGCCACTTCAAAGTTGGTGAATTAAAGATGCCGTTTAAGATGCCGGGTGTGCCGGGGTGTTGTGAGTGGGGGGGTGGGGGGTGGGAGGTTGTGAGGGAGGTGGGGGGTGGAGGAAGGAGTGGGGACGGGGGGGGGACAGGGGGGGTTGGGTTTCAGCTTGTGTCTTCTTGGCGGAGCGAGAAGCGTGAGCGGAGGCTGATCCACAGATTGCGGAAAATGGGCTCTCGCAAAGTGGCTCGCCTGGAGAAGACGTCAGGGGGAGACGCCAGCCAATGGCGGTGGATCAGCATCGGTGACAATCTGTGTCTAAGACTCTCTCCACTGAAAACAAGTTGGTTTGCTTTAAGTTATTAACCCGTTCCTCCCCCAAAGCCATAGATCCAATGCAATGCACCCACCTCAGAGGCACCACCATTAGGCCCCTAACCCATTGGGTAACATTGGGAACGATTTTTTTTTATTGGGAACGATAGGTGAAGCCTACCTGTAAGAGCCTCTTTCCTAAAGCAAGTCTCACTTTTCCAACAATAACATCTCTCTGTAGCCTACCTGCCATAAAGTGGTACCATGCTAAGTTTTCAGGAGCCTTTTTTTTAAGCTCTGTCTTTGGATTTCCAGCACAGGGAAACCTAGCTGAAATCTCCATGGGCCAGGACTGAGATTTGAAGCCTCAAAGATTCCTCCTCTCCTGCTGCCAATCCAAGCCCTCCCAACCCCCCAGCCAGGACTCTCCCCTGCTGTCTTGCCAATACCTCTCAGTACCTGCAGTAGCTAAGATTGGCCAACTTTTTTGGGGTCCTTCATTAACGCAAAGCAGGGAAGGAGAGGAGATAGAAAGTCTTTAGTTAGGGAAAATCCCTAGGCTGGGCCAGAATAAGATATTGCCTATTGGAGGGAGCTCAGGCGTATTGGAGTGCTTAGTTCTGACTAAATGAGTCTTGACAGTGAGGAGGATGCTCCACTCCTGCCCAGTATTGTACCCCCTTCACCCCCCCCTCTCACCCAGTGTGATATAAACCCCCAGCCTATATGATCCCCCCCACTCCCCTACCTCCTCCCCTCTCTTGACGCACTACACCCCCCCCTCTCCCCCTCCATCGGCCACGGCCCGAACGGATCATAATCCTCTTAAAGCTCCGCCTTATTAACCACTCATCTAAATGACATGAAAGCAACCGGCTGGAGAGGGGGGAAAAAAAAGAGTAAATTATTTCCCTCTCAAATAAAGTCTTGGCCCCTTTCACCATACAGTACTTTGTATTTCACATTTGATTATGTGACAAGTGTATCTAAGTCTGCTCGGGGCTCAAGAGGGAATGTATTTGATAGTCCATCAGGCAGAGAGGCGAAGGAATTTAAAAGAGGGATGGTCCAATGTGCCCTACGCACACATACGTGCATGTGCACACACACACACACACACACACACACACACACACACACACACACACACACACACACACACACACACACACACATTCCCCTCTAAATTGAATTCCAATTAAGATGATTCCACCGAGGATGAATAGATGGATGATCTGTTTGGCTTTTTCTTTCAATTGAAGAATTTCTGAATTACTGACCCCCCCCCCCCCCTTCTCCCTCTTAGAATCCACTCATTAAGACCTTTTTAAAAATAACATCTCAATTTCCATTTACCACCCACCCTACTCCATTCTGGCTTCTCCTTAGGAGGAAGTGAACCCTTCTAACCAGGGTACCGCCACCTTTAAATTAATTTTTCATTTAACCATTTGACCCAGTTTTTTCTCTTGATTTACAGAGGTGAGAGAGTTTGTCCCTTGGCTCGTTCTTTGAGGAGGTAGAACAGGCCGAGGCCGAACAGAAGGAGAAAAAATTTAACGCTTGGAATCCACAGGGACACACATAAACACACATGCACACACACACATGCACACATACACACACACACACCTGTCAGGTCTCTGGCCAAATGTTAAACAAGTGTGAAGGACTAACGTTTCAGCCTTGTGTACTACACAGCCTGTAAAAGAGGACAAGGAATTTCATTTTATTCTGTTTGCCCTGGAGATTAACATTCTGATTGATATATTCTTATATATATGTATGTACATACTGTATGATCTTAATCCCATATGAAGAAACATTATCAAGATACAAGCCCATTGAAAAACAAGCATATTTTTCGACACTTCATCAATTACAATGCATCACCTCAAATATAATCCAATAGAGTTGATTGAATACCACTTTAGACGATGAGTACATCATCTTAAATATCAGACTATAGGACCTGATAGATTCCTATATAAAACTGTCCATTCACAGTTGATGTAGTCTGTAAAGAGAGAGTGCTTCCTTGGGCAGTCATGTCAACTCTGCTTGTGAAATAGTTTTCACCCAGACTCCAGCTCTCCGCAGCCTCTCCCCCACCTCCAGCCTTTGATCCTCGGACCACTCTAAACGTCGTCCTAAATGATATCCCGCTGGCTCTTCGTTGATCTTTCCCTCCTTGAGGTGAGATGTTAATTCCATGGTCCTGACTCAATGTGGCCAGTAAAGATGCCAGTAATGACACCTATTGAGTGAGTTTGACCGTGTTTAATGCCCTGGACTTCTGATACAATCATGGGACTAAAAACAGGTCAAATGGACAAGAACACAACACTATGGTAGCCAATGTAAGTGGATACAGAAGTCTAGTTAATAGATTTTCTTTAATAGTTTTTTATTATTAAGTGATTTTGGCGACGTATTTCGAGGGGCCCTTTTCACATCTTTGGTGTGAGTTAATTGATTTGCTTTTGAATTCCTCATATACTTCCTGTGTCTCCTAAGCCAGTGTGTGGACTGTATTATCGCGGCGGCGACAGAATCTCACACCCCCGCTATAGATGCCTCCGAGGGGCCTTCTGCTCCATGCGCTGAGTCCTCTACCAGCCCAGACTCAACACACTCATCTGGACTCTCAACACTTCGTGAGCTTAGAATGATAAGGTTCTATCTCCGTTTAGGGCAGTTCAGAGATATCGAGCGTCAACATTTTTACATTCCATTATGCTTTGTGAGATGGAACCGTTGTATTTTATTAATTACTAACAAAAAAAAATCAACATTTTAAAAATAACACAACACAGGCATTAATAAACACCTAATGGATCAGATTATGTAAAAAAACTCAATTTTGACCAAAAATGGAGATAGAACCGTATAATTCTAACGTCACGACTTTCACTGACATTGATATTACTGTGTGCACACTGATATTATTCTCTTCAAGACCAAGACAGCCATACTGTATACATAACTTTCACTATTGCTTATTGAAAAGAATCTTAATCCACACAGCCATTCTTTAGACTCAATTAATGGTGAGGGTTTGGGAAATTACTGTTTGTGTTGATCACTGCAGGGTAAATACAGACTAAGCTAACTGTATTGTCACAGACACAGCATGAATTACAAAACATAAGTAACCTTCCGACAGTAAACTGGTATTCTATACTACTCATAGGGGTTGGTAACAGCTTTTACAAAAGTGAACATTTTGAGCATGAAATACAGCTAGGTTCTGTGTTTGGACCTGTCAAGATAAAAATTGGGTTGAAATTCCCCTTGCTTCTCCCCCCCTTTCACTCAGAGAAGCGTACTCCTGTTAAGTTGACTAAAGACACCATGTCCAGAGCTTTTGTAGGGTCTGTTTGGTTTGCCCACATCTTGTTTTCATGTGGCTCTTCAACGCTCTAAGTCCCTTTCAGGGAGTTTATGGGCTGGGCGCTGACTTGTGGAGAGAAACCCTTGACTGTGTTTGCTCTGGGAATAGTCTTCTGACAGGGCGCTAAAGGAGCATGTCAGAGCACTGGTCCCAAAGTATTTGGGTAAAGAGAGCGCCGCTACCTCTTGCCACTGAGGAATCCACTCGCCAGTAATCTGTCACACCTCCCTACAAAATAAAATGGCTCAGAGATTTTCGCACAAGGCCGTTAGTGTTAATATTTACCCTGACCCTTTGGTCCAGAGAGAGAGAGAGAGAGAGAGAGAGAGAGAGAGAGGTACATGTTGGGGAGAGAGATAGAGACAGGGAGGGGGGGGGAGGAGTCCTTTTCTTTTTTAGCCCTCTTTTGTCTCCTGCATTTGTGGCCAGACTGGGCATGAGGAATGAGTTGTGTGATGGACAAACATTCTTGCTCCCTGAGTTTCCCTTTCTACTCTCCATGGCACTGTAGCAAACCTTAGTTGGAATATATATTTCCAAATGTTTATGCTGTTATAAGCTGATGGTTCTCTGACGAATTGAAAGAAAACAGGCAAAATATTTCTGACCTGAAACAATGGTCAATCTGTCTGTCTGTCTGTCTGTCTGTTTCCTCCTCCTCCACCTCCCACCTATCTGTTTTTTTCTTCCTGTGTCTGTCTCTCTACCTGTCTGTCCGTCTCTCTGCCTATGTCTGTCTCTCTGCATGTCTGTGTCTCTGTCTGTCTGTCTGTCTGTCTCCTAGGCCCCTAGCCCAGTAGGTGCGTGGTGGTGGTGGGTGAGTGGGGGGGGATTCAGTAAGGGGCGTACTGTAGTAGGGGAGGCAGAGGAGGTAAGAGCGGAGCGCGGGGGGGGATTTAGCGCGGCCTGTCGGATGGCTAATTCCTATGCTGGCGTCGGAGCGCCTCAGCCTCCTCCATACGTGGCTCAGATATTCAGATTTGGGCTGGGCTGCCATGTGGGCTCGGAGATACTCCGCAGCCGGCTCCTCCCCCGCTCTATTCAGGGCCTGCGAAGAGCCATGGGATGGCGTTAAAAAGAAGATTAAGTTTCCTCCAGAGCGCAAAGCTCCTTAAGGGGGTATCTCTGTGCCTCTCAGCCGCCTGGTCAGTGAGGGACGCGCGCGCGAGCGCGGGGGGGGCCCTCACAGTGAACTCCCTCGCGGTGAACTCCCCTAAGACATTGGGGGGGGAGGAGGGGGGAGGCTGACCTGACTTCTACCCCTCCTCGGTCATCATCAACAGCTCATACACAGATATCCAGTTTGATTCACTTCTCATCCTGAAGGAAAGCTGAAAAGCTTATGGCTCCATGGGAATGAATCCCTTGACAAATGATGCAAATGAGTGGATTTTCTTAAGTTGGAATGGAGCCGAATAGTAGGAGTAATGTACTGTATTTGTTTGTATTTAAAATGGTTGACGTAAATGAAGAATGACCTTCGGCCTCACACACTGCGGGTGTAGCTCTGGGCTCGAGCAGGTGCTTCACCTTTTTTCAGCACATCCAGTAAAACCAAGTGAATACAAACGATCACTGGACTGGACTAAGCCGTGCCTTCCGCATATGCCTTCACAAGTCCTTTTTTAAATGTGATAATTAGGTTGTCCATTCAAAAGGCAGATTTATATAATATAACTATTGCCAACACAGACCCCATCAAGTCAATAGAGCTGATACCTGCACTTCAAATGGCTTTGATGATCTCTTTAAAGTTGGAGGGGGGAAAAACCCTTACGCATTCCTTCAGTTGATTAGCAATACTGATGACTAGGGGTTGAATGAGAAAAAAAAAATCTAATCACTTATTCGGCTTTGTGGCAGGGCTGAAAAAAGCCTTATCTGCTCTATTCAGAGGCGGCTCTCTCCAGGGAGAGGAGGATAACTGCTCGTGCTATGGGACTGTCAGACCCTGCTGCCAATAGCCATAATGGGGCCTAATTCCACATTAATGCAGTCTAAATGAAGTGTCAGGGGAAGATTGATCTGTTGAGGGCGTTGCCTTGATTAGGGCTGCTCTACAAAGTGGGCGCCCGGGTAGACACCTGGTCACCATCCACAACACCCCCCGGGCCCTCGTCTGAGGGGCAGGGAGCAACCTGTCAGACTGTGTGTATGTGTGTGTATGTATGTGTGTTTGTGTTTGTGTGTGTGTGTGTGAATGTGAATGTGAGTGTGTGTGTGTTGCCCCAAAAAATACAGTTCATTTTTTAACAAATTCTGAAAGAGGTACTCATCTTTCTTCAGAGCAGCGTTACTCCTAAATGGATGCATGCTGTGAGTGGGATGGAGAAATCCTGTCTTTTCCATTCTGAAAAATGATGTTGATGAAGGCACCTTTAGAGGTGTGTTCTGCTGTCTGACAGTTGCGCTGGAGGGATAATGCAGCCACTGGGAGACTTTGCAGAAGCTTAAATACAACCGTACCTCCTACTGTACATATCTAAACCTCTATTTTATTACACTCCATTTGCATGTTTAGTCCAAAGGAAAGATTTATTTCTCATGTATAAACCACCTGATTATTAGGTTAAATGTAACACCCTGAATGATTTTGACATTATTGTTTGATTATGATAACATGTAAACTGGCAGGTCTTATAGCCTTACCCCATACGTTTTGTTGTGCATGTGTATGACCTGTGTTTAATCAACTCACAGAAAATTCTCTTACTAAATGTTGTGCTAGTTTATTGCAGCTTCAGGGGAAAAATTGGTTCCTAATTGATCAATTAGTGTCATGACTGGCAATGGATTTCACTCACAGTTCAGCCTCTAAAACACAAGGACAAAACCAACATACGGTACATCAGGGGAGGCTGGTGGAGGTAGAAATCAGGACAGGCTCATTCTAATATTCCATTGTATGACCATTCCATGTATTACAATGACCCCGTCCTCCGATTTCTACCTCCTCTAGCCTCCACTGGAGTACCCAGCAGTCCTGGATAACTGCCGTAGTCTTGTGGCCAAATATATTCACACTACTAATGTGTAAAATTCAAATTGTTTACTTTAGTCTTGTGAGTTACAGTAATGGAGAACTCTGCCACACGGCCATGAGGAGAAAAATCCTTTTAGGTTCTATTTGATGTTTAAATCACTTCCTCTCAACAGTTTGGTTTTTAACCATGTGACTTATTGGACACACTTTCCAGACCTCAAATGGCAAGTGGTCTACTGTACTTTATTTGAACTGTATCCAAATTGTATTTCAAGTGGTTGTGGTGTCAGTAGAGCCTGGTAAGGTCTGTGTGTGTGTGCGTGTGTGTGTCTCTGTGTGTGTGCGTGTCTGTGTGTGTGTGTGTGTGTGTGTGTGTGTGCGTGTGTGTGTACGCATTTGCGTGTGCGTGTGTGCATGTGCGTGTGTGCATGTGCCTGTGTGTGTGTGTGTGTGTGTCTGTGTGTACAGTATGTGTTTGAGCATGCTTTTGTGCATGTGTGACTTCAGCATCGGTAGCAGCAGGCCCCTGGATAGGTGTCGGCGGGTGACCCATAGGACTGCGGTGCGTGTGGCGGTGTCTGTTTGATTAACTCTAATACCAAGGCTTTTGGCACATGCAGTCAGGTTAATGAAACTCAGTCAGAGCAGAGCTTTTCCTGGTTCCCTCCCTGCCAGGAAACTGCAGGTGACGGGATGAGGTTCAGCAGTTTCCCCCCCCCCTGCCCCTACCAACCCGCCTCTCCACCTATGGGACAGTCTGATATCCTCTTTAGGCTCTGAAGCTGCTCAGATATTCTTCCTCCACACACCCACCTCTCCACCATCTCCCACTGACAATTGGACTGTCATTTACCCAAACTATTTATCCCCCCCCCCCACACACACAAAAGTTATTAAAATAATGTTATTTTCATCATGTTATTTTCATAGTGTATTCATTGTTTTAAAAAGCCTGCCCCAATCTTGGGACAATCTCAATTTGGGGGAAAAGCGATTCTTCTAGTATTAGAAGAATATCTAACATGGAAATGAATTCACCGTATTGAACAAATAAGACAAATATTTGACTATATAAGACTAATAACACTATATGTGTCAAAGATACAGTATGTCTTGAGCACACATGAATCTTTTAATCCTTTTTTTGGGGGGGAGGTGGGGGTGATAAGGGTTATCTTGACCTCAACTCCCCCAAACTGCTCTATGTGTCGCCTCTCCGAGCTCGTTCTTTCTTGGCGGACACAGAAGTAGGGCACACCGTAGAAAAGGGGAACACAATTGAGTGGCACCATGTCCCTTTTAAGAGGAGGGGGGACCCTTCTAATCTCTCCCTATCCACTTGGGTTCCTGGATTTATAAATTCCCAGCAATCTGGATTCTCAAATCCGTCTTGATTTTTGAGAGAGTGTGGTGTGAGAGAGAGAGAGAGAGAGAGAGAGGGGAGGCGCAGGACTGGCAAGGAGTAGTATTGGGGGGTTGCGGTTTGTTTGTGCTGTCCTTTAGAAAAAGAGCTTACGGGTTCAGCAGAAGAAACGCGGGGAGCTAATGTGAAGATTTAGGACTTTCTCCGAAGGCTTGGCCTCGTCTAAGCTCTGTTTGCTTGAGCCGTTTGTAGGGTCCTGCTCACACTAAACCCAGATTAATATTCCCCCCATATCCAACCAGCCCAGACATCAACTCTCGGCCTCGCTCCACCCCTCCCTCCCCTTCCTCACTCCCCTGGCTCTTCTGGCCGTGATCGTCTCCCTTCCCTAATCCACGTCCGCTCTCTCTCATCTTGCTCTTTATCTCGCCTAAGTAAGCACCTTTCTCATGGGTTCTTTCAGTGGAGGGGAAGCAGCGGGAGGAGAGTAAATATGTTTTTTTTCCACCCTCCTCATTGCACACTGACCTCCACGGGGGTGTTAATATTATTATTATCAAGAGTGAAGCTTCCGGATTGCTTTTGGTGATGTTCACCAGGAGAGGCAAAGTATTTCTTTAGCTTGCTCTGTATTGGTTTACATGCCACTCAACACACACATTCATAATGGGTACTTATCTTTAGGGAATTAGGGCACATATGTTGATCCTGAAATGGTAGGATAGACAAATGTTCAAAGCAAAAAAAAAGAAACGGAGATACTTGGTTGTGTCATCATGTGATGACATCATCACAACACGACACAGATTAGCGCCCTCAGTTTTTCAGGGCCACGTGACCTCAGCAAGAAAGACTTAGAACTATTGTGGCCTGAGGTTTTTTTCTTGTAGGTCACAAGGTCACATGAAAAACTCAAGGCCCTAAACAAACAAAGATCAATCTACCGCACTCAATGCTGTATGTGCTTCCCCTTCATGTATCTATTTGAAGTTTGTGTTTGAAGATAAGTTATTTGAATATATGCAAGCATAAACACGAATGGAGCCCGAGCCTCCATCCTCCACCTGAAATGCTGGAGGATGTGCTACTGCTGCACACAGTAACGCAACACAAGCAGACCAACAGCCTGTACAGGGAGCTTGCTGCATGAGCAGAACCCCCTTTTACTGCATTCAGATGCACTTTACTGCGCTTGTTTCACAGAGTCTGCAGCCTTTCACCAGATTGTTCCCCAAAGCCTCTTCTTTCGTCTGCCCCCTTTTTCTTACTTTCTTTTTGTTTTTTTCTCCCTCTCTTGTTCTTTTTTCTTCTCCGTCTGGATCAAAAACGTAGAGGAGAAGAATAACAAACACATTTAGAGCCGAGAGAAAGGGGGATGAGTCGAGCGTGCTGAAGAGGCAGCGCCTAAACCCATTACCTAAGTGTCCTTTATCTTCCCATATGCTTTTGTTGTTTAATCAGCTTTGTATCTCCCTAAATCCTGGATTGAGATAACAAACAAATGGATGAGCCCAACGTGCAGAGGGAGAAAGCCTATCTTCTGGCACTGGCACGCAAGAGATCCAGTAGAGGCGCATAGCGCTGCACAGTGGTAACAACCGAAAACACAACTGGACTGTTCTCCTCCTGGTTGCCCCCCTTTCTGGACTGGTCGGAATCTCGACTTCCTCTTCCTTCGCACTATCTACTTCCTTCCTGTTGCTACAGAGCAGGAGAATGGCCTGGGGAGTGTTCAGTAAAGAAGCAGAGAGGGGAGTAAAGCTATAGCCCACAGATTTGCACTCTTCAGCCATGATTCCTTTGGCTTTTTTCTCCATGAGAAAAGGAGGATTGTGGATTATCACTGGCATTCCGAGCCAGTGAGAGCCGAGCACTGGGAATCTCTGTACAATGAGAGGAACTTCAAGAGAAATGGTCCCACAATTACAATAACGTCCGGTCATCTTTATCAGATTTACTATTGAGACTCTGGATGAGGTTTGTGTCTTTGCCTCTAAGAGCCCAAAAGCTAAGGGCTCTTTGTCTTTTCAGGATGTACTGTAGTTGAGATATATTACAAACGAAAAGAAAGAAGCAACAATTTTATTTTAATCACATCTTTGAAGTCATGCTTCTCCTGGTGAGAGATATTGTACTTTCTAAGGCCTAAACAATGAGGGTTGTGAGTGACAAACGTACCTAAGACAGACAGACAGACAGACAGACAGACAGACAGACACACACACACACACACACACACACACACACACACACACACACACACACACACACACAGAAACAATGCTGTTCAAACCAGAGAAAGTGATACACCCCTGAATGTACATCTCTCAGATCAGTTCCCTCAGGGTAGAGTGGCTCATCGCCCCCTCTCTCTCTCTCCCCTCCAGCTACACGCCTCTCACCCCACAGCCTGGGAAATGTTTGGGGGAAAATAGCACTCATCTATTATCGCCACACTCCCCCGTCTCGTCCTCCCTCGGTTCAGCGAGTGCGCCGCCAAAGCACGTCTTCCCCCGCCAATGTCACACAATTACCTCTTAACTGCTCAAACAAATAGAGCGACCCGGCGAGTGACATCAAATCAAAACTGTCACAGGTGATTGAGTCTAGTCATCAAGGCAGGGCGCCCGCTACCTGTCAGGAGAATGAGGAGAGGAAAGGAAGGAGAGGAGAGGAGGATGTGATACCGGCAGTTCAATAATGTATAAACACCCCCCTTTTTTTCCGCTCAACTCATTTTAAAGTTCGGCAACGGTGAGAGTGCAATGCCCTTCTTTCTCTCTATCCTTCGCCTCTCTCTCTCTCTCTCTCTCTCTCTCTCTCTCTCTCTCTCTCGCTCTCTCTCTCGCTCTCTCTCTCTCTCTAGGGGCTTGGGATGGAGAGAATAGAAAATTGTCTTGTTTGGAGTAATGATAGGGAAAATGATAGAGGGGAGATTGAAATTTCCATCCCCATCTGAACCATTCTTGAAAAGACATTGGGTGCTAATGGGGTTAGCTCAGACACGGTAGAGGTTCTAAACCCAGACCCTGCTCTTCCACATTCCCACAGTTAATGGATACAACTTCTCTAGAGCAAAAAAACAACAAAACATTCCACTTGCAACTCACAAAGTGATTAATAGTGGTAGGATGAGATCCAGGATGGATTAGAAAGGAATGAATGGACAATTAAAGTCGTCTTTACCTATGGATCATTTGTGGATATGCACACATTCTCATAATCCTAACTATTATTTTCCTGATCTTTGATTTTCTCCCTCAAAAAACATACATAGGTCATTGAGGCCAGATCATAGGGGAAATGTGGATTGAGGAAGAGAGGGTGGGACAGAGAGAGAGAGAGAGAGAGACAGAGAGAGAGAGAGAGAGAGAGAGAGAGAGAGAGAAAGAGAGAAAGGCAAAGGGACATTAGCGACAAGATGATGTTGTCAGTGGCTGATGTAAATTGGAGAGTGACATAGTCAACAGACACGGCTGACTGGTCGCTATGGCAGAGCAGGCTGTGTGACACTGACAAATGGAATATTTTCGGAGGACTTAATCAGAGGAAATGGGGTTTGGTCTGCAGGTGACACCAGTCCCGCTCCGACGCCCTCAAAAAGAAAAATGATTGCCTACCTCAAACCCCCACCATCCCTCTCTCTCTCTCTCTCTCTCTCGCTCTCTCTCTCTCTCTCTCTCTCTCTCTCTCTCTCTCTCACTCTCTCTCTCACTCTCTCTCTCTCTCTCTCTCTTTCCACTATCCCCTTCTCCATCTCTCTCCTATCCCCCTCTCTCTATCCCCCTCTCTCTATCCCCCTCTCCCACTCTCACGGGTGGAGTTTTGTTACCAGGGGAGAGTAGCAGCAATCATATTCAACATGAAGTAGCCTAGTCAGTGTGAGCCTTCTACAATGGAAGCAATGAAGTCATTATAATAAATGTCAATTCCTGATTGGAGAACACACATGATTGGCTACTCATCTATATAGATGTCAAATACCATACACATTAAATATTGCTACACAGGTTGACCATACAAATACACACACAGCACCACAGTAAAAAACGCGTACTGTGTAAAATGTCACAAATAATTTTTGAAGCACAATATTCACAAAGTGTCAAAAAACACATAGACACACAGACACAGTATGTTAGCATATCGTGAGCTTAGAATTATAAGGTTCTATCTCCGTTTAGGGTAGTTCAGCGATATTGAGAGTTTTTACATTCCATTATGTTTTATGAGATGGAACCTTTGTATTTTATGAATTACTAACTAAAAAACATTTTAAAAATAACACCACACAGGCATTAATAAACACCTAATGGATCAGATTATGTAAAAAAATCAATTTTGACAAAAATGGAGATAGAACCTTATAATTCTAATGTCACGATATGCCTGCTTCTCTGCCTCTCTGCCTCACCCTAACCCAGAGTGGAATGGGATCAGGATAGAGGGAGGTGGGGGTTACCAAGGCGCTCACAGGGGAGGCGCAGGCTTAGTGGGTGAGGAGGTGGAGGAGCGGACACTAGAGAGGAGATCAGACCCAGCCTCTCTCCTCTGGTTATAATGAGGTCAAATGGAGTCTATGGGCCTCTTTTGGACACAAACACTAACGTTACCATTGGTGACAGGAGTGACTCCCTCCCAACTTCACACAAAGAGAAAATAACGGCTTTTGTGTTGTGATTCATATCAAATCTTCCCCTCAAATATGAGAATGTAATAAATACAGTTTACATGATACAGTAGGTATGCAACAGGACGTGTGACATTTTTAGATCCCTGGCTGTAAAAACCATGTCTTTGACAGTGACATACTGTAGGTCAAAATTGCACTGGGAGTTTATTGGAGATTTGCAGGAGAGTTTAGGGAGCAGGTCTAGGAAATGAGGGATATATGCACCTCTCCCCACCTCCCCAGTGCTGCCCACCCCCACCTCCACTCACCTCTCCATCCCTCCCTGCCCCCCCCCCCCCCCCCCTCTGTCCGCAGGGCTGGACATGGCAGTGCCCACAGAATGTGGAGGGGACTGTGAGATTGGTAGCTTCGTGGACCCCGGCACCCCGTCCTCCTGCAGTACAGTAGCCCCCATGCTGCGTATGAATCACACCAAAGGGGCTGCCGCCCTGTCACACTGGCTACATCAGATCAATGATAATTACCGCCCTGACACGAGTACGCTTATTACTGAACAGGATCAGGGACAGGGGCCCCAGCCCGAGCACTGGTTGGCCGTGGGGCCCGATCGATAGCCCCCTGAATAATGGCTCTCCGGGGCCCCAGATTGGACTTTGCCACTAAACAAGCCATAACAGCCTGCGCACATGACAGCTTAGGTATGGTTATGCACCCTAACTCTCCTGGAGCCTCCTCTCTCTCTCTCTCTCTCTCTCTCTCTCTCTCTCTCTCTCTCTCTCTCTCTCTCTCTCTCTCTCTCTCTCTCTCTCTCGGAGAGCCCCCCCCCAACACCCCCCCCCCCCCCCCCCCCACAGTCCATCGGTATGGCCTCTGTGTTCAATCTTCCCCCTGCCTATAACAGGCAGGCTGGACACATGCCCCTGGCTTTGAGACGCTGTAACTATACAGCATCAGTGAGTGATGAAGGAGGGAACGGCTCCCACACCACAATGTGCTCATGTAGTTCAACACCGGAACGGGGGCCTTGCAGTGTGACCTAATGATTGCTACCAAGCATACAGTTTAAACACAGGTGCACCTCCGACATGTAGAAACACACAATCAGACACACACACACACACACACACACACACACACAAACACACACACACAAATGTGTGTTCATGCTGATCCGTCTATGGCAGCCCCTCATCATCATCTCCTCTTTGATTTCTACCTTTCCTCCTCCAGATCCCTTGTTTTTTTTTTCCACCCTCTTTTTTTTTTAATCCGGTCACACCTGTAATCGGGCTCCGCGACAGGAAAACTTCAGAGAATCAATTAGTCCTCCCCTCATCCGGGAGCCAAGACGATTCCCCTCGACTTGAGCCGCAAACTCCTTCTATCAGGAGTCATTCTGCCTGCCTAACACCCAGACTCCCTCTCTCCTGAGCCTGGATAGGTTTGACTCTAAGCCTCTAAAACGTTGACAACCCAAAGCGCCTTTCTTTTGCCGAACCCCCTACCGCCTTGCCTCACCCCAGCCCTTCTCTCTCTCTCTCTTCTCCTCTTCCTCCCCATCCGTCGCTAAATAAAGCAGGATTTGTTTCCTTCCAACAGCCGGTGATAATGGTGCCACGTTATGCCATTTCATCCGCAATTAAATAAACAGTCCTTCTCACAGATTCCCTTTTTCTGCCACTGCCTTGCCGTCGCTCTCTGCCACTTTCTCAAGGCCCTGCTGTATGAAAGCGGCTGGGGGCAAAGCCAACCACTCAAGGCTTTCCCTTTGTCCCGGGGGAAATTAGCCACTGAGGAGGCTTCATTGTAGGGTGCTGTTGTTTTTAAACGCCGCCACGTCACACAAAGGGAAACGTAAACCTGGGCCTCTCCTCCTGGGCCCTCCGATGAAACAAACAACACATTGAGGGGTCAGATTTAATTCCCCCCGCCCCTGCCTTTTGTATTCAGATTAGAGACTAAGGAGGATTTGCTGGAGCCTGAAGCCTCTTGTTCAAATGCTGTGTTCTCCACTTAACCTGCAATTTACCTGTCACTTAAGCCCACTGCACAATCATGCACACCTCCAGCAGAAACAGGGGCGTTTCGATATGGCTGTGAATGAAGGCTTTATGTTCACTGTAAAGGAAGGTGGGGTGATGAATGAACAGATATACAGGTTATGTTGTTATATGCAATTAGTTCGAAAATCAATGTTCCTTCCAATGTTCCAAAGATACTTCACACAGAGGAAAAGTATATGTTATGACCATTCGTTCATTCTCTCTTTTATTATGTCTTTTTCACACACACACACACACGCACACACACACACACTCACGCACGCACACACACACACGCACACACACATACACACACACACACACACACACACACACACACACACACACACACACATATACACACACACACACACACACACGCACACACACACACACACTCACACACACACACACACACATCTCGTATGTACTGTACGTTACTTTGCCCACTGGGTGTGTGTCCTGGCGAGGTAGCCTACATTGCAGTGTGTGTATTCTCTGGAGTGTTGTGAAATGGACGCCCGGAGGTGAAAGAGCCGGGTTCACAGACTGCAGCTTTATGACTTGATAGGTATTGTTAGCCTCTCTCATCTGTACGACTAGAAAACTCTTACCGAGGTACATAGCTTCCCTTTGTTCTCCATAACCCTCTAAAAAGAGACCAGACGTGATTCATGTCACCATACCAGAAACAGTCTAAACGCAACCACCACCATTATTCTCTCCATATTGTACATCCATCTCCTCCCTCCTGTGGGTTCTCCTGCCCTCCACCAGACCGCTGTAATGCCCCCCTAAATCTTCCTTCTGACCAGGACTCTCAGGTCCAGGAGAGCCGTAAAGTGGCCCATTTGTTTTCATGGCACAGCCAAGGGGAGTGGTATGGCTTCGGTTGGGGCTGCTGGGACAGAGTCAGTCACTTCGTCACCGGCTGCCAAAGCCCTACTGAGCCCCTCCCGCTTTCTTAAAGCGTCCATCTGCAGATGCCCACCAAACAACCGCACAGCTCTGACAGAGCTTTTCACCCAGTCTTTGATTTGTCCCCTAATCTCTCCCTTAACTATCCCACTGGTTTTTAACACCCTTACGCATTAGCCTATGTCTTATAACTTAAGAGTTTATCGCTAAGTGCTAAATTTAGACACTTTTTTTTTTTTTTCAACTTAGGATCTTAAAACTCTGGGCAGCTTGGATGAATGTGGATGCAGCAGCGTGCAGAATTATATTATATCTTTGCAATATAGCTAACAAAGGATGGGGAAAGTGTCCATTGTTTTAGGAATTAGATCCCCTTTTGCCAACCAGCCATTTCAGATTAAAACAGACTTCCCCACTTTCAAGACACTTGGTCGCCTGGATGGCGTAGATACATTTTTCCACTTTCCCCAATTTCTTAAGAACTTATCTGCCTTGAACTGGCAAATGCATCCAAAACAAAAGGAGGGCAAAAACGAATTAAAGGGCCACTACACTACACTAAACAAAAGTGAAGGGCACAGATATGGAGGACTAAAAAACCAGGTCAGTCATCCACTGAAAGACTCTTTTATTTCCTCCTTGTGTTGCACAGGATCAGCAGCTGTGCGTGCTTTATTTTTAGAGTATCCCTCCGATTTCCTCCTCTCCTCTTCTCCTCCCTCTCTCCTCCCCTTTCTCCAGCCCGTTTCTCTTTTAGAGACCCAGGAGAGTTTCTCTCTTTATTGTAGAAGAACACACCTGTCTGCCGGCACGTCAAGCCTTGTCCCCGGTGGGGCTCTCTGGTAAATTCCAGCATTAAAACCCATTACAGAGCTATCAGCCACCTCATAATGCTGTCTAATGACCTCATTTCCCTAAGTGTCAGCCCCGTCAGTCACTGGAGGGTCTGCCTGGCTCGGGCGCCACGCGTCTGTGGCTCCTGCTCTGCTCTGAGGCGTCGCCAACCGACAGGGCTGCTCGGCCCGGCCTCATCAGAATCAGGATAGAAAGCTCAATCTCAGGAAATATGTCAAGGCAAAGTAACTGGGGACACAGAGAGGGGGGGGAGAGACTTTGAAAAAAAAAAAAAAAATACTGTTGGATATTCCATTTGCCATATCCACTCTATTAGTTAGAGCGACACAGTCAATCAGAGTCCTATTTTGATATGAGGGAAAGGCAGAGGAGAGAACTGGGACATGGCAAAATGGCTGCTGGTCACGGCATGGCTATTCCAGCTCAGCCGAATCAGTCAGAGGAATAGGTGTGTGTGAAAATGGATTATTACTGAACTGATCAAAACGCTGCTCCTGCCCTGGTTAGAGAAGGAGGCAGCAGAGGGCCTGTGTGTGTGTGTGTGTGTGTGTGTGTGTGTGTGTGTGTGTGTGTGCGCGTGTGTGTGTGTGCAATGTTATACTTGAGAGTATGTGTGTGTGTGTGTGTGTGTGTGTGTGTGCGCGTGTGTGTGTGTGCAATGTTATACTTGAGAGTATGTGTGTGTGTGTGTGTGTGTGTGTGTGTGTGTGTGTCACCCGCCCTTCTGTACTACTCTCTTGGTCCCTCTGCACACTTCTCTGTGAAATGATTTGGTAAATACGGAAAGGACCCCCTAGGCCACACAAGCCTGGACCCTCTTTTAGGAGTGGATAATTGACTCCTTTTCCTCCTTGATAATTCATTGCTTGCATATGCCAGCTAATACATCAGCCGGAGAAACTGGCCTGCCCCTCCCCTGACACACATACACGCACACACGCACACGCACAAGCACACACACACACACACACACACACACACACACACACACACACACACACACACACACACACACACACCACCCAGAGGAATCGGGAGCTGTGGAGAGAGTCGGCAGAAAAATGGGGATGACAAATGAGAGCACTTCTAGATCTATGAATGAATTATGTCTCCTAAATACCTTGAGCAGAGGCAACTGTCAGCCAGCATCTATACTAATCTGGGACAAAATATGACCAGCTCCGCATTAAAAGGAGGGGGCAGGGCTGGTAGAGAATGAAGCGAAGAAATGAATAGAGCAATCAGGCCATTAGAATTCGATGTCGGATTCAGCTTTAGTGGACATTTATGCATTTATCATAAGATGGTAATGTCCACCCCCTTCCGACTTTCAACGCCGTACCCTGTCTTGAAATAGATTGGGATTATTCAGACAAGACAGAGATATCATTTGTTTTACAATAGCAGAGTCAGCACTCAGCCTTCACAGTAGTCATCAGGGAGGCTGAAAGGAATAAGCTGCTCTAGCATGGAGGTGCACTGCAAGCTGATATTCATGAGGTTGGTAATGTCCTACTACATCCAAAGTCACCTGACTGATAGAAACAAAAAAATGATATGAAATTAAATATATATAAATAGATCACAGAGGGAAGGGGTTCAACGGTAAACTCAACCTCCTATCAATGGTCAATCGTTTTCTACGAACTTCACACTGACCTTTTGACCGACTCCCCACACCTGTTCCCACTCTCCTTCTCTCTTCCACTCACCCTTAAATATTCAACCTTCTTCCGTTTGGGATGTCTCTGTTCTTGTATGTTGAGCATGTCCTGACTACAAACCACAACCATTCCTAGTGCGCCTCCCCTATTGTACTCTCTGTGCCTAGTTAGTATTTTTGTATTATTAATTTCAACAAAATAATCAACCACTCAACTCATAGTCCTCATCCTGAATCCGTAACCAGCTCATACAGAGAGTAGGTCCTTTGTTTGATAAGTTGGACTTGTCATAACATATTCATCTATCAAATTAAGCCAGTCTGTGAAGTGGGGGTCGAGAGACTCTTGTAACCTATTCCAGGTCCCTCACCTGCATTAGTCATGTCCAAAGGGTGTCAAAGACATCAAGTTAACCTTGTGATTGTTCTTTCTCTTACAGAATCATTTCGCACCTGGGCATATTTCCCCTGGGGAAAGTGTTTTTTCAGGGGCGAGAGCTCGTAGTAGGCTGCAGCGGTTTGGGGACACTGGAGGATGCGTCCTTTTCTCTCAGATCAAAAAAGTTGGCGAAATTGGGGGCCACAAAGACATGAGAAAGTTTTGCATTCAAATGATTTTCTGGTTTTGCTCTGTACAGCACAATTGTCTCGAGTTTAGACGTGAGAGGCAGTCCTTGTATACAGCATTGAATAAAAAATAATCAGTGATATCTACATAGCTTAGATACCTTCATTGGCTATACTACCTTACAAAGGCCTTGTCAGAGAGTTGCCATGAGAACAACCTCCATTACACAACATAATCTATGATATTCTTAAATGGAAGGACTGGAGTAGATCATGTTCATGTCTAAACAACCTTTCACTGCAGGATTGAGTCATAGGAATAAAGAAAAGAAAACACTTCTGGGCATAGTCTAGGGGCTAGGCCGTGCTCGCCACTGATCTATATACATCGATGATGCTCGCTCTCTTGTCTCGCTCTCTTGTAAGCAATGCAAATGGCTACAGCTCTCTCTAGTGGCTACATTTTGTATGACACTTTAGGATCCACAATTACCTAATACCCCAGCAAGGGCATTGGCATAGACCACGTGAGGCTGTTGTAGGCTGTAGGCAACTTTCAATTATATCTTGCATAATGAATGATGTAAAGCCAGAGAGCTGTATCTGTGGTATCTACTCTAAGTCTAATACAATGTTAATCTACTTTGTCAGTGTGGTTCTCAATAGAAAATGCAGAGTATGGACGAGTAGCCCTACAATACACACAGTTGGAATAAAGGAAATAATTCATAGATCTTGTATCTCACGTTCTCCCCCTCATTATCCACTAGATGGAGACAAAGGATCAACATATTTCCTTTGCCACAAAGAAAACATTTTTCTATGTGAAATCTTGTCTGAATACAGTCTGGAACTTTGGAATTCACAATCTGAGAACACGTGTTCTCCTTGTAGTGGACTGAGTGATAAATTACAATTCTTAAATTACAATTCTGTCTTCTCATTAAGTTATTATTTGTGGTTCTTAGTGGTTCATAGTTATTATTTGTGGTTCTGATAAATACCACATAGCCTACATTTTTACGTTGTGAAAATCAGAACGTGGCGTATATTAGAACTTAGAGATGTAACATTTGTATAAGTGTGCAATGGTCCCAACCACAGAATTAATGAGCAATGCAATGTCTCTGAATTATTTAGCTCCGCCACATGAAAGTGATTAGGCATTTAGTCCTGGAGTCAGCATTATTGAATCCACAAATCACTGCTCCACAACCAATTACATTTGGATTTGCCTTGGTAGGCAGGCAATTATTGTAGCTTTTGATTGCAATAGATCATAATGAGTATTCAGATGGAGGTAAACAATTAGTATAGGCTACTGTGGCTGCAGATTTAAAAAAAAAACAGGCTTGCAAGACATCTATTATTCTCTGAAATACAATACAATACAAATGAGCTCAAGACAAACAGTCTTGTTGTGAGGTGCTGGATATGTAATTTAGGTATCAACCATTTTGTGACAACTTGGGTATCTATTCTTTGGCTGTGTTTGTCTGCGATGATCTCAGGTTGTGTAGCTAGCTGTGTTTGCGGATGGCAGATGTGGAATGATGAGTCAACATTGCTCTCGCCCCTGCCAGCAGGTGTTGGGTCAAATGCCAAATGATGGACAACATGCTGGAAAGGAGCTGTTTGCACTCGCTGCCCAGGCTCCTCTCTGATAAGAGTGAATTGTTCCTGACATCCTGTCTAGCCTATCCTCCAACATGTGTGTTGTGTCTGTTATAAATGTGTGTTTACCAGGGGAGGCTGGTGGAGATAGAAATCAGAGGACAGGGCTTATTGTAATGCATGGAACGGAATGAGGAACGGTATCAAACACGTGTGGCCTATTCAGAGAGGAATTAGTCAAGACACTACCTTTCTATCGCACAGAGCAGATAATCAATGATGTTGCATTTCGGTCTGAAATATTATTTTATTTGGTGGGATTTGGGGGGGGAGTAAGGATTTTCAAACATCAAAATGGCGCTTCAAAACAAGCAGTTTCTTCTGCAAACAGTAAATGACATGCGAGTTTATCAATTACTTTATGCATCACCATGCCTTTAGTTCAGCATGTAAGATCAAATACGAAGGACTCACACTTTACACCGTCATTTAGTATGATGTTCAAGGTTATACACAAAGACACAAAGACACAAAGAGCATCGAAAAAATGACAGCTATCACAATCAGTGTGAATGACTGCAGCCAATGAGACACTGACATAATATGTGATCTCATAATATGAGAACAGCGTTAGAGTGACTTAGAGAAGCTTGCTGAGTCCACTCATTTTCCCACCAAGTGTTCAAGGTTAAGAGTAATATCTAAAATCCTTTTTGGTTAGGTCTACAGTATGCAGACAATATTACAGTATATTTTCTGAAACCATCAAAACCAAAACATATCATTAAGGCTTTATAACCAATGTAGCCTTTCATTCCCACAGGTTTCTTACATGTTTTACATTTCATGTTTCATCTCACCTAATCATCTATTACATAATCACCTAATCATCTAAACACCGTTATGTTAGAGTGAGAGACAACATTTGTTACTGTTCTTATCACACCATTTCCAATGTGGAAAGTGGGGTGCAAACATCTAATACATATTACTATTGACTTGTTGTTTTGTCCTTCATTCATACCATCACTTTTTACAATTCCATTTGAGATCACAGTCCAAGCCCACAGCTCTTCTTTCCTGCCAATGACCCAAATGGGCTCCAGTGGTCACATTGTGTTGTTCAGTATAATGCCAGGATTTTCCAATGGCCGGTAGGCACAATGACCATGTTACGTCGGGGAGGGCTTGTGTGAAGGCATGATCTGACTGGTCTGGTTATCTTCATAAGGCCTATCAGAGGTCATGGCTGGGTCATCTGGTGTGGCAGTGGGATCCATATCATAGTTCTCTGAGGTCGGGACCCCGGGGGGGGTGGATCCTTCCTCACAGGTGTGTAAAGCAGGGACATCCGCCTGGGTGGGGCTGCTGGACTTGTGGGAGGAGCTGGGGGAGTTGGTGGGGCTGAGCTGCACGGCAGTGGTGTCCTGCAGGGTGTGCTCGCTCGTCTCCATCTCAAACGTGGCCCCGCCCCCCATCCGCATCAGCCCCCAGCTCTCACCCCCGTTGGCTTTGCGAGAGGCGTGGGCCGGGGGCCGTCTGCTGCACACGCAGCACGCAGCGAAGAACGACAGAGCCAGTAGTAAGAGCAGGGGTCCAATGACAATGGGTGGGTTACTGGTGGGAATGAAGGTGCCGAAAGCAAAAGCACCCACCAGGGTGATGTTGATACCTGCCAGCATGATGCACAGGCCACAGGCACAGCACAGGGCTGGCGAGGGGAGGCTTTGGGGCCGTAGGGCCCGTTTCCTGGGAGCCTTTTTAGACACTGAGGTCTTGGAGGTCTTGTCAGTGAGGACCATTTCTTCGAAACTGGTGGGTTTGAACTGTCTAACTTAGCTCTACACGTCAGGGCAACAGAGCAGCTCGTCAGGACAAGTCAGGACCGGTAATTTGCTCAGTATTGTGGCAAAGCTGCTGAGAGAGAAGGACAGAGGATACTGTTGTATGAGACTGTTGTTGGTGAAGCTGTGAATCTCACGGCTAAGGAAACTTGAGCATGTGTATCCATAGTCACAGGTTAAAAGCAGCGGTCATCGTGATATTGTGCATCATGCATTAATATGCATATGATCAACTAATGATACAAATACTTTCATCTGTGTATTTTGAGAATGTTCCTTATTGATATAGCACATGTTAAATATTCAATTAAAAGTTGATACAGTAAGAAATGTTTAATTAAATATTTGTAATTAAATTACAACTTAACCCTTACTTCATCTGCATAGTCAAATAAATCATCAACCATATGATTAATAACCCATTCTAGCAGGGATGCAGCAAGAACCAGACAACACTTTCAAAAGATGGAACTGTTCAAAACCTACAGCAAGGTCTAATAGAACAATTAATTAAGTTGTACGTAATATAGAGAGCAATTATTTGCAATTAGTCTAACAGTCATTTTATTTTCCGCAATAACAGTTTAATCATTTAGATTGTGAATAAAAGACTATGCTATTATGTATAACTTCACGTCCTATCATTATCATAAACAATTCTTTCATTCATTCTGAATACAAAACGTAAATGAATATCAATTCTCTCTGAAAACACACTGCAAACGATTCTTTAGAGAACACTTGCAGATTTACTTACATCATTTCCATAGAAGTAATCTTGACTGATGTACCGCTGTTCCATAGTTTTCTTCTCGTTTTGATCATCGAGCAGTGGACTTTCTGAGACCCTCTGGTGCGCTCACTCACACAAGCAGGTGGAATACGAAAGACGAGACGGAGAGCGCGCATTAATCATGTCATATGTAGCCTACCACCAGGGGCGCGGATTGGATAACGATTGGGGATTGTAAACAAAAGATAATATAATAGTCAGTGATCATTAAACGCGGTGATTATTTTTTTTTAACACCATGCAAGCAGTGTTGCATGGTGTTATATATAATGCTCAAAACAGTAAAGATCTAAATATGATTCCAAGCTGTCTTCTTTTCATAAATGGAAACAAACTGGAAACGACTTACTTTAGTTCCTATAATAACCTATGGGACTATGGATTTGAAAATGTACTAAAGCTTACTGTTCATACGTGGTTCTTGGATCAAATTTAGCAAACCTATTAGGTATTGTACTAGGATACAATCAGATCGTGACAGCTGTTTTTTGGAAGTCAGCTTGACCCAGATGAGCTGATAGATCCATCAACCCCCACAGTGGATGAACAAAGCATATCCTGATGCACCTTCTTCACAAGGACACCAGTATCTATGCCTGTATTTTTCACAGCTCCCTTCCCCTTGGCCAACCCCCACTCTCTCATCCCTATGTGGGCAGGTGAATCACACAATATCCATGCTCCATTCACAACTTTCTTACCATTCTCCCTCTACAAGCAAGAACTCAATCAGTTCTTCCACCCTCTCGACTGCTTTCTCTCAGATTAGCGAGATCAGTTAAGGAAGTGGAGGAGAAGAACAACAAACTATGACATTATTTTAAAATCTCAAATAAATTGTTTTATTGGGGAATATAGCATACCACAGGGGCTATTCATGAATAAAGTCAACATTGTTAGGGCATACAGTATGCATGGGAACTCACCCGAGATTTAACAACATGGGATGGATCTCAAAGCATTTAGTAGTTTCCCAGTACTGGATCTCATTTACTCTCATTTCAGTTAAGGGCTTTAACATCACCACTGATTCCTAATGTGTGCACTCTCTTTGACAGCAATCCTCCGTTGATTCGTGGCTGACTATGAAGGCCCTTAGTTGCTATAGGGATGGAGTATCCATAGCAACCGGGTGAAATCCAGGTACATGCCCGTTTACTTTAGTGGGTAATACATGAAGTTAATAGGGTGAGGGAAATAAGTGCTAGACTTCCATCAGTGTCCCCGTTAATAAAAAAAGACTGTTAATAAAAAGAGCTCTTCAAGGGGTAAAACAGTCAAACTGGTACAAATAAATCTATTCTATGTGGAAAACAAAACAATCTTACAAAGCATAATAGAAAACTCTAAATCAGAGCATTCTCAGGACAATAACTAGGGTGGATGTTTTATGTTTTAGAGATGTGTAAGCAATCCCTTTCTCAGCTAGCGTTCACAGTCGGTTTCCTTTGGCACATATAGTAGGGTACAGAACCATTTACAGAACCAACAACAACAATTAACAAAATAATCCATAAAAATACTGTTGTACAAAACAAATTCCTTTCCCCCAGAGCAACGTATCGCTCTATTCTCCTACCACCGCATCTGGAATATACAACTATACACAAAAACGTTTCTGTCACATGACATACATTTAAAAACAACACATTAAAACATAAAATAAAATAAAATAAAATAATTATCTTACATTTTCTTTTCAAGCAAACTGATTCTGACAACATACTCCCAATAGATATACAAAACACTAAGACACTCATACACCAATAAGGAAGCAACAAGTCATTGCATGACTGAAAAATCCCAACCAAAAACAATTGATGGAAGTAATTTCAGAGGTCCTGGTATCATTCAGACAAAATGTGCAAAGGTGTGGTGCAAATTGGGCTTCTGAGGTAATGTTTGTAGTTCATGCAATTTCTAATTATTTGAAAATAGACATTAAATAATGGTGAATTCCCCTTTCTTGAACATGAAATATAAAATACTTTTACTGTATCATTTCAAAGTGCATTCAATTAATGACCGTTTCAATGTACGCAAGTGTTCCAGGTAGCTGTTGTTTGAAATAGAAGGATTTCTAGATAATAATAATTAAAAAATCAACCAATGCTTAACTTCTCTTCACACTGCACTCCAGCCATTATATCATTCACCTTCCTCATGAAACCACACTTTTCGTAAGAAAAGGTATAAAACACTCACAGTCAAGATACTATAGACATCGTCTCATTTGTAACTCGAAAATAGAACACTTGAACTCTCACATCTCAAAAGCAACATTCCATTCTTAAACCACATTTGGTAAATCGATCAACCATGTCCTTTCAGTACAGAAACATTTTCACAGTGAGTTTGACCAACAGAAATTAAAACTTTAAAAAAATGTAAGTGAAAACTAATTTCAAAACAAACATAATGTACGACTTTGTAAATGCCCCATGTTGATATGCAAAACAATCATTTACTCAACTGAAATAACTGTGCAATTCAGTACAGTATAGCTACTAGTACCAAAGAAAGAGGTTAGCTAATAGCTTTCCATCTTTCAGTGGAATTAAGATCTGTATACACTGTATACAGTATATAATAAGTTCAGAAAACAACCTAAACCCAAACTATTCACTGAAAGCAGGATATGAAATTATCGTAAGCTAGGAGGACATACAGTTCATGTGGTAGTGGAGGATAATATGTTCCCTTTGTGGTCTAGTGTCTCTGTTTTTCTGTGATAAGACTACTGGCCATGACAAGAGCTTTAACGATAGGGCTGCAACCTGTGAGGCTACACAGGAGTTCTGCGGACAATGGCCGCTATCAGCCATCTTAGATACTCCATGTATCTCCATCCTGTGAGGTCCCCTGGTAGGTAAACACCACAGAGAGACACAAAGGAGAGACTAGCACAGGAAGAAGGGAGGGGGGGGGGGGGATGAAGGAGAGGTTATGGAGGGTGGGTGATAGATGGGATGGGATGGGATGGGATTGGGGTGGGGTGTGGGCATAGGAACGAGGGAATGATGGAGAGGAGATGGAGGTGGCTGTGGGTTGGCGTGTGGGGCACAGAGCATAGCAGCAGCTCTGAGGCTGACTGTACATTTGTCCTATAGGGGTGTTGTAGAAACCATCCTATGGAGATGCAGAGGGATGGGAGAAGGTAGAAGGAGGAGAGGAGAATACTCAGACTCAATAGTAGAGCAGCACTGCCAGGGTTACCTAGGGTTACGACAGAGGCTGGTCAGGTGGTGAGGTCGTCAACAGAGGGCATAAAGTCTGTGGCACGCAGGGCGTTGGACTGTGCCCGTCGGCGTGCCAGTCTGGAGTTAGAGGGGGGAGACAGCCTCATGGAGCAGACGATGGTGCTGACGTCCTCCTGCTCCTCGTCGTGCTGAGACAGCTGGCGGTTGAAGGCGATAGCGTCGGCCGCAAACTGAGTCAGGTCTTTGGTGCTACTGTTCCTACAAGGATAAATGGCAGACAGATCAGTGAAACTCTCTCGATATCCTACAATTCAGGCTCTGTTATCAGCCTGAGGCTGTTTCCCCTAGGTTTGCTGCCTTGGGGGGGTGGCATGGACCCCCCCCCCCACAGCGTCATGTCCAGGGGGTGTACTAACTTGTACATTAAGCTGCCTCACGCTACGGAAACAGCAGATAGGCTCCTGCCCTATGGGCCATTAGGCTGGAGAACCATCGGTTCTTAAGGCTACTTACTTACGTGGTCTTGACTACCTGTCCACTTTCTCACCTGGTTCTTGCTCTCTCTCTCTCTGGTGTGCTGACACCATCCTGCTCTCTCTCATTCTCTCCCTCTCTATCCTCCTCTCTCCCTCTTTTGCTGTCAACCAAAAGGCAAACATAACAACCAGAGTATTTATAATCTAATAAGAGGTATACATTAGGGCTGCAACTAACGATTATTTTGGTAGTCGACTAATCTGTCGATTATTTTTTCGATTAGTCGCGGTTAGTCGTGTGGCTTTTCGCTGCGCGTAAATGGCGACGCAGAAGCATAAATCCGGCTTAACTAGCTATCTAACCTAACGTTACGCCAAGCTACAGCTGCTCACAGAGCTAGTTGATTGGCTAGCTAGCATTGCTGGCTAGACTACAGACAGCTCACGTTAGTAGGCTACGCTTGGCGCTGTTTATCTTACAGACAGCTCGCTGGTGGACTCAACATAATTGAAATAGCATTCACTTATCAAGCATCATTCATGATCATCCACCATGACTACCTGGTATTTTAATAGCGACCACCCCTCACTTCATTTCATCTCACGTTCTCCTGGCTTCAACATGGAAAACCCCTGCTACGTAACGTTACATACAAGCGCCTCTGTCTGTCACACGCGTGCCACAGGGCAAATAAATTAATAGCACAAACGCTCATAGCATGTACAGCCCTGTCCATGAGACGTTGTTTTCCAACATGTAACAGTAAAGCTAACATAAACATTACGACCCTAACAATATAACGTTAGCCAGTTGGCTAACAACGTTAGCTAAAACTTACCCAGCTGATTCTTGCATGTCTCCCGTAAAAAATTTTTTTTAAAAAAAAAACGTTTTTTTATTTTTTTATTTTAATACGATTAGTCGACACTAACATTCCACGTCGACGAGTTTTCATAATCGACGTCGTCGATTATGTCGACTAATCGCTGCAGCCCTAGTATACATTGATCCATATCAATCTATAACATAATTATAATTGAATATTGGATTGCTGTGGGCAATGCAGTCAGATAATTTTGACTTTACTCTCACCTGAAAAAAAATTGTATGTCCAACTATAAAAAACAAACATTTCCAATGCTTCAATCCACTGTCCATGTACTGTAAATATGCCATTATGGTACTACCATAAAGCCAAATTCTAGCAGAATAAGAAAGATAGTATATCTACTTCAAGTAAAATAATAAAGTGCATCCAGTTAGCTCTTTAGCTGGCATGTGTGCTAGTGACTAGCTCATCTCATCACCTCTGAACTAGCTAGCTAGCTTGCTAGTTCTTTGACACTATTTACACACCATGGAACTATAATCAGACACTTTCTAGTCACAATAATAACGACCAATTTGAACCAACTTGCTCTGTCGCGTCGCTCGCGCACAATCTTGTATTATTCTCCAGCGCGAAGCGAAGTGTTGAGATAGATCTCGCTATGCGAGACTACTGGCGGACTACGTTACCAACGAGCCCATGGGCTTGCCACTCGCCAGATTCGGTTTGGGTGCGTTTAAAAAAAGCGGATATTTTAGCCTGCTTGTCAGATGTTTGGTGTCTACGTCCGTAATAATTCCTCTTTCTTGGGGGGGCGGGGGGTCAATGGTAGGGGAAACACTGGGCTGGGTCACATGTACAGTACACTATCCATTTCAACTGTCTGGCTTACCTTTGCAGAACATGTGGGGTTGGAAGACCTCTCTCTGGAGCGTTCTGGAGAAATGTAAAACACCACACTTAGTATATAACACCATGAAATAACTATCTCACAATGACTGTCTCGACAGTATGTTTTTTTAACAGGCCATTTGTGTTTTCCTTGGTCAAAACACTCACCCCCTGCACCCAAGGGTGCTTCAGGACCTGGGCTGCACTGAGGCGCAGGGTGGCATCCCGAACCAGCAGCCTGGATATGAGGTCTTTGGCCTCGTCGGAGATATGAGCCCAGTCCCGCTCTGGGAACTCATACTTCCCTTCCTGGATGCTTTCAAACAGGTGGCTCTGTCGGATTTGGACACAGCAGTAGGGACCATCATACACAATGCATAGGTGATTCTCATATTCATGTTTAGGCCCCCTGAAGCAACATCCTGGGTCTCAAACAAGAGGGGGGGAATAGGTCAGGGGCAATGCCTATCTATACCTGTATGAAATTAGCTTTGCCGAAGGGTGATGGAAATGATTAGGTGAAACTGGGAATGAGGAGACCTGGTGGTGGGTAGGTGGAGCTACATCCTCAGAATGGGTGGAGTGCATGTGTACCTGGCAGGTGCGGCAGGTCTCTCCCCTGTCCCAGCCACAGTCGCTCCCGCAGTGGCCAGTGAACGGGGGGCTGCCACTCAGCAGGATGTAGAGGATGACGCCCATGCTCCACAGGTCACAGCGCTTATCGTAGAAGGAAGCCTCGTCAGTGAACACCTCCACCACCTCAGGGGCCATGTACTCTGCCGAGCCACACTGAGGAAGAAGGCACAAAACCATGGTCTATTTCAACACTCAAAACCAATGATCTCAGTGTGATGAATTATGTTGCTGTAGTCTTGGAACAGATTTTTATCTGAATGAGATTAACCTGGATGAATGAATAAAGGTTCAAATGAATAAGATATCTGGGTTTGTTTGTTTGTGAGATTACCGGTGTGGTGAGCTCTGGGGTGGTGATAGGAGTACATGCACTGCTGAGCTTGACACCACTTCCCAAGTCAAAGTCACAGATCTTCACCGGGGTTACCTGTAAAAGGAGAGAGAGGTCACCAACTGTATTCAATCAAATCTTGCTCACTGACCACAATAAAGGTGGTGCACAGACCTGATAGTCAATAGAAAAAACTGATGGTCCACACTCACTTTTGTTGTTATAATAATAATAATAATAATAATAATAATAATAATAATAATAATAATAAGAGTTATTGCAACAGAAATGAGTGCAGAATCTCTTTTTCCTTCAAGAGGCTTTCACCATACCCACAACGTTCTGCATGATCGAAATAAAGGTGATTTATTTTTTGTGTGTACATTGTATGTTTTGGGTTGAATAGCACAATGGCAAAATGCTTTACCTGGTCAGTGTATTCACACAGGATATTCTCTGGTTTTAGGTCTCTGTGGGCGATGCCTGTGGAAAAGCATACATGCATAAGGAAACAGAACCTCAGTCCTTCTACACAGGCAAATGGTAGGGGCAGCCCCATAGACTGACTGGGCAGGAAGGAACCTACCTTTGGTGTGAAGGAAGTCGAGTGCTTTGGCAATGTCCCTGACCACCCGGCTGGCCCCCAGCTCGTCAAAGTGCTTCCGGTTCTGGATGTGAGTTAGGATGGAGCCTGAGCCCGACGGAGGAGAGAGGGAAGAGCTTTCAGAGAAACATCTACACTCGTTTTTAAATAGACGGTACCTGAGGGATAGTGGGGTTGTGATGTTAGCATCTGTTCCCTCCCAAAAGAGGGATAACATTGAGATGACGTCATGGTAACAGAAAAGAACAGGTCTGATCCTTTTACCTCCACGCAACTTTTCAAACACCAAGTAGAAGCAGGACTCATCTTCAAAAAACTGGATCAATTCTAAAATGTTCCTGGAAAAAAAGGAAATTTGACACACATTAGAGGCTGTCGTTCAATATTTTAAACCTTCAAACTTCAGGGTTGTGGAAATTAAGAGTAAGGGGCGGCTGTGGCGCAGGAGGTAAAGCCGCTGTCTAATGATCGCAAGGTTGGCAGATCGGCGGTTCGAGCCCTGGCTGGCCACATGTCGAAGTGTCCTTGGGCAAGACACTGAACCCCAAATTGCTCGCAGTGAGCGGGCCGGCGCCTTGCATGGTAGCTTGCCGTCATTGGTGTGCGAATGGGTGTGTGAATGGGTGAATGAGAGGCCGTTGTAAAGCACTTTGGATAAAGGCGCTATATAAGTCAGTCCATTAAGAGTACCCACCGATTCCCCTGGCACTGGTAAAGGGTCTCCACCTCTCTGAATACTCGGCTGCGGCTGTGCCCTGCGTTCTTCTCTATGATCTGAGCCAAAACAAATGGACAGCGGTATGACGTGAGTGAAGTAACAGGCTTAGATGACACAACCCTGTTATGAAAGCTTTGGAGATCAAGCTGTGATCTACTCCAACGGTTTATTACGGCGCAATTAATTATTGTCCCTGCTTTGAACTCACCTTCACAGCAAATTCGTTCCCGTTCTGTAGGCTTAGGCATCCTTGGACTTTGGCGTATGCACCCTGGCCCAACATTTCATCAGTCAATTTGTACTGGTCTGGGGGGAAAGCAGAGAGCACAGAAGACTTACAGAAAAAAAAAAAAAAACATAGTGTACTGTAGACAGAGGATGATGGGTGTTTTGATATACATATGGCTGATGTCAAAAATGCATATGCCTGATGTGTATACCATGAAAGTTTCCTGTAAAACTGTCTGTTCCTCTTGCCCTCCTCTTCTTCTTCTTTCGTTTGCCTGCATCTGGGATGCTCAGAGGTTGGCTGGCCTCCATTTCTGTATTTAAACAAATGAACATTAGATATATAAAAACATTTTTTAAATGTTGCCATTTAGCAGACGCTTTTATCCAAAGTGACTTGCAATTAGAAATTACAGGGACAGTCTCCGTGGAGTAAATTAGGGCACTTAGCCTTACTAAAGGGCACAACTAGTGGTGGTGTTCCCAGGTGAGATTTGAACTCATGACCTTCTGATCACCAGTCCAACTCACTATCCACTAGGCCACCACTACTCACTACCACTATATACTTTAATATATTTCTTAGAACCAACTATGTAGCCAATTGAGTTGATGACACAAAACCCTAATTCACACTACAAGTGCTGAACCGATCATAGCCAGGCTGAGCTTCACAAGGCCAGCTTCGTTACGCATCCAGCATAGTTGCTGAAACAGTGCCGGAAAGGACAATGTGAAAGGAAAATATTGGAGCCAGTGCGATTTGGTTCGGGTCAGCCTTGTAGTGTGTCTTAAGTCCCAAAGCTGTGAGGTAGTCCAGGACTGTGTTGGCCAGTCAGTGTTGCAATACCTGCAGAGCCTTGTGAGAGGCACTGCCTCTCCTCTGCGGTCGCCCCGTTCTGCTGACTTCCGCCACAGCTCTCCGCTACTGGGCCTGCGGCCAGAGAGTCACTCTGTAACTGAGAGAGGAAGAGAGAAAGAGCGGGAGGGGGAGGGAGAGAGCGAGAGGGAAAGTGCGAGTGCAGCCATGAGAGATCGGGTGGTGGGGAGGGAGAGAAAGAACGAGAAGAGATACATTGTGTCACTTTTGTTCACAGTGTGAACCAAACCTTCAAGTACTAGTCATGTCAGTAACACCCAAAACATAACACACAGTCATGAACTAACCTCCAGATACGGCCTACTCTAAATCACTTTTGATACAATACACTATCATTATTATACACAACTATGCCTCCAACCAACCACGGTTTAAAGAGCTTATCTTGTCCAGTGGCAACCTGCCCAACACAGTACTATGCAATCATGCAGACGGGAAACACTGACCCTGGATATTCCCAAACACACGTTCATGGCCAGTGATAATGTATTACTCTGTATGAAAGTGAGGCAACATTCTCCCCTTCAGCTTCAGTACTAGCACGACTACACTACAATTACTAACATTATCTTTCTGAGGAAGATGGGGAAACTGTGGAAGGAAGTTACAGTACAAAACCACAAGTGTAAGATTTTTTAGCTTAGCTATGTCCAAAAGCTTCTAGTTTTAGCTATGTCCAAAAGCTTCTAGTTTTAGCTATGTCCAAAAGCAGTTTTGTTTACCTGGAGGGAATGCTGGAAGGCTTGCAGCTCTGCGATCTGGCTGTGCCTCACCATATCTGCCAACTAGAAAAGGATTGAACATTGCAGTTAGCCTACCTAGTACAGTAGGTGAGGGCGGGGCACGATTCTAAATACAGAATGTGACATGTCCCTACAAAGTGACACTTAGTAACAACATTCCACAAATCAGGTTTGATTTCCTTTAATCAAATGAGTGGTTAATGACTGGCTAACTACTACTGGTGTCCAACTTTAGTTCAAGCTAATAGCTGATGAGTGATTCCAGAATACTCTTTTAGTTCACGCAGTCAGCAAAACCCAGTCCTACTAGCTAGCTAGTTACTGTACAAAACTACATGTTTAAAAGACAACAGTGACGTTATGAAAATAAACAGCTAGCTGGCCATAGCCAGTTGATTAAAGGCATTAGCTAGCTATTGTATGTTGCGTTTGACATCATCTGTTCTTCCCTTGAACGCTAACTAATGTAAAGCCAGAACCTCAAGCTACCGGTCATATCAACGTAGTTAGCTGTAAAGAAAATGTTGTTTTTGATAACTCGTGAAGTCATATTTATAAGACATACATTTGTCTAACCTGGAAGCTGTGTCCAAATAGGCCGAAATCCTCTGCGAGCACTTCTGTCATCCTCTGATGTTTTGATGCGCGTGGACAACAGAATGTCATCTAGTGACGTCAGCACGGGGCGGGACATGCTAAAACACACCCCTCGGACACACCCCTTGGACCTATCAACACACCCCTCTCCCTCCCCTGGGACCTATCTCTCCACAGCCATTGGACGAGAAAAAGGAACCACTGACACGTCATTTTGGTTTCTGTACTTTCCCTCCCTGCTTCACATACGGGGGAATAACTGTTGCATGACGATAAGGCTTTATTTGCACGTTCATTCATCGATCCAGAAGAGGTTGTAAGGTAGTATAAATACCCTACCATATAATTTTATCAATATAAATATATCAAACAGTTCATCACAAAAAAATGTGTTCATCACCTGATGCACAATACAACCACATACAAAATGTAATTCACAAAGTTTTAAAAAGAGGCAGTTCTTCTAGGTAGATCACCATCTGAAAGACATGTATGACATGGTCCAATCTCACATTGCCGAGATGTAGGCTATCTTAGCTAGAACAGTCTCTTCATGATAGAAAGGCTCAAAAAAGCACATGCAACAAAACTCTAAATACTGCCAATACGGCCTGATACTTCAGAAATTCAGCTACAAAAGGCACCCAGGTTAGTCTCACACTTCCTGATTTTAAAAGAAAACAAATAAGAGAATCGTACAAACGTGTTTTTTTATGTTAGTCAAATTGAACTCATTAATTCACAGGTATTGCTTCTAGTATACGGCCATGCTTGGCCACCCTGTACAAACCCAAAGACAAAACAACATGTCTATTATACAAAGTCCATGTCTCCTGCCTCTTGTTTCCTGGCTACAACAGAGGAGATATCAGACATAAAACCACTGGAAAATTACTGGAATAAGAAGAGAGGTTTGGGAAGGCCATCAAAATATGTCCCAAAACATAAGTACAAAAAGTCAAATGTTGATGACATCAAAAACATGCAGAAGAAAATATAAAATAAATGTTTGGAAGGAAGCATAGCTTAAATAGTTATTAAAAAGCAACACAAACGACTGGAATGTTGCATGGTCACAGCAAACAAATACTATTTGCTGAGAATGTCAATAATGAAATGTCATCCAAACGTTGTAATGTATGAAATAACACGTTTACTCCAACACTTCACTCAAATCCAATCAACTGTCCTTTGGTTTGAGTGTTTTGTGTTGAAGCTGTTGATCTCCTGAAGGGCTCTGGGAATGTTGAAATGATACAAACTCCATCTCCAAGTGGTTTAGTTACAGATCTTCTCTGTCATTGCTCTCTGAGGGGATAGAAGACAGAGAAGGCACAGACAATTAGCACGATACTGACAAATAATAGGAATGTTACATAGTAAGGTTAAATACACACTACTGACCCAAATTTAATTTAGAGGGGAACTACACACCTATCTGATGATTAGAAAACACTGCTGTTTCCATAGCAAAACATCTGACTTTGGGTGACCCAAGGCAGCAAAACATTATTCTCGCATGAGTCTAGCATGCTGTTACATTGACATGGTTTATTGTCCCCGCAGATTGTTGACATAATGCCTAATTACAGTTTTTCTCTACATGGGGAGATAGAAAGTCTGTGCTACATAATGATGATAATAAAATGACTTTTATTGCAGCTCCCTTCTCCATCTGCTCAGAAGTAATGGTCTCTCTGCTGGAGAAAGCTACATGAAAGTAACATGTCTCACTTATGCTTGACTAGATGGCCATTTCTCTTATGGTATTTACATAACCCAGACCAGATTTTTGTAGTTCCATTGACTGTGCCAAAGGGAAAATTATAGAGATGCAGTCTCATATAATTATCTTATATTCGACTGTAATTTAGTAATATATGTTGTGCCCAGAGTTTAAATCAGTATTCGTCCAGTGTTATGTGGTTTGAGTAGGCACCAGAAAAAATACATTCTCCTGTGATGTGAATCAACAGACACAATAATAATAGTAATTAATAATAATTAATAATTGATTGCATCTACTGTATATACTGTCTTTCAAGACATCCAAAGTGCTTTACATTGTAAGGGGGAAAACTCACTTCTACTACCAATGTGTAGTACCAACTTTGGTGATGCCATGGCAGCCATTATGCACCAGAAAGTTCACCACACATCAGCTGGTTAGTGGTGAGGTGAGGAGAGACTCATGCCAATTAGGAATCAGGGGTGATTAGGTGGCCATGAAGGAATGGAGAGTTAACACGCCTACATGCCTCATACTCTACACTTCACCTGTGCAACATGAGGTTAAAGCTTGTCCTTCATTGGACTATCATAATGGCCATGAATGTCTTGAAGGCTGCACTTTGTGACGGATAGTCCTAAATGAACTTCCTCCATGTCCAATCTTTGAATTATTGATTTGTTTGATTGACAAATGCCCTCTCCTCTTCCCCCTTTACCTCCCCCTGCTCTATCCCTGCCCCCCTCTCTTCCTTTACCCCCACACCTCCTCTCTCACCAGGGGCTCCAGTTCGGAGTGCTCGATGAGGCTGAACTCAGAGATGAAGTAGTAGTAGTGTTTGTAGCAGGTGTTGATGTGGGCCTCTGCACCCATACTGCAGACGCTGTCAAAGTGATGGATGTACACGTGCACAAAGACCCGGAAGAGACGGCTCAGGATCTTCTTACACACCTGCTGGAAGTTCTTAGGGAAAGGCACACCTAGAGAAGGAAGATTTGAGAACTGTCAGAGAAGTAGGAGATATAGGCCCCCCACTTGAGAAAACATCCGATTGGCTCTTTGCTACTTCATTTTGATTCATTTTAACACTATTCCTGGGGTGCAATAATGAGATTCAGTTTGTAACAATCGGAATGTAATGTTCTATAATTGTGTTCCATTGTGTTCCATAATTGCATTACTTAACAGTTAATTACAACTGATAGTAGAATGGTCAGAATTGGTTTTCTATCCAGATCATTTTAACCTCATACAGGACCTGACCTATCAGTTACATGTGATAACACCTTTCCTTTCAGCAGCTTTAAATACATTTAACATCTAGAATTCAACTGATTATGCATGCATATATTCTCTCTTCTCTAACAGAGGTTGATAACACCACGTTGATGAAGAACCGTAGACCTACAGTCACCTATTCAACAGCATCTAAATGCCAGCCTGGTGGTGTAATTAACCTCTTTTTGATCTCCTCTTGATCCATAAAAGACTCAGTCAAACATATCTACTCAGTGTTCACATGAAGCAACACCCCTGTGGCATTCACTGTCCTCCACTCACACTCCATCGAGTCAGTGCATAAATGACTAAATAGAGCTTTCATTTCAGAGACTGGGCTAAGAATTCCATACGGTCTTGTTTTTAACCAGCTACATCACTAGAGCGTTGGCCCCCTCGACCACCATAGAATGTACAGACAGTATAATAGCTGCCATGGTCCTTCCCCATGGGATTCAAGTTCAACAGAATGCCATCTATCCCACCCATTAAATCTAAGGGTGAAGGGTGGAGGTAGAAATCGGAGGGCGGGGCGGGCTTTTTATAATGTATGGAATTGAATGAGGAATGGTAACAAACATACCATTGATACCAATCCTCATTCCATGACATGCGTTACAATGAGCCCATCCTCCAATTACCAGCTCCACCGGCCTCCACTGATCAAGTCGTCGCTCCCTGAGATGTTAAAGTCTGCGGTCCTCTCACACACCTATTCTGGTGGGGAAGATGTCCTCGTTGTTGATCAGCGTCTCAATCCAGTCCATGAGCAGGTTCATGTACTTGAGGGCGGGCAGCTTGGTGGGCTTCTTGTAGTCGTCCCCGTCCTGCCACCTGTACTCGTAGCGGAGGCCGCCGGACATGATGGGGCAGGTGCGCTCGGTGCAGAACTCGCTGACCGTGCCGTAGATCAGGTTGATGCGGTTGAAGAAGTCCACCACGTGCACGGCGATCCAGTCGTTGATGTTCTCTCCCTCCGGCAGCTGAACCACCTTCCTCAGGTCCAGGCCTGACTTCAGGGAGGCCTGGGCCTTCTTGTACAGCTCAAAGCGCTGAGTGCCGGGCTCGAAACGTTTCCGAGGCCTAAACGTCTTATCTTTGCTGAACACTTGTCCGAGACAGAGCGCCATCGTCTTAATGGTGATCTGAAAAGTGAGTGGTGTGTGAGTGGGCTTTATGGTTAGTGTAGTCCTATGGAGAGAGAGAGTGTGTGTGTGTGTGTGTGTGCGTGCGTGCGTGTGTGTGTGCGTGCGTATTTTTCCTGGGAGGGGATTATGCTGGTCTCGCCTCCTAAATGTGTTCAGGCTACAGGTGTGGTTGAACTCTGGGTTTTTGGGAGATTATATTCAGAGGACAGCAAGCTCTTGGAGTCAACTGGAGATAGAAGGATCTCTCCCTGAAACAAAACCAGCAAAGAGGTCAGGAGAGGTCAGAGGTTTGTTCCCTCACAATGCCCCCATGCCTGCAAAGTGGTTAAAAGATCCAAATTTGGCAACATTACAAAAATAATATGGGAACCAAAACAACAAAGTATAAACAAACTAGTCAACTTGGAAATAGCTTGAATGGCTTGATAAGCACAGCCTGTTGTGAATAGAAAAATAACCCTCAAAACAGGGACAAATAAACATAGCGTACATGAGTCCATTCTGAGTATTGTGTTTTTAGTTCTAGTGGACCATAAATTCCTTGAATGTCACAAGACTAACAGCCATCTGCTCCTGAAAATAGAACCAATGTGATTTAATACTGAAATCAGATCAGTAGAGACAGTCAAAGGTAATTGAGGGAATTAACGGCATGCTGCACTTCACTAAGACATTCGGGAGGACACATTTTGTTCGGTGGCCCCTATTATTATTATTTGAATGCTCATTTCTAGTGACTTTTGAGAAAGGGATACAGACAAACTTAGAATTTAAGCAAATTCCAAGGCTATGAAGGACCTTGCAGAGGGGCAGGGGTAGTCTAATCCGTTTTAGGGCCATTCATACTGAATACCAGTGTGCTACTACTATTGTACGACAATGGTGTGATGTGAATGTGGATATAAATGAAACAACCATGTTTAAGAACTCTTTAAGCCCTGCTACTACTGTAAGCTACAAAACATTACTGACTACCACTTTTTCACCCAGACAGAACTAGAACGGAACAGATACAATATTGACTGAGGCAGAACAGAGAACACGATGTTTGCAAAAAGCAGCAGCTTGACAGCTCACCCTGTGGGGATGGGAGGAGATAGGAACACAGGGCTGATAGTGTATTACCCTCTCTCATACTCTCTCACACATACAACCATTAGGTACCATTAGCCATCTGGCAGATAATGGGGAAATCTTTGACATTGTCCTGGACTGAAAAAGATTGGTTTGACATTCTCTTTCAGACCGCAATTGCTACAGAGGCAAACATGTCCATTAGATTAATTGTATATATAATGGGGGTTATCAAATGATAATCAGTATACAGGACTAAGCAATGATGGGTGAAGTCATTTGGGATAATGTTGCAGACAAGGATGTAGGAGTCAGCTGGCTTACTTTTTTAGTTTGACCCTTTATTTAACCAGGAAGTCCCTTGAAATTCAAATCTATTTTTCGAGGGAGGCCTGACCAGACACCTTACGACAGGTGAATGAATGAATGAATGAATGAATGAATGGACTTTATTGTCATTGCTACAGTACAGGTACCAAACAACGAAATTTAGGAGGGGTGGCTCCCCTGGTGTTAGGAAAGGAAAAAAAAAAAAAAAGTGTTGTCATTCTTGCACGACCCACTTCATCTGAACTAGCTGTCATGCAAGTTATCAGACAGATTAGTGTGGATGGAGTCTGGGGGAGACAAGTCACCTCTGTCCCCCCCCCTGAGCTCTTTGTTGTTGGTTACAGAGTTGAATATGACAGTTAAATAGGGAGTGCTCTGGGATATAACAGCCTATAGAAGTCATATGGACACCATAGAATCAAATCGGATGCTATTGTTTCATCAATTCCAAGTGACTCTCTGGTGCCAATGTGTGACTACATCCGCATTTGTGTCACACGTCCAATTTCAAACAGCTGCTCTTAACACTTCCTGGGTTTGTGTTGGCTGGAGCTTCCGTGGTTTGGTTGAACTCCAGCAGTTTCTGTTCCTAACAGGTCATATGAAGTTATTAACTCAGAACATCACTGACTGATAGCGATGACTCTGGATGCAGGATGAAACCAAGTGGAAACTTTGTTGTAATTAGTTTTACTGTCAATATCTCAAAGGGGCTTGCTCCTCATGACTGTACAGTATGAGAGCGTCATCCATCTTCTTGACAACCTGAAGTGTTACTTCCACTAATCTATATACTGGTAGATCATTGGTTACTCCCCATGGGTTTCTTACATTATGCTCTTCACTGAACTAAGATAGATTTCAATACAGTAGAATACAGGAGAATGACCCACCTCATTCCATCATTTTCCATCTATGTATTCTGTTCTCTGAGAAACAATCACCAGTTTGCGTGAGTGTGTGGTCACTTTGAAAAGGACCAGCTAATGAAGGAGCCATGTGTAACCAGTCCACATCAGATTTGGTGATGGCCACACATTACACTGCATTGATTTCTTTACCTTCAGTCTCTATGGTTTAATAGATACATCACAGTCCTGCAAATGTACATAATATGCATGCAACAACAAGACGTCAGACTAATACAAAACAGTCACAGAGAACGGAAAGTAAGTTAATGCACAAGGATAGATGATGATCACACTGATCTCACCACATTGCCCAACAGTTTCAGACTGCTGCATGTCTGATCACGTACGGGGGGATGGCTGAGTCTGAACCATTATGCATAGTTTCATGAGTTTCCATGGAATTTCCTCCTGACACTGGAGAGTAACAATAGCTCGCCTCTTTCAAGATCCTACGCAAATATGTAGGAGAAAATAAGTTTGCTCATACAGAGAAAATAACAGTAGCACTAGTGATATGCATCTCAGACAGAAAGAGAGTGAGAGGGAGATAATGGAGAGACAGAAGAAGAGAAAAAAATCTTCCCCACAGTACCTGGCTGGTATCCCAGTGCGGACGACTTGGAATGCTGTGCAAGATTTCGTGGGAAGGCCAGGGAGAATTCCACTGTCAGCCCCCTTGACTTCAACTCCCCGTGGACAACAATCCGAGCAGATCAGTCCCAGTCCAGAACCCTCTGAATACTCTCTCCCCTCCCAGCCTTCAACAGGCTCCAACTTCACTCAGCAAACACAGCAAAGACCAAAAAAAAAAAAAAAGTAGAGGAAAAAAAGTTGTTTGGCTTCTCTTCCTGTAGATGATGTCACATCCTGACTTTGTCTGGTACAGGCCCCTTCTGTCTATGTGTCTATCTTATGAGTGTGTGTGTGTGTGTGTGTGTGTGTGTGTGTCTTTACGTGTGGGTGTGTGTGTGGACCTATAAATTGACAGAGGAGGTCCCTGCACTACAGTGGCGGGAGGCGGCCACCCCTGGCCCTCTCTGCCCTCCCTCTCTACCACGCCTCCTTTTCTTGCTACTTATCCTGTAGGAAGACAGCCCATCCCCCTTGTCCAACAAGGCCCAGCCCTCGAAACTGTATGTGGACTCTGAGAAAACCACCCTACTTATTATCCCACACAACTTCAGGGGGAGCAGACACTGCTCACAAACACTGCTGAACTTTTGGCAGTCTCTCTCTCTCTGTCTGTCTCTGTCTCTCTTTGTGAGCTTTCATAAACATATCATTTCAACATTATTGTAAGATATTTCCCAAGAAATCATAGCTTTCATAGCCGAAATAAATATATAGTGACTGCCTTCTGCCACAGATACACAATGAAGCGAAAAAGAATTCGAATTCCAGAGAGCATGGATGAATAATAATACAATTCTGCAGGTTAGGCTTAAAATAGCCTTGTTCACTGGCTCCATCTCGCAGTCATAAGGGACTGCTTGTTTCCTTACACTAATTGTGTAACTATGCCGTGGATACCGTTCAGATCAAGTCAACGTCTGTTCTCTGTTGTCTACCTGGTCAGACACTGGCTCCATTCAGCTGACTCTGTCCTTTATGGGGCTAACACCCTGCACTGGGCTGATAAAGCAGTGGGCTGCAGGGCTGGAGGATGAGATAAAGTGAGGCACTGGTGGATTGAGAACAGAGTGGAGAGGCTGGTGGAGAGAAATCAAACGGAATCAGCAATGGTTTCATGCATCCTCCAAGGTCTACCTCCACCAGCTTCCCCTGCCTCAGATTCATGATGGTTGAGCTGCGATATAGAGGGATCACAACACAGGAGGATTGTAAGACATCACCTTAGGGAACTTCGAGAAGGGACATCCCTGCTTCCTTTGTCACTGGTTGACGGGTTAGAGTGACGGATCTAATTGTAATTCAATGTAAATTACATGGCATGTTTGACTGACTGTTTATAGAGTACAACCAGTACGGTTGTGTTAGACAGGACGTAGTAGACAGGAGACCAATCGAAATGTGAAAACAAGTAAGTACGACTGGAATTCAGTAAGAACTTCCATTTTCCATTTCAGAACATTTTCTTGCTTTTGTGCATTATGTAACCGGCTCGGTCTGTCTCGAGTCGACTACCTGCGTTGTGTTCTGTGCTGACCGATGACAGCACTAGTGCACCAGCACCTTTAACTGGCGTGCACTCCACCCTACTCATTAGCCTGCCCCAGGGTTCGAGTTATAAGCTGATCTCTGTGGGGGTCTCCAAAATAACAGTGCGAAATGTTCTCATGCACGCGCGAATCATGCCCACACAGCGATGGGACTTACAAGTTTTAATTAGCTATAGGCAGTAGCGGATTAAGGTGGTCAGTGGCCCTAGGCTACTCCTTTGTGTGAGGACCCCCCGCCCCCATACACAAGCCTCCCCCTCCCCAAAATATACAACTCACGAGCACCCTGCACACACACCACTCATAATGCTTTACCATAAAACACTTAAACACTTTAATAACACAATAACACAACAGTGTTAATAATGCAAAGAATAAAAAAAAAAGTTCAGTGCATTCAGTTCTGTCTCTATTGCTCTCCTCTCCCGTTGTCTCTCTGTTACTGTCCTGTTGTCCGTCTCTCTGTTGCTCCCCTCAGCTCTAAATGACAGAAATGAATTAGCTAATTAGTTGGCATGTAAACATATAGTTAGGGTTGGGTACAGTTTGGGTTTTATTCGATACCGGTGACAAATCGATACTTTAAAAACGGTACCGGTACCGAAACATCATCCTCATCCTCATCCTCCTCCTCAAATACCAACATATCCTGACGCTACAGCTGCAGGCTACTCATTTCACCACATCAACAGCCCCACATGAAACAACAGCTATAAAAGCGATAGTCACACATGTATCTCGGCCAATAATTGTGTTATTTTTGCTATACAGAAGGAGCGAAAAATACATGTACACTAGGTTAGTAAAAAGTAAAAGCCACCTTACCTTTACGGAGACAAGATAGACCTGTTTGGTCTGTTTTCAGTAGGCTGCGGTCGCGGTCCTGGAACCCATGATGCTGACGTCCGATGTTCTTTCTTTATCCAAGATTGGATGAACGGGAGAGGGTCAAAAAATTGCCTTTTTTTGGGCGGCATGGTAGCTACTGTATGTATATACTCCTGTATAGCTAATGAATGAATGTTTGCTTCTCAATAATAGGCTAGGTGCACGATCTCACTACTTCCTGAAAGGCAACTGGTATATGAACATATCCTGTCTCACTCTATTGGTTTAATTGATTAATCAGCTGTGCACTGTGTGTTCCAACGGTTTACCGCACAGCTGATTAATCAACCTTTTGCTGTTGCACAATATTCTACTGCGCCCCATGGTGTCTTGGTGGTGAAGTGCAGGCAGTCAAAGGCCTACTGTCATTCACAGGAGATTAATGGTGCGCGTAGCTCTTTTGGAAAACGTGTTTATTTTACAATATTTATAATATAAATTAAATAATATTCATTACATTGACATTTTGATCAAATAATAGTTGTGGTAATGTATTATTAGCGACCCCCACAGATTTTTGATTTTACTGCCTTCATGGGAGCTCAGAGAGTCTCAGACCATCTCTATGGGAGCTCAGCTCCCATTGGCTCCCACATAACTCGAACCCTGGCCTGCCCCTTCCTAGGGTTACCAGAGCAGCGTTTCCACGGCTAAGAGGTGTCTGCTCATCCTTACCATCAGTCATTTTTGTAAAAGTTGTGATGTATTAGACTATGGTAATAATATAGGAATTACTAACAAATGCTAATATAAAAAAAAACAAGTCACAATGTGAAATTATCAGTGGTGTGCCGTCAGGGCCAGCAAGGCCTTCTCTGCTGGCCTAAACATCATCAGAATATACATTTTATTTAATATATTTTTTACACAAATATGTATTAATGATTCCCCATAGTCTATTCTCTTCATTTCATAGCTTTCCTCTTGGTTGCGCTGCTTCCAGTCTCCTATTGAGATTTGGAGGGCTGGCCTTTATGTTAGAGCTTTTATCCAATCAAAATGTGTTGCTAGGGGGCTCCCAAATCTGCCCGCCTTCACAACAGACGGTGCCGCGAATTCGACCTGTAACTTTACGTTGGAACGAGAAAACCTGTGGCGTTCCTAGTAAACCTACGTAGATGCGAGCAAAATCAACAACGGCGCCTGCTGGAAGGCTCAATCTGATGTCAGCACCCAGCACGTCTTTTGATTGGATACGCACTATTGAGATGCGTAGCAAGGTAATTTGCGTATCTTTATACCGTCTGCAATCAGCTACAATGGCGGAAGGGGGAGAAGAGGCAGATGTGGTGGCAGATCTTAAAACAACGCCATTTTCTAGAAGAACTTTCCAGGAAAAGATAGACATTATCAGAGAACGGCCAACCCCGACTCTTGCGAGCCTTTCTCAGCGGGGAAAAGGGTTTGTCCGGCACTTTCAGATCGCTAACTACGAGCGGTACCCCTGGCTCACAGGCTCCGAAAGGCACTGCAAATTGTACTGCTGGCAATGCCTGCTATTTGCAACAGATCGATCGGGTGTTTGGAGCCACACTGGTTTTGCAAACTTGAGTTGTCTAACCAAGGGAGCAACGAGACACCAAAGCACGGCTGGGCACTTACAAGCAACGGTGCTTTTGAACACCTTTGGGGACACTCGAGTGGATTTACAGCTCAACAGACTGTACAACAGAGTAATTGAAGTATTCCTGAGGAAAGAAAGGAGGATGGATTTTGTTTTCAAATGAAGTTGTTTTGGTGAGTACAAAGCATTTTATTTTTTATTTTATTTGTATATATTTTTGTCATTTTATTTCGTTATTTCATTTTATTTTCGTTTCAATATTAACGAATTAATATATAGGTAATTAAAATTCATTTTATTTTCGTTTCAATATTAACGAATTAATATATAGGTAATTAAAATGACAAATATAGGCTTATAAAATAAATGTTTGATGCGTCTGTTGCAGGTTGCAAGAGATGTGGAGATTACGTGGGTGGCGCACGTGAATCAGCTGTGCAGTAAAAGTACTCAAGGAGACTTGTTGAATTGTTTTGTCACGTTTCTTGACGATAAAAGTGCCTTTTATTTAAAAGTTTTGACAGTATCCAAGCGAAGCGATCTTAAAGATCACACTCTTCATTGTAAATGCGGATTTATTGATTAAAAATGCTTCGGAAATATTAATATAACTCTGTTGTACTTGTCTGATTATGTTAAGGTGATGCAACGCCCGGTTATACTGTGTTTCTGTCTAGTTTCTAGAGCCATGGCGTCATAATGATGGTATTAAGAGGTAGAATAATTCAGGTAGGACTGTGTCGGACATCACTGAAGGCCTAGGTGTGAAATGCACCGCCCGCCACTGGAAATTATACTAAGTGAGATAGAGGCATTTAAGAGTTACACGATATACACATCAACAGTGGACCAAGTACTCATCAACGTTCCGAAGAGGTTCCAACTTTTCACAGCAACCACCGGCGATCACCCTGGTGATGATCTGGAGCGAAGATATCCGGGTCACGGCACCACTGTAACCGGCTCGGTCTGTCTCGAGTCGACTACCTGCGTTGTGTTCTGTGCTGACCGATGACAGGACGCTGATGTGTACTTTAGGCACTTTTAATCTGTACAATGCACACAAAAATAATGTTGGAATGAAACATCAAAACATGTAGGTGTCTTCTCAGCACGAGTCAACCTAGCACAAAAGAAACATTTCAGCTAACTGACACGGAGAACAGTGACGAGCGCTAGCTGACACAGTGATGAGCGCTAGCATACAGAAAAATGAACCACGAGGTTAGCTAAATTAAAGTCTCTAAAACGCTCATAACACCTACAGTATGTTTTCGATACAACATGACAGAATTTATGTGCACTCATCCTTAATAAATGCATGTACAACTTCTCATGTGCACTCAAATTAAAGTTACGATAGGTAGATTATAAGTTTACATTGCACTGCTGTAGACACGTACCTCTCTCCGTCTTATAGAATATAGACTGAGAGAGAAACGCGGAAAATGCAACCTATAGCCACCACTGCCCCCTAGGGGCGCAACTACACACAAATCTCCCAATACCTACAAACCACAATGAACAACACCAGATTTTGGTTAAATAAAACCTACCTAACCACAAAATATAAAATGAAAGGTTACAAAAATACTACTCATTCCTTAACCTGTTACACATACTGTACACACACACAAGAAATATTGAGCATTTATGTTGGTCAAAGCATGTTTAATAGAACAAAAACACTGAAAGTCACAACTACAATAACATGTGGGGGATCTTTTGAAATTGCAAGGATCAAGCCAGTGCCCCAGTAGTGATCCACTGGGTGTTATCCTGGCCACTGAAGTGCCTTATTCCTGTGAGCTCATAAATGAAGCAAATCAAGCTCAATGTCTCTCAGAAGATGGTCAAATAAAGTTCAAGGGACTATAAGGGATATTTCTTAATGTTCTGTCAAGACATTACATTTCTGTACTGCAATTTGCAAATAAACAATTACCGTTAACATTTCCTTCACAGTAGGACATTGTATACAATAACAGTTATTGTCAACTCCGTGTGCTGAGAGTGGAGCTCCGGCCTGTAGGACTCTACCAGCGCCTCCAGGGGGCGCTGTTGACTGGACCCTTCTCTTTCCTGATATTGTGCTGGGCTGGAGAGTTCAGCTGAAGCAGGTTACTCTTCCTCCTGTTCTTATCAGAGGATGGCTGAAGGCTCTGGAAGCGTCTTCTCTGGGGGCAAAAGTTCATACTGTCTACTGATTACTTAAAGTATATACTGCATACTAACCAAACTCCATACTATTTAGAGCCTACTGTTTAGTACAATGCATTTAGTAAGCAACGCATTTCAACATGTTACACCATTCATACAGAGGAATCGGGATCTGTTGTTCATGGTAATTGGTTACATTTCTCTACTGCCCACCTCTCTTACCTGGTTCATTGTCAGTCTCATCCTGATATACTGTACAAGACAGGATTAGTCTCCTTCTCTTGAAGAAAATATCCCCCACACCAGTACACCACCACCACCATGTTTGCCCAGAGAACTGACGTCACAGGATAGTTTGTCTTTTTCTGACCATTCTCTGTAAATACTAGAGGTGGTTGTGCGAGAAAATCCCAGTAGATCACGCAATGTTTTCAACTATGGGGTCACATGGTCAAGTTTAGACCATTGGAAGGGCAGCCAATAGGGCACGTCCTCTAATTTTTCCCACTCAAAAGGGCACTTTAGCATGACGTTTTTCAACTGTGGGGGCACATGGTCAAGTTTAGACCATTGGAGGGGCACCAATAGGGCACACCCTCTTGTTTTTGCCACTCAAAAGGGCACTTAAGCGCGACGTTTTTCAACCAAGGTCCACCAGTACCTGAGTCCACCAGTGCTCCAGGGCATTGCCCCCTCAAGACCCCTCCTGGCGCCGAGCGCGTGCAGGGGATTTTACAATATTGAATGTATTCCTCCCCCTCCTCCATTTACATTAAGATTTCAACATTATTGTTCGTGTCTTCTAAAGTCGACTAGCGTGTTTGGCAGCATTAGCTTTGAATTCGGTTTGAGAGTTACGACAGCCGCAAGATAGGCCTACATTGCCCTACAAGGTACACACTTGAATTCCCCAGCTTTATTGTTCGTGAAACAAAAGTGAAACAAAATAACTACACTACTCAACCACAGGGTGGCATTGTTCCCATTTTCGCAGGGATTTAACTACAACCTGTATACCCCGTTACACGAGCGCTTCCGCCCATCCACTTGAACCCGTTGAACCTGTCATAGGGCTGTCAAACGATCACAAACATGATTTGATGTGATTAATTAATCGCAATTTTGGTTTGGTCAAATTTAGACCTAATTAAAGATATTTTAATAGAAGAAAAACAAAACTCTTGTGTTGTATATGTCATAATTAAGGAGAGAAAATAATCAGCTTATCATATGTTTTTATTAGCATATTGTCACCCAATAGCAATTCAACCATGTGTGATAAAAAGTATGCAACTGGTATACAATCACAACACCAACACCAATCAAAAGGGAATAATAAATGTGTCTGATTGAACTAATGTAGACTACTATAGGGACTTGACTCACTGTAACATGTCTTCAGCCTATGACAATAACTAGGCTATATCAAAATGTACAGAGTGGGACATAAAAGACAAGTTAATGCACTCTGTGTATGTCTGTGTCACAGAGCATGTAACACAATCTGCAGCAAGACTATGCCAGTAGCCTGCTGCCCTTTGAGCATCTGCCCCGGACCATGGGGTGAGGGGGTGTGGATAATCCTGGGTGTAAAGGTTCCTGTGATGCTGTCACTTGCCAACTAACCAGTGCAGCTCAACAGGTGGGATGATCTATGGCGGAAACAGGTGTCATCCAGGAGGGCCCTTTGTGGCAGGGTAAAGGGTGGCAGGGTAAAGGGTGGCAGGGTAAAGGGTGGCAGGGCAAAGGGTGGCAGGGTAAAGGGTGGCAGGGTAAAGGGTGGCAGGGTAAAGGGTGGCAGGGTAAAGGGTGGCAGGGCAAAGGGTGGCAGGGTAAAGGGTGGCAGGGCAAAGAGTGGCAGGGTAAAGGGTGGCAGGGCAAAGGGTGGCAGGGTAAAGGGTGGCAGGGCAAAGGGTGGCAGGGCAAAGGGTGGCAGGGCAAAGGGAGAGGATTTTGACTATGGCTATTGATAATATTACGTGTTCAAATTGTTGTCAATTAATCATGTAGGCTACTTGTATGTTAAAAAAATATAAAATATATATATATATTTCGGCATTAGACAGAGTGCCTTGAAAAAGTATTCAGACCATTGAACGTTTTCACCTTTTGTTTCCCAAGAGCCTGGAATCAAAATACATTCATTTTAGGATGTTCCCAGTGATCTACACAACCTATAAGATACTTTGCTCATCTGGGGGCATATATTCACCAGTCTCAAATGTTAAAAACTCGATTCCTCGCATTCTCTCGCTTACTTAAAATGCATTGGAACAGAGGATCTATAGCCTACGTTCCTCCTCTTAGATATTTACATGCTCTATAACGCTTTTTCAGAAGAAGTGACTGGGGGACGGAGGCGAGGACACGATCTTCTGAGAAAGGGCCGATATGACTCCACCTTTTCCTTTCACCGCCCACCTTTTCCTGCTCAAAGGGCATGTTCAGGAAGTGCCTTCAAATACGTTCCCTTTTCGAACCTTTTAACGGTTTCTACAGGTGGGTAATAATTTGACGACTTGTACTTTATTGTTTTGTGCAGTTTTTCTTTCAGAGCTTTAGCTTTAACCTTACAACTTATTTCCAGAGTAGACTAACTCAACTTGGTGCCTTTTTGAATGGGGGTATTTCCATCGTTGATTGACACACTTTGGTACATTTCATGGTTGATGGATAAAGTGGTAAATTTGACTTGATCAACCTCGACAGAAGTAGACTTTTGGACGTGTTTTCAACATTATTAACTGCGTAAATATTTACAGGTCATTTACTGAGATTTGAAACTGTAAACCACCCTGGCGAATCCATCACAAGAAGTGCATCATCACAATCTATTCTTTATCGATCACATTTTAACAACGTTATTTACCGTTATTTTCTTGATGGCTGATTTTTCATTTGTGTTTTTGTAGACTGCATGCTCGAATATTATCAGCTGGGCGTTGGCCTGTCTCCATGGTCTTCCTCTTTTATAAATCTGTATTCGTTTTTTGAAATGTGATCTCTCCTCTACGGACGTAGTGTTAGCAGAACTTGTTTCGGAACAACGCCCCGGCGCTGACTATTGAATTTCACTCCACTTTCACACATTTGACGCGCATTGGACACCGCGCGCCATCGTTCCACACGCACTCTATAATGCGTCAATAGTACGCTTCGTTGTGAGATCAAAATTGAAAAACGAGAATTTCACTTGTAGCCCTAAGGGTGATTTGTATCGACATTAAAATTGACAGTTTGTGCATGCGGATAACGGATTTTAACTTCCCTGAAAGACCGCCAGACTGGTTTGGAGTGCGGTTTCCTCCTTTCTGCAGTGACAGTATCACTTTCGACTAAAATATTAATGTATTCTCTCCCGTTTCAGGCCGACAGAGAGGAGAACGTGTAGAAAGTCGGGTCCAGACACCTTGCTCCTCCAGGTAAGTAGCAGTGACCAAAGCTGTGACCACATTCTCATGATTCCACATTCCACATTCCCTCCGGTTAGGGTTAAGGGTTAATTAGGGTCACTTTATTTAGTTTTGTCTTATCCTCTGAAATTATATTGTCACACAGACGCCTGCTAATCTCTTCGATGTTATTTATTCTGTGTATTATCTTAATATATCAATTCCTTTGTTCCATTGTAAATAGGAACTTGTATTCAATGTAGGCGTAGGTAGATTGTGGTGGGCCAGGCATCCTACTAGAGATAGACCCTCACGGAGTGAGGCCACACCTCTCCACTGTTGTACAGAAGTGTGGTTTCCCCTGAGGTTGTCCAGTGGGGGTACAGTTGTCTTCTAACTATAATGCAGGTGATTGATGGTGATGAGTGCTAACTAGTTTGATAATGACCCTCCAAACCCTTAAAGTTGATTGAAACATAAAAATAACAACAACGACCTACAGTATTTGTAGTGATGGTCACTTGACCTCCATACCCCAGTAGAGGGGCATGGCTTCAGATTTCTGGGATTTCAACGTTTTCGGTCTGAGTTAGTAACTGACTTAAAATGGGGATATTATTTTCTATAGGAAGGCACCGTGTTTAAACATGCATTGCAGTGCATTAAAATTGTTAACTGTATCTTAGAAAATAAAACAGTTATGAACATTACGTTCCTCTTATAGCTGGTTTAGATATGGACACCAGTAAGATGGCTGCCAAATTGCTCCATTCCAGAGCATTAGGTGTCTAAGATATCAGTCTATTGTTCTATATCTATGTCAGGCTTCTCTCTTGCGTCACAACAGCACCTTGAGATCTACCCCCCACAACCACCATCTCAAGTCATTTCTGAGTGTGTGAACTGCCTCAAGGTGACTGGGCCAGTTCTCCTGATGATAATGTAAACATTAGGATCTTAATGGTGCGGTAGGACTGTACATACTTAACTGCTGTGCATGTTATCACTGAATCAGTGTCAAGTTTCAACGGCTGTTAAGGGATGGCTGTGGGCATTTCCAGACATGCAGGATCAGAAGGGTCTTCAGGATGACCATATAAGGTGTTTTGCTTGATGTTTCAGACCAGGAAACACTGCATTGAACTTTTTGTGTGACACGTGACGTCCTGTCCCTGAGGGAAGGATCAGTGGGTTTGTAAGGACAACCACTGTTGACATCCTTTGTTTATAACTCCTATGTTTAGATCCTTAGATGTTATGTGTGTCCATTCAATGAAGTGTCAACCAGGGACATAGGAAGTATATTTCGCGAGGGGGTGCTGCCAAAAATGTAGTGAGGGGGGTTCTACTCAGAGAAAATGTTGCATATCACCTGACTTTTGATGGGAGAATAACATAGTGGTTAAAATGCATGAAGCAGGATTTGGGTCATATTATCAGCTATACTAAGCAATGTTCAAGCATTTTACAGAGTCAGCCAGGAATACTAGGTGGACAATGGCTTGATTCGATTCCACCCGTATGATTTTGCCATGCGCTGGATGTTCATATTAGATTAACCTGATGGTTGCTCTGCTTGTATCCTTAATAAGAGCCACATGCTGGTTCCAATTAAATGTCTTCATTCTCCCAAACCAAATCAGGAACGAGATGGAGCCACTAGAATAAAAGTAGTTTAAGACATAGCTGTTATTATGGAGGCATAACTGTCCAACTGTAAGAATTATGTCATTATATTTATTTTTGTGAATGAAGACTATTGACGTTCAGAATCAGAATCAGGATTTTTTTTATCTCCAAGTATATTTGCACATATTTGGTGCATAGGACATAAAAAAACGATATAATATAATTTAAAAGACAATGGCAAAAAGAGCAATAGAACAATGATTATGTAGGCTGTAAATTAGAATAAATGTTAAACTCATCTAAATTCCACTGTCAGTGCATTGTATGTGTGTGCCGGTGGGGAGAGGCAGGCGGCTTTCTTGTGAGGCCCACTGCCATGGGGAATAAGCTGTTCAGGTGGCACGAGATTCTGGTCTTGATAGACCGGAAGCTTTTACCGGATGGAAGTCTTTGGAAGAGGTAGTGACCACGGTGGGAAGGATCAGCGATGATCTTTCCTGCTCTCTTACTGGTCCTGGAGTGGAACAGGTTCAGGAGAGATGGCAGGTTGCAGCCGATGACCTTCTCGGCTGACCGAATAATCTGCTCTAGTCTGCCTTTCGTCCTTGGCAGTGGAGGCACTGAACCAGACGGTGATCGATGAGCTGAGGATGGACTCGATGATGGATGTGTAGAACTCAACCATCACTTTCTGTGGCATATTGCATTTTTTCAGCTGCCACAGGAAGAACATGCTCTGCTGGGCCTTCTTGATGGTGGAAGTGATGTTCGCTGCTCACCTGAGGTCCTGTGAAATGATTGATTGTCTCCAGGAATCTGAATGACTCCTCACTGCTAACTGGGGATTCACACATGATAAGGGTGGTTGGGGCTGGGCTCCTCCTCTACCATCTCTACAGTTCTTAGAGCGTTCAGCTCCATGTTGTTCTGGCTGCACCAGGAAGCCAGACTGTCTCATCCCCGTTATTCCAGGGTTGTGTCGTCCGTGAACTTCAGGAGTTTGACAGAAGGGTGGCTAGAGGTGCAACTGTTAGTGTAGAGGGAGAAGAGTAGAGGAGAGAGCACACAGCCTAGTGGGGCTCCAGTGCTGATGGTCTGGGGCTTGCCCAGCCGCATGTGCTGCTTCCTGTCTGTCTGGAAGTCAGTGATCAACCTACAGGTTTGGCTAAGGCACACTCAGCTGTGACAGCTTGTCCTGTCACAGCTGAAGAGCTGGGATGATGGTTTTGAATGCAGAGCTGAAGTGAACAGGATCCTGGCATAGGTGCTGAAGGATGAAGTGGAGTCCCATATTGACTGCGTCGTCTACAGGGGTGGCTGTGTCGGATTTATTTTTATTTTTTTATTTTACCTTTATTTTACCAGGAAGTCACATTGAGGTTAAAACCTCTTTTACAAGAGAGACCTGGCCAAGACAGGGTCAAAATAGTAGCTTAAAAAACAGTTCAAATAACAAGACAGGACATAAGACAGTGGCAACAATACAATAGACAAACAATGGTAGGGGTATTTACAAGGTGATTAAAACATTGAGAAGTCTAACCAAAGCAGGTACATCGAGCGGTGACCACATCCTTTAATCTACGCTTGAAGATACTTATGGAAATAAGGGCCTCTAATTTAAAAGTAGTCTGTAGGTCATTCCAAGACCAAGGGCCATAATAAGACAAGCTTGTCCTTCCAACATTGTTCATGATAAGTGGCACCTTGTATTGTAGCCATCTACGAGACCTGAGACCCGAGCCACTCGGTATAGGGATGAACTTCAGGCGCAGATAATTCGGTAAGAAGCCAGAGATGATTTTAAACACAAGAGTGTACCAGTGTTGGAGCCTTCTGACAGAAAGAGATGGCCATCCAACCAGACTATACAGTGTACAGTGATGGGTCCTGAAGGCACTATTGGTGATGTATCTTAGAACCGAATGATACAGGGGGTCTAGCTTGGATAAAGTGGACAGAGAAGCAAACCTATATACTGTGTCACCATAATCCAGTTGTGAAAGGAAAAGGGCGGAGACAAGACGTTTTCTGGAAGCCAAGGAAAAGCAAGATTTAAATCTATACAGGAAGCCCACTGTACGCTTAAGCTTTATGGCGAGAAGATCAACATGATGTTTGAAGTTGAGGTGAGAGTCAAGCCAAATGCCTAAGTATTTGTAGTGGTCGACGGGCTGTATAGCGATGCCATCCAGTGTAGTGACTGGAGAACAAAAGGCACTGGCCTTTTTCCTCCCGGAGGTGAAAGACATTGCCTTTGTCTTTGAGGAGTTGAGGCAGAGTTTAAGTCCAAACAAAGCATGTTGAAGGGCATTGAAGTCTGCCTGCAAGTTGGAGAGGGCTTCCTCAGCAGAGGCAGCGCAAGAATAGATAACGGTATCATCTGCATATAGATGGTATTTGCAGAAGCTGAAGTTGTCACAGATGTTGTTAATATACAGCAAGAAAAGTAAGGGTCCCAGGACAGAGCCTTGGGGAACACCTTTTGTGATGAAGACGGGGTCCGACAAGAAATGTCCATTGGCGCAGGAGGTAGAGTCGCCGTCTAATGATCACAAGGTTGGCAGATCAGCGGTTCGAGCCCTGGCTGGCCACATGTCGAAGTGTTCTTGGGCAAGACACTGAACCCCAAAATTGCTTCCAGTGAGCGGGCCAGCGCCTTGCATGGCAGCTTGCCGCCATTGGTGGGTGTGAATGGGTGAATGAGAGGCCGTTGTAAAGCGCTTTGGAGCAGCTTTGGAGCAGCAAAAAGGCGCTATATAAGTGCAGTCCATTTACCATTTACCGGTTGACTCTGTAGGCGAACTGCAGTGGGTTGAGGAGGGGGTTGAGGACGGCCTTGAGGTGGGTCAATCTGTAGACATTTGAAATATTTCTAGTATTTTCCTGTCTGCATTCCCATGTCAACACATCGAGTGGTGGGACAGACTTCCACATTGTATTCTGAAGGTACAGTATTATGCAGCCATGTACCACTTAGTAAGTGAAAGTTATTCCTGACAGACATGGATGGTGTCTTACCATTCAGTGTAAAGTCTTGCATAATCCCAACCTTTCAGCCAGACCTGGTTCGTACATGTCTGATATGTCAACATTGCCTCCAGGTTGTTGCCCTTTGCTCATTTAATCTGATTTGGTCAATGACTTTATTACAGGGAGACCCAGCCTAATTCTAGCTACTGTTCTTCAACCACCTATGTTATGGCTCCCATATCTGGGTAAAATATGAGTACCGTATAGTATTACTATATTGAAGAATGGCTGAAGAATTACTCCATCTGACATCTCTTAGAAAAACTGGTAATTTTTGCAATTCAAACACAATGTATTTTGGAGTTGCTTCTGGTCAACGGTGGTGACTGAATTTGTTTGCCCTGCAGAACACTGGCATGCAAAAAAGGACTCACTTTGACTAATCTAATCGTTATTGTTATAAGAGCTATAAAGCATGATTGATGTCCTTCAGTGAGGCAGCAATATGCACTTTGCCTTACTTGGCACAGTGCAGCATCTTTTGCTGTTGTTGTAACATTCCCTGTCTCTTTTGGAGTGTCACATTTTAATGACTAAAATCCTTAATGACTTGAACTTAATGACTAAGTTCTCAAATCCATGATAAACGTTTACTTCCACTTCACTCCACTCTCAGGTGTGGGGGCCCCGGCAGGAAACCCATCCCCACCTGCATCTCCACTCTTTGCTGTTTCACAGCCAAGTTGTTTTCATGTGCATTAGAACACATTCGCATGCAGGCTTCTGTTTAGAGTGCATTGTGTTTCAGTGGAAAGTTCCTGAAACCTGAGTCCTCAGCCAGCTGAGGGGAGGGGGGTATGTGAGAGAGAAGAGGCCAGTGTTGAGTGTGTAGTGAGATGTCTGCCCTGGCTGGTCTGCAGGTAGGGGGGGCTGTCACCTGGTTACTCCTCGTTCACCTCCCTAACACACTGTTGTGAAGGTGGCATAAACATGTCGGCCATCTTTAAGCTAGTCCAGCTACATTACAACGCTGTTCCTGAATGAGTTACCTCTTAATGGTTCAGTTGCAGACTATTTACTTTATTACTTAAATATTGTATACTGTATGTTAAAGGATTATTTTGAAAAAGCCAGGGCAACATGCTATGGTAAATACATAGATGAATAGTATGTTCTACCTCGTCCGCCCTTTAAGAGAAACCGATGCCATAAAATGTACTGGATTATTGTCTATGTCTTGTTAATTGGGATTTCTGGCCAAATAATAGAGGTTTTGAAGATTTTTATTAATACGACTGATTGATTTGAACGGTTGTACTTCTGTCCAGTGAACATGTGATGTTTTTCAAACAGCTTTTGAAGCAGACAGCCAGTCTTATCCCATGGTGAAACCACTTCTGATACTAGATTATGAAAATAAAGATGAACTTCTAATAGAATTATTATAATATAATAGTACCTTGGTTGTTATCTCAAGGCACATTTCTTTCAGGAGTAGTTTGTAGTTTGTGGAAAGAGAAGTTTGAGTTGTGGAAAGAGAAGTTTGAGTTGTGGAATGGAGGCATTATCTCCTGGAGCTATCACCAGGCGAGTCTGTACTTACACTATCTCTGAGTAAGTACAGACTCAGACTTTTCCTTCTAGTATCGACTTAGGCTTTCACTTCTCTCTGTTGAGGAAGTTTATCATCCTGCTGGCTTGATTTGAATGTGGATTATAATTTTTTGCCACTCGACTATTCTTTTATGTTATGTGCTCTAAAGCACTATGAATTTTCATTCAGTTATAGGAATATTTGCTATACAACAAATAGATTTGCCTTGCCTATGCAGTATGCCATGTTGAGTAAGCTGTGTCATGATGTTGTCCATTTGAATTGTGTTGCGCTCTTAGTAGTGAATGATACATGAATATTGACTTATTTGAAGTTAATAAGTGACTTTCTTAGTATTTCAAGGTGAATATTTGAGGTTGACGCCCATGATGCTCAACGCATCACGTCATGTCTATAATGTTTATTTTCAGGTCAGAGGTCAGAGGTATGACAGAGGGGTTTTAAGCTAAAAGAGGATTGTGTTTGGGATCTACTTTACCTTCATATTACTCATATCATGGCCATGTCACTTGGCCATCACGTTTTGTAGTATACAATACACTCTGGCCTCCACATGAGTACATCCAATTTCTGAATCTAATTTATTATTGTAATAATTGTATTATGTTGCCTTTTGGTATAGTACTATCTTTCATATTCCTCTGCTCCCTCTATTCAGTGGACCGGGAGAGTGCGGAAGGCCTTTTAGGGGTCTGTTATAGAAACAACGCAGGAGTCCTCGACATCTCTGTGTGACATGCGGGTAGAAAATTCCAGAAATGCTTTCTTGTCGTCTAACCAGTAGACGTACTGTACACACACGTTCCTTGGCTCACACACTCCGAATCGGCAGGGCATTGCTGCAGGCATCAGGAACCGCTAGTAGTGATGCAGCACTGTGGTATGCAGGGACAGTCATTGGTTCTGCCAATCCAGTCAGGACTGTACTTGCATTTGTGACATCAACAGACAGATTGCCGGGAACATAAATCTACAGTACGGGACTTACTTGAAACATCCTCTCATTCTTTAAGATACATTTTGTGCAGCAGCTCTTTTTGAAACTCATCAGCCAGCCACACAAAAAAATAAACAAGGGCAGGACTTGAACGGTTTACATCCAAGGTTCTGTCTTAGTGAGGAGAAGTAAAGAATGCGAGAGAGCTTTTAATTTGTCCCCTCGCGTAAGACTGCAAGTGTGCATGTTTGCTTTAGAGGGGAGAGTGAGCGAGCATTATAAGTATGTTGCCTTTAGGATTATCTACTGTATGCTCCCTTCTTTATGAACTGGGTGTGGTGGTGTGGTTGGAGTAAGTGATTTCGTATGAGGGAGAGGGTGCACAACACACCGTATTAGCCATGAGTCACTGATTCATGTTGTAGCAATAGTGGCTGTCTATGTTATTAAGTTTAACAACAGGCTTGTTTTATTGCACCAACTAGGCTCTTCCTCATAAACATATTTCGGTTCCTAGAGGAAGGATATACCATGTAGTTTGAAAAGCAACACCTATTTCATTTGGAAAAATGTGTACTTTTGAGGTATCATGATTTATTTTCGCTATGTAATTAGTATCTATTTTGGTAATGACATTGATGTACCAGTCCAGATGGAGGGTGAAATGGATGTTCGTTCAGCTTCATGGGTGTTGGCTGGGGGAGAGAACGGGGTAGTAGTGTAACAATGGCCCCCTTCATGATAACAGAGTCGCCACTGATTTCTCGCCCGCTGCCTGTGAATAATCTTATCGGCCCGCCCTCCCAAGAGAAACCAGCAGGAGGAAGATGCCATAGTTTGGTGTGTTAACCTCAGCGAGGGGGGTTGTCGAGGGGTGGGGGGGTCGTGAGGGGTCGTGAGGTAGGTTGGTGGAAGTACGACTCCCTCCTGTCAGACTAGGGGGGGGGGGGGGGGGGGGGGTAACAAACTGTCCAGTCACCTAAGTTTTTATTTAGGGTTTACACACTGTAGGTTGAAATAGAATGCCAGTTCCCTTTTTTCTGACACTCACCCTGCCTGCACTCACCCTGACACACATACTCACTCTCTCTCTCTCTCTCTCTCTCTCTCTCTCTCTCTCTCTCTCTCTGTCTTCCTCTCTCTCTGCCTTGCTATCTCTCTCTCTCTCTGAGCTAGTTATTCATCCACCCCGTGTGAGTCAGGGAGGGTGGAGACTGGGGAGGGCAGCAGTACCAGTCACACTTTGTCAGTTTGCTCTCTCACTCTCTCCCTCTTTCTCTTTCTGTCCCTCCGTCCGTGTGTCTCTGCTGCTGCTGCTGCTCAGCCTCTCCTTCCCCCGGCAGGAAACGGCTCTATCTCTGCCCTGCTCTGTACAGGAGTTGACATTCACACTGGCATCCATTGGCCTGCTCTGACGAGAGAGGGGGGAAAAAGACAGGGAGGACGGGGGTAAGTGTGTCTCTCTCTCATGTTTAATTTTGGCCCACTTGTTGAGCCAGTGGTTTCCCTGCTCGGGGTTTGTGTCCTAAGTTGAATCTTCTCGGGGGAAGGGTTTTGCTCTGTATATAAACGGCTGGTGTGTGTGTGTGTGTGTGCGTGCGTGTGTGTGTGTGTGTGTGTGTGTGTGTGTGTATGTGTTGTAGAACACCCTGCTGAGGCTCATGTTAAAATGATGTGGTACTGTGTGTCTTGTGGGCTTCTTGGCTGCTCTCTCCCTGAGGATTTTTTTTCATTCATCATTAACTTCCACCTCGTGAGCAAGAGGGCTCCCTTTTTTCCATGATTCATTGGCAGGATTCTCCGCCTTTTCCACTCTGCTGTGCTACGCTTTTGCGAGTCTTAAAAGAACTGCTGTGGTCATGATGTCCAGTCTGATTCATTCTACACGAGACAAGTGATACATGTATTGATCTTAGCTAAATATCTGTATGTTTTTACCTCAGGAGTGTAGTCAATGATAATAGTATCTGGCCAAGGTTGAATAGAGATAACTGGATAGATGCCTAGATCACATGAGCCTCTCTAGCTCCAAGGACAAGCCGCCTCCTTTCTTTGTTTTGGACCAGAGAGTGATGAGGCGATGTGATAGTCTCCGCCTGCCTGGTTCATTGCTGCTAACTGTCACTAGAGTTTAGTGTTTCATTGTAGGAGTAACAGTAATGGGATGGTGCAGCCTATTTTCATGTTTAAATGTCATTTTATTTAGTTGTCCTCATAGGCCAGTAGTGAACGCTTCTCCTGTTCTCCATTCTATACTTTGCTACTGCAGAACAGGCTAACAGCTAGCAGCTGCATTTCAACATACCAAGTTAGCATCATTTAAATGACATGCCATACATTGGTGAGAGAAACTGTCAAATGACTGTATGTCTAATAGTATGCATGTCAATAAATCCTATAAAGTATATGTTGCTACTAAACTTTATTTGAAGTTTTCTCTGACAAGTTCATGGCATGTCATTTAAACTTCAAAGGGCAAACATGAAAATAGGCTGAACCCTCCCTTTAAAGGACGAAATAATAGATATCTGTTCATTTACACTGAGTTGCTCCATTACTAGTTTTTTTTTCATAGAATCAAGGCAGTGCAGCGCTTAACCTAAACACTATGGGGTTTATTATCACTCAGACAAGACCTGATGATTTGATGTCACAGCACCCTCTTCCACCACATGGAAGCACTATGGACTATTGGTTGATGCTCAGAAGTGGTGTCACAACTTCTACATGCCCTCTCGATCCTATTCCTACCATCTTTTTCAAGACTGTTTTTTAATTGTGTCTGAAGACGTTCTAGCTATTGTAAATGATTCCCTGCTTACAGGTCATTTCCCATCTGCACTTAAAACCACCATGGTGAACCATGGTGAAGATAATTCTTGTAAATGTTTTGTTAAAACCGTTAAATGATTTCCAACTGTACCTTTGACTAAGCTAAGCCTTTGGCCTCTCATAGCGTAGTCAAGGTTGTTAATGACTGAATAATGAATTAACACTGATGACAGAGAGCTCTCTGTCCTTGTCCTGCTGGACCTGAGTGGAGCTTTTGATACTGGACCATGATATCATTCTTGATAGACTTGAGAAGTTGTTTGAGTATTTTGTGCCCTTTTTGACCACATCTCAGGAAAAAAAAGAGATCACCTGTGGGGTCCCTCAAAGTTCTATTTTAGCCCAGTCTGTAGTTGCTACCTCATGGCAGTCTCATCAGGAAGCACAATATTAATTACCACAATTACCATTACAACTGTGACTAACACGTCTTTTTATCACTTAAAGGACATTGCTAAGGTGCAAACCTTTTCTCTCTCAGGCTGACACTGAGAGACTAATGCATGCTTTAATTTCCAGCAGACTTTATTTCTGTAACGCTCTCCTGTCAGGTCTAGCAAAGAAAGCGATTGTTTGACTGCAAATTTTGCAGAAAGGAGCAGCATGACTCCTGACCAAGACCAGACGGAGAGCACACATCACACCCGTTTTAAAGTCTCTGCACTGGCTGCCTGCTAGTTTTTGAATTTATTTTAAGTTGTAGTAGTTTAGAAACCACTAGGGCCTATAGAAACCTCTATGGTCATGCACCCAAATTCATGTCAGACATGATTGTAACTTGTAAGGTATATATATACCCAGTAGATCACTCAATTCCTCGGAACTGGCCTCTAACTGTTTCAAAGCCCTGGATCAAGAGGCACGAGGAGGCAGCTTTCCGTTTTTATTCCCCCAGACACTGAAACATCTTAAGATACCTTTTTTAACCATGCTTTTATTTAGGGTGTTTTATAGTCATTTACTATTTTAGTCTTGTTTTTATCCTATTTATTTCATATTTTATTTTTAGTCTTTAGTCTTTTAGTCATTTGGTCACTCCATTCTTTTAGCTCAATCCTTTTATTACATTTGAAGTTTTAGTTCATTACCATGCATTAGTCTATACATTCTATACATTCCTCTCCAGTCCAGTTTTTATGGCCGCTATATTTTTATCCTCATGTTTCGTCTCGTTATCTTTATCTTTCTTTGTGTGTCTTTTCTGCCTTTTATTTATTTATTTATTCATATATTTAAATGAATGAATTTTAAGTGCATTGTGTTACCTGATTTGATTTGATCTGATATATTCTGTGACCCCCTTGAGAGGCGGTGTGTTCTATGGTCTGCTGGTGAAATGGCTGTTGCTGACTTAGCAGTAACAACATCCTGAGGAAATTCTCCTGGAAGTCTTAACAGTTCCAGTCAGAATGTTTTGTGAGAATGTTACTGATGGATTAAGTGGAGATTTGAAAGCTGATTTTTTTTGTGATCTTGCATTATTTCAATGGTATGGCTTGAGGTATTTAGTGGAGATAGCTAACCAGATTGAGGATGGTGGTGCTGTCGGGACTGAAGGAGTGCTGTGATGTTATCCAACTGCATTCTTTATATTGAATCAAGCTAATGCTATCAATGTCTCCAGTTCTCTTTGCACACCAGCTGCTGTACCACTCAATCGAGATGAACTACTAGATAATGTTGGATGATTTGGTTTTACTGAGGGAGGGATTCATGCTTTGACTGATCCTTTCTGATAAGTGACTATCTGAAGTTGTTTTGCCTGTCCCCTTTGTGCCAGACAAGGGATACGTGTATGTCTTCACTCTGGCTAGTGGATTCTCTATCACAGGGTTTCTTTTTCCTCCTCACTAGTCTTGCCCTTCCCTTGGTGCCTTGGGTGTGGATAAAAATAATGTGCTGTGTTCTCCTTTTCATGGTGCTGTAATGCTTCCCGTAGTCACAAGATTAGCCCCCTGACATGCACATGTCCTCACACTCACACACACAGATGTGTACTTTTTTAGTAGGATGTTCTCAATACAAACTGCTCCTCTGTGCACCATCAAGATCTTAGCTGTGAGTTATAGTCAGTAAAAGCATTTCTAGGTTTCCCCCCACACACTCATTGTCAGGCTTTAGCCTAGTAGACACTTCTGAGCTGAAACTGGTAATATCGACAATACTGTATGGTATCTTAAAAAATAAAATTAAAAAATCAGCGACACATTTAGTAGACTGAACAAGTTTCTTTGTTTGGTTCCATGGGTCTAAAACTGACCAGAGGATGAAGCTGTTTGCTATTTGTTCCTTCCTGAAACACACATCCTCTCTTGGGTGCACCGTCAGCTTCTCTGGTGCTACACTTAAAAAATGTAGGACAAAATAATTTCCCAAACTGATTTCCGATTAGTCCCCCCTTAAATGTTCTTAATTACTATATGTGTTTCTCCTCAGAACAAGTCAGATACTCTTATTGTAATCTGTGTCCTTGAAGGTCTGCAGGCAGGGACACCCTGCTCCTTTGCCCTGCCACTCATAAAGGGCCCTCCTGGTTGGTGTCCTTAAGTGTCCTTACCCATAAGTCTGTGCATGTCCCTGTCTGCAGGGAAACATGGGCAAGCTGTGTTCGTAGAGCTATGTCAATTTTTGGGAGATGCCAGCCACTCTCTCAATGTCTGCATTTGCCCTGCCTCGTGACTACACTTACTACTGGTATTCACCTGAGTTCAAGAGAATTCCTAAGAACTTAATACCTACAGTAGAACAGAACAGTAGAACCCTAAAGAGAGACATACAGTGCGAGTCCATGATTTGTTCTTGCTATTAAGTTGACCCTCCCTTTTGCCCATTACTGACCCCTCCCTGTCCCTAGATCTTTAGCTGTCTAGTTTTAGGTTTTTGTAGTTTTAGTTTAGTTTTAGTTTATCTTAGACTGTTTTAGACTAGTTTTAGTTTTAGACTATGTAGTTTTAGTTTAGTTTTAGTCTATATTGACGGAAAGTTTAGATTATTTTAGACTATTTTAGACTAGTTTTAGTTTTAGACTATGTCGTTTTTAGTTTAGTTTTTAGACTATGTAGGCCAGGTTTTGTATTGTATTTGTTTGTGGTGGATGTTGTATGCCTGTGAACAGGTCACACTTGAAAATGAGCCCTTGGGGCTCAATGTGTTTTTTACCTGTATAAATAAAGGTAAAAAAAAAAAACTTAACAGGAACAAAGCCAGGCACTGCATTTTTTTCACAACATGAGTTTGGTGCTCAACCCCCTATGAAGATATGACCTGTTGCAATACCATTTAGAACAGTGCATTTTACCTCTATGCAACCTGCTCCCTTAATCTAATCTGAACACGCTCTTTTGTCACAGTTTCAGCGGTGGCATCTATGTAGGTCAGAGGTTGTCATTCCACTTGAGTATATCTGGATGACATTGGGGAAGGTTTCAGCCAGTGTAAGTGAATGAAGAAGTAACCGTTGACGTACGCATAAAAGCCGGCTGCGCACGTGTTACCGTCAGCAAATAAAGTACTTGCGTCACATACCTGATTTGACAGGATTGTCTCCTTGGAAACAAGTATTGTTTGACATTTTTTCCCTTTACTGAAAAGACATTCAGTGTAGTGTTAAGTGTATTGATTTAAAATGATGTATGGATTATGGATTATGTTTAGTTACCTAGGCTCATCTCAATGTTATGTTTTAAACTGTTTTTCGTATTTGTTGAAAAGATGTTACTATGCTGTTTGATCCATGATGAAGATGTCGCGTGTTATCTGCATGTAAGGGAAGGACATTTTTATCTATACTTCCTGCTTTATCATTTGTTCCAGTCATAAAGCTTTGACTCACATTCCAGTAGTACATTGTATAATTACTGTTAATGGTGTTGGCATAAGGTGGGCTGTACTATACTCCTAGGGCAGGGAGAAGGGTAGGTCCCTCTCAACAATGGATCCCTCTTGCTAGTGTGGAGCGTATTGGGACCGCACCCACCACACACCCCATTTATCGACCAGGAACATTGTGATAAGTTCATGGAGTTGAGATTTGGTATGGTGAACTTTTGTCAAGACTGTAGATAGCCGACCTAGACATGGATACTATATCTGTGCTTGGCACTTATGCACCAGGAGGCTGGTGGACGTAGAAATTGGAGGATGTGTGTGTTGATACAGTACCATTCCTCATTTCATTCTATGCATCACAATGAGCATGTGCTCCGATTTCTACCTCCACCAGCCTCCACTGCTGTGTACATATTGTATGCCTGTGAATACACATTTGTGACAGGGTCTGATGAAAAAGTCCTCGTGGTAATTTTTTATATTTTTCCATATTATGAAAGGGCATTGTAAGCTTTCAAATGATGTGTCATACATTAAAATCTGAGTTGAAGAAGATGCATATTTGAATGTTGATAGTTTGATACCCCCCAAATCAACAAACAGATTCAGCCTCAACATTTTCACAGACACTTTTCACAGGCAGGTAATGGGTGGGAACAATAGCTGGTTAACTCTACCCCCAACCACTCCCCCAGGACAACCACTCCCCCATTACACTACCGGTCATTATCTACCTGTCATCTGTCAGTGGGGTTGTCAGCATGTTTAAATTACTAAATAATAATAATAATAATAATTCAAGATTCATGATCTTTTATTGCCATATGTGCAACAAAATGCAGTTTAACAAAAAGTGCAAATAGTGATATAAGAACATGATATAAATAAAACAAGAATGGTAGTGATAGATAACTGCAATATACCGTATGTGCAGAGGTAGTATTGTAAACATCAGTTTAGTTTAGAGATAGCCTTATGAGCTATGTATAATTAGGTAGCTTGTACAGTGAGGTAGTGTATGTACAGTATCTAATGTAAAGTATAAAATAAGCTATTTCAGGAGACATGTGATGTGCAATGTGCAATATACAGTATGTGCAAAGGTAGTATTGTAAACATCAGTAGTGCAATGGTTATAGAGTGATCACATTAACCAGGGATGTGCCGCCATCATAGTATTGTAGTAATCATAGTAATACAATGACAAATACCTGAAGTGCTGGTGACTCTCATCAAGGTCTCATCTCTCAGAACCTCTCACCTCGTCTGTCTAAGGTATGTCGATAGACCACAGTCCCGTGAATACTATGTCGATCGACAAAACTTTCAAAAGTCATTGATGGCAGCATCCGTCTTGTCAACAAACAGACACAGACACGCGTAGCTATTTATCAGGGTGTGGGTTTTGGCTAAAACTAAGGGGAGACGCCCCCCACACAAATATACGAATAGCCTACTACCCTCCACCCAAGTTTGCTAACAAATTGTAGGTATTTAGTGAATGTAAAACTGTTGGTTATGATATTGAGTGGGTTCTTCATCGCTTACATTTTTTTCGACATTTTTTAATTATTTTTTCCACAACAAGACTCGATTGTCATGTCACAATTCCCGACATGTGGACCTTTTCATCAAACTGTGTCACATGTTTCTCTCCGTCTCTCTCAGTCAGGGTCATCTGGGGAGAGCAGAGAGGAGAGTTAGTGTTTTGCCATTGCTCTGTTTCTTGGCCTGGCTCCCATACTTCCTTAACTGAGGGGAGAGCTGAATCTGCGCTGTGGGACGTCCCTGTGGCCCCTCCCCTCCAGTGTCAGACCATGTCTGCTGAGCAGCTTGTACTGGAGGCAAAGCATACTGGGATTTTTTGGGGGGGGTCAGCAACACTAGATCATTCCCCATAATTGCATCCCGATGCAGATCAATCCAGGACCATCAGCAGAACACACTGTTCTAGTCTCGTTCTCTAGAACAGATTGAAATCCGAATGTTGTCCTTAATGTAGCTACAGTACATCAACATAACAGTTGACTGATGCATTTGCCTTGTTCTTCCACAGGTTATTGGGTAGTAATACGAGAGGGGGAAGCTAGTCAGAATGCTTCAGGACATAAGCTCTAGAGCCATGGAGGTCTACGACTTCGTCATGAAGGGAACAGGTGAGTTTTTTTTTTACGTGCATACTTACTTCAGGCATGATAATCGCTCACCTTTCGGCGAAATTCGCCGTTTTGAATCCAAAATAGGTGACCTACATTCATACTTTTTTTTTTTTTTTTTGCAATCTTGTAATTTTGCATGTGACCACCACTAGAGTAAATCTAAAAGAAATCAGATATGAGCACATGGAAGCTAATTTTTCCACCCAAAAAAATTTCCGCCGGGACCGCCTAGCAGGTTCCGGGTCTCGTATCCTTCTCACCTTTTTCACCCCGACCCATTTTCATGCCTGTTACTTGTAATGACTTGATTATAGACTGTTCCTCTGCTTTGTATTCCATGAAAGTGGTGACATTCATTTGCGCCCCTAGAGTGCTGGCCTGTGGTTGATTGTCCAACTTTACCTCCTAGACCCGCGGTTGAAGGTTTACCCATTGATGCACAATCCTGCGCCCATGTCGGCCATCTTGGTGAGCTACCTGCTCTTCGTCATGTTCGTGGGGCCTCGCCTGATGGCTAACCGCAAGCCCTTCGAGCTCAAGGGGGCCATGATTGTCTACAACTTCTCCCTGGTTGCGTTGAGTCTATTAATCGTCTATGAGGTGAGACACTAATTTTTATTCATTTGAGAAGACTAGTGTAGGCCGCAGTGTTTGAGCAGCAGTCTGTTGTCAGATCGGTATGTGGCAGCTCTGTTGTTTAAATGGGTCATTGCCCTCCCTGGTCACTGAGTTGTTGTGGAATTAGAGCAGTGATTTTGACATTGCCTTTTTAGGTACAGTAGGACACCTGGAACTTCATATTTTCAGAAATGTATGCCAACTGATGCTCTCCTATTTTCACATGGCTTATTTTCTTACTCGCCTTGCCTATGTCCTTCTGTGTTACAGTCATTAGGCCTATAGTCAAATGAGGTTGACTAAGTTTGTTTTTTCTTGTCCCACAGTTCTTGATGTCTGGCTGGGCCACCACATACAACTGGAGATGTGATCCTGTTGATTACTCCGACAGCCCTCAAGGACTACGAGTAATACAAAAATCCAATTAAAACATCTGTTATCTGTCTACATTTGCAATGATTCCTGAAATGATCCAATGTATCCATTTAAGAAGACGGTAAAGCAACACTCTCACATCAGTGTGTGTTCTTCTCACCTTCGGTAGATGGTTCGAGTTGCCTGGTTGTTCTTCTTCTCCAAATTAGTTGAACTCATGGACACGGTAAGACTACATGTTATTCATGTGATGTTACATAATGTTATTGTTATTATCTTATTCACCCACAATCTCTCTCTCTCTCTCTCTCTGAACCATGGCTGTATCATTGTCTCATGTAAGAAAGCGTGACTCTGTACTGGTCGGTTCAGGGATGAGCGTCATGTAGGAATAGCGCTATCTGTAGGAAGAGGATTTGGCTGTGTTTGATGTGTTCTCTCTTCCTCTCTCTCTCCCCGGGCCAGGTGTTCTTCGTCCTGAGGAAGAAGAGTGGTCAGGTCACCTTCCTCCACGTGTTCCACCACTCCTTCATGCCCTGGACCTGGTGGTGGGGCGTCAGCTACGCTCCCGGTGAGTTCACAATAACACTATGATAACCACTACTGTAGGTACTGTACAGTCTTAAAAAAAGCATCCCATCAGTGTCTTAACCTTTGACCCTCTTAACCTTTGACCCTCTTCACTCCTAAGTGAACTTATTCTGACGTGTTCTGATGTGTTCTTCTGTGTGGTTTTCCTCTAGGGGGAATGGGCTCTTTCCATGCTATGGTGAATTCCGTCGTCCACATCATCATGTACTTCTATTATGGCCTGTCTGCTGCTGGACCACGCTTCCAGAAGTTTCTCTGGTGGAAGAAGTACATGACCGCCATCCAGCTGGTACTGTATTAGCATTTTTTTATTTTTTTTATTTTTTTGAAATAAGATTAACTCATTCACAATGTTAATTGACCTAATAGTGCAAATGGGAGCATCCCTGTGGCTTTGTTTTTCCTCATCTCTTCTCCCCATCCCACCCAACAGATTCAGTTTGTCCTGGTCTCCCTTCACGTCACCCAGTATTATTTCATGGAGAGCTGTGACTACCAGGTCCCCCTCTTCATCCACCTCATCTGGGTGTACGGCACCTTCTTCTTCATCCTCTTCTCCAACTTCTGGTACCAGGCCTATGTGAAGGGCAGGCGGTTGCCCAAGCAGGACACCAAGCCGAGCCTTAGTGGCAAGGCCAACAGGACCAACGGTGCCAAGCATCGAGAGAACGGCACCAGCAAAGGAACCAGCAATGGCTCCACTCAACACGAGCATGGCAGCGCCCACACAGACAAGATGAAGAAGGCATAGGGCCTCTTGAAAAGAACACCCAAAATGTATGAACACGAGAGCCCGTACAAGACTACTATGGATTCCAAAGAACGTTTTGGTTGTGTTTCTTTTCTGATGGTTTTAAGTTTTTATCCTGCACAAAAACATGGGGACATGACATGGTCAATGATTTCTACAATTAGGTTCCCACATTTGGTTGCTCTGTTGATTTGTTGTTTTGTTATACTGGGAAACTATCTATGGAATATGATGTATGAGGTGAAGACATGATGTTATGACCTAATGTTTTCTTCACTGATGTTGTCCACGACCTACGAAGTTCTGTATCACTTAAGTTACATTCACATGCAGAGTTAATACCTCCCACCACTACTCACCCGACCCGACCCCCCCCCCCACACTCCCTGTGGACAGATGACTGTATAGTTTCTATCATCAAACTTGAACAGACCTTTTGTAAATAATTTTACCGTCAAGACAACTAATGGTATTGGCATGCTTTAGTTTCACAATTTTGTTACTTTATCTATGTTAAATTGAATACCAATAAATTCAAAGTTTAAAGTACCTGGTCTCACCTGCAGATATTTCAAGACAATGTGTAAAGGCTGCGTGTAATAAAATAAAATCAATATATTTTTATAGCACATGTCATACACAATTGCCACACAATGCACTTTTCAGGGAGAATAGATTGTAATTCTATCATTGTAGTGTGTCAGGTGTGGTATTAATGAACGGTGTAATGTTAGTGGAGTATAATGTTAAGTTGCTTGGTATCCTGGAGCTTTTGAACTGAATCACATACTCATCTATTCTTGTGTGTATGATAATACCGTATAGCATAACAGTCTTATTCATTTAGATTCACTTATTCATTTAGATCACATTTTATTGACACTATTGACACTCAGTACATACACTACTATGTCAAGAATGTTCTCATCTTTCTAACTGTAAGCTAGAAATCTTGTATGAGGCTCAAAGTTAATAATAAACTGTTCTGTTGTAGCTGGATGTTGCATTAGTTCAACTTCCCTTCCCTGTAGCAGCATTGTCGCAGCCATCTCAAATATGTCAGGCATGTAGGAGATCAACAAGAGAGCCATTCTGCTGTGTGTGAGGAGATACAATCGGAGGAGCAGCAGAGCGAACGGATCAGCACCCAGCCCACAACCATTAGTGGGAGAGGGGGCCAAGATTAGGGTTGGGCCAGGTCAAAGGGTTTCAGTGTTGGTTATATGTGCAGTATACTGTACATCATCAATTTGTGACGTTAGAATTATAAGGTTCTATCTCCATTTTTGTCAAAATGTAGTTTTTTACATAATCTGATCCATTAGGTGTTTATTAATGCCTGTGTGGTGTTATTTTTAAAATGTTGACATTTTTTAGTTGGTAATTAATAAAATACAAAGGTTCCATCTCACAAAACATAATGGAATGTAAAAACGTTGACGCTCAATATCTCTGAACTACCCTAAACGGAGATAGAACCTTATAATTCTAAGCTCACGAATTCACATTGCAGTGACTAGTGGTAAAACAAAGTTGACTTACCCCATTCATTTAAAAAGCAAGACATTTCTTCCTCTATAGGTGATGTTACAAGGCCACATCCATTCTTATTGCACCTATTTGTCTTTTCAAACCCAACAACCTCATCCCGCTGCCATATCCCCTGTCATAACAGTAGGACAGCAGTTAACGGTCCTTCTTTCAAAGCGTAAAGGTGGGACCTGGAGATGAAGAGTGGCGATAAAAGGGTCCCTAAAACATAACCTTATCCCAACTACTATCCCGACTACTGTACACAGTGCATATAAGCCTGGAATAATGACTCAAATCTGGCCATAGTGGGAGTGAGTTTAGTGAGTAAGGAATTTGTTATTATTCTATTTCAGCTTATCACTCGACTGTGAGGCGTAGCTCAGATTAAAAAACGTGTGGTGTGCAAGCGCTGGGAGGAAGTGCTGTAGGAGATGATTGATGCAAGGTCAAGTTTGACATGTTAACCCACTAGACATATCGCGCATTTGGGTGGAAGTGTCTGGGAACGAGACTGTTTACAACATGAAATGACTAATTCCTTGGATTTCTTCTCATACCTGGAAACAGTTGAAGCATTTCTTAAAACGTTTAGTTATAAATAAAGAAGTGGACACCGAAAGCTCAGCCAGTTGTGTTAATATAATGTTTAATTCATTCTAGGTTGACAATAGTGTATTTCAGGGGCAATCATATAGAATTAAAATACATCCAAATATGAAAACGTTCTTAAGACATTCATTCAGTTTTGCATCAAATGGCTACAGATCTACTGGTATCTATTTGGAAGTCATTCTCTTTTATCCTGTTGCTTTTTAAGGTTATGGGCTGTAATTCAGCTCCCAGTTTAAAGGCATTCTCAAAAAATATGGGTGGTTGTATTGAAATTATACACACATGGACAAGTCTCAAGCCATGAAATTTAACAGAACGCTGTACCCTGATCTGACAGCCCATTTACAGTAGGGTGTAATGTAATGTGTATGGGTGGCATTCAGTCTGGAGCTGGCGCCAGGGTGGCAGGGTGACAGCTAAGCTTCTGGTGACTCAAGCGACCCACACCACTTGTCTCTCAGACGCTCACTACCACAAAGTCCCTGTCCCTTGCTGTTTTGTATCGCTGTTATACTCATGGCAGCATAGATGGAGAGAGCAGGAGAGAGGGAGGTGTGAAGGAATGGAGGGATATGAGTGAATCCTTCTCAATTGTTGGAGACACACCTCACGTCCTCTCCTCCATCCTCAAAAAGCATTGGAGGAGAATATGTAAAGGGGAGGAAACTCGGTCTTGTCCTCCAATTATTTTTTCAGTAGGACGCGGCGAGTCGAGGATGGAGGAGTGGATGCGAGGAGTCATGTTCCTAACAATTGAGAAAAGGCGTCATGTGTGTGACTAGTCTGTGTCCCTCTAGGTGATGTTCTCCAGGATGTAGAAGATGAGCTCCATTACTACCGGTCCCTCACTCCTCTTGCGCCCCCTGCTGTGGATGACAGGGATCAGCACACTGTCCAGGGCACTGAGGTACTGAGCAGGGAGGGGAAGCCCGTTACTGCCGGCCAGGAACCCCACCTGCAACATGGAACAGGACTGGTTATCATCATTTTTCAAATCTTTATTAATAAGTAATTACAGAAAAAGTAAATGACATTTCTGTCATGGCTTCCTCATTTTGGCCTACGAGAGAGTCGGAATCATGTCAGAATCATGTGCTACCAAGCGGACCAATCACAGTGCTTACGGTCTGCGTAGGCACTGCCGCGTAGTTACATTTTTGAAAGAGGTGCACGTGAGCCTACGGAGTAGGCTACGCCGTAGATTTTACGCAGAAGTATAAATTGGGCTTTAGCCACACCACTCCATTGCGTATCACAAAAAACACAAACCAAATGGCTAGAGCTTTGGTAGATTATCATACCCCTTTTCCCAACACTGGTCAACATATTGAAGAATAGTCTAATGGCGCTTTCACCTGTTGGGAGTCTAGCATGATGCGCAGCCCCAGCTTGGCCATGCCATCCTCCTTCAGCAGTTTAAGGTGTGGGCACAACGCCAGGCAGAACGCCCGGGCCAGGCGCTCCATCAGCCGGCTGTGGTCAGAGGCGTCACTCAGGCCCTTAGGATGATCCCCCCTCTGCAGGAAGAACACCTGGAAAACAAACACACACACACACGCGCACACACACACATACGCACACGCACACACACACACACGCACACGCACACGCACACGCACACACACGCACACGCACAAACATATAGACACACGAATAACAGTTAGTGCTATCATGCGTCTTATTGAAGTTTCTGCATTTCTGTAAAGCACCTTAAGTTGCCAGTATGTCATAGCTAGTTTGAGTGTTCTGTGTAGGGTTATTCTTTGTTTCATGGTGGACAAGGTGTACCTCTGTCCAGTGAATGACCTTTCCATTGGCCTTGTACTCAGACTTCTGGAACATCTTTGCGCTGCTGATGGACTCCATGGATTTCCCGTCAATGGGGCTGAAAACCCTGCAGGACACACGTGCCCGCGCACACACACACAAGCACACACACACACACACACGCACACACACACGCACACACACAGTGTGTTCAGGAATGGAACGCTGATCAAGGCAGGTTTGGTACGACTTAGGTCCGGTGTACTGCATTCGCTCACCCCTTGTTCAAACCACATTCCTCCTCCAGCCATTGGACGTGGACATACTCCTGGCTGTCCGATTGGTCGAGCCGTCCGCAGGTGATGGTGTAGTCTTTCATCGCTTGTAGCGATCGGCGGAGTTCCACCATGGTTTCCACGGTGATCTGCACCATCAGCCCATCTGAGGAGAGGGACAGCAATACAGGAAAAACACACACCGACAGACACCAACAAAGACACACACATTCTCACACATACACACGCACAAACACCTGCACACACAGCGTTGAGTGAACACAGACACACACACACATACACACAAACATTGACACATGCACTCTAAATAAAGCACCTGTAGAAATAGGAAGTTATCCTGCACTACATGAAGGAGTCATATAAAAAAACATAATTTCTATGAGGTAAATATGATCAATAAGGTGACACACCCATTCAGTTGGATATTAGGCCTAGAGTGGGAGAACCTACCTTCTACAATGCTGGACTTGGCAAGGTATCCCGATGATGCCTTCAGTGCACCACTAAATACAAAAAAACAGGAGCCAGTCACTGAAACAAAAAAACAGAACACCAGAGTATCACAATCAAATCACTGCTGGATGAAAACCAACAACATTCAAACGGCTTTCTCCACGTAGTATTGTAAGCAACAGTTCACTCTTGAATAATTCACTGTGATCTCTAGTGGTAAAAAAAAAAGTAACAGTGTACTTCCTAAGCCTTGTTTTGTCTCAGTTCATAAAAACATGACAAATCAAGAAATTATTTTTGTGGTGTCTAAAACGGCCACTCTTCTGTAAATTTCTCTCCATATCCTTCTGCTTGTTCCTGATTCTAGGACACACAGGTCCAGCAGCCTCTCTCAGCTTCTCTCTGATTACAGGGGCATGTGGTGGTGCACTCTAAGGTCTCTCCCATCACTCTTTTTTTAAAAATATATATTTATAGTGAGCAGCCCAGGTGCCCACCTTTGCGAGGCTGATTGTGGATGCTGATGGCCTGGGTCTGGTACTGCCCGTCGTCCC
>NC_137674.1:95964831-96049831 GCF_963989245.1 Nansenia antarctica | reverse complement strand
CCCACTGCTCCCTCCTCATTGGCTACTTTGGCTTTGTTTGTGTTGGTCTCCTCATGTCCATTAGTGCACAGTGTGTTGTCTTTGGTCTGGCTGGTCTGGCTGCTCTGAAGGCCCTGTTGAAGGCCCTGGCTCTGTGGATCAAAGCTACTCTGGTCCTGCCTGCTACCATAGGACTCAGACAGTACTGCTATGTCAGCGCTGCCCAGTGCATCAGAGCCACACGGGTGATCCTGCTGCTCCAACAGTCCGCTCTCTTCCAGCTCCTTCTCCTCAATCACAGAGTCCTCCTTTGACGAGGGCATCTGGGGCCTCCTCTCTTCCACGTCCACATCCACCCCAGCAACTCCGGAGGGGCTGAGCACCAGAGGGGTGGAGGCTTCTCCGAAATGCCTCTCTCCCCACGTGGAGAGAGTAGTCACAGTGCAGTTTCCTTCTTCCAGCTGTCTCATCAGCTTCTGGGAGGGGGTCTCCAGCTGGGGTATGGGACTCTGTTTGACAGCTCGCCAGGCTTCAACATGCTCTGATGGGTTCTGGTCCTCTGCCCGTGGGCTCAAGATACCCTCCGAATGGGCTTTGGGTGGGGACGCCGATCCGATACGTCCACACCCCAGCCCTGGCTTCTTGACATCCCCATCTTTGAGCATCAGAAGACAGGGTCTGTTCATCCAGTGGTGCTTGGCATCCATGAGAGATGGAGCGTCCCCCTCATCTGTTCATACGAAGACATGGAAACGGATAGAAAACATAGTAGCAAAGTAATACAAATTAAAAAAAATCCTCACACTGACAACTTTCAGACCTACCTACACACACAGACACACACAGACACACAATGATGACCACCTTGACAATGACAGTCTGTGTTTCTACAGGTAATTGGCACACAATAGGCTACATGGTATGTGTCCATTTATCGTATCGCCTCTAATAGGTTAAATCATCCAGAGGCCAGCATTAGTGCTGAGCCATGTCGGGTAAAGCTGACTCATTCACTGGAGGAAATAGAGTGGTTGTGAAAGACACCAGCATGAAACAGGCTTCAGTATCAAACTGTTTTCAATGTTCGGAGTGGAAAAGTTTAAATAAGAATAATTTATTAATGACTATGTAACCCACGCTGTGGTTGGAGTTTTCAGTGCCAGCAAAGGGGTGAATGAATGGAAACAGAAAATCTTGTGAGATAAATGATCCATTTATTTACCAAGAAGCTGGTTAAATTATTTGTCTAGATTAGATACCAAATAAATACTAATTCAGAGTGAGGGCGGGGAGAGAATAGTAGCAAAAGATAATTTTTGACTTAGAGAAAATCCCCAACACTGGTCGTTATGCTGTAAAGCCAGTCAAGCATCTCAGTTCACGTAAGGTAAGGTAGGATACGTTTTCGAATTTTAACTGCATTGCAGCTACAAGCCCCCCCTTGTAGATTGAAATTACAGCCCTGCCAATCATGCTTCATTCCGAGTAAATGTATGCGTTGTTTTAACGGCGATGGAGCTCAACCGATCCAGCTGACTGCGCGTTTGCTTGCGGGACAGTGACGCATGCAGCACACGTGCAAATGTTTAAATCCTCTCTCCACCATCGAACACGGCAATGCGACATTTGCTCCCCATCCTGATTCATTAATCCAAGCAGGATAATTCCGTATACTACACACTCTTCATAGCGTAATTTCCATACATTTCTATAGCCATTATTATAATTTTTTTTATCTTCCTGACACTCACATAAAAGAACGCTTGCATAGGCATATACCATGCGTGTTCAGATGCGAGCCACTCTAGCCTACACAGAATGCGAGCGGCATGATTTGCACTGATCAGCTATATTTTCCTTATGGCAGAAACAGCGAATATATGCGAATGCAACAATACTAGAAAAAAGGATCTGAATGATAGGGGTTAAAAACTTACCCTCTGTTAGTGCACCTAAAAGGCTTTCATTCTCATCGTCCCGGGGACTGAAGAACTTCAACATTGTATATTATTAGAGTGAAGGAAAGCGGTCTTGTTCACTAGAGGAGGAGGGATGGTTTCCCTCTCTCTACCCCTCTCCCCCTGTGTCCCCCACTGCAGGTCTTTCAGTGGGTGTGCGTAAATGTCTCTCTCTCCTCTCAAGAGCATTGAATAATGCAAAATAGCCCCCTACAGCGTTTAGAAATAAGCTTACCAAGACAGATTTGTCATTATACTGCAAACTTGCTATTTATCGCTGGCATCTTGGTCGGAAAAGTCTACTTTACACTTAAGAATTGATGTGATTCATGTTCATACATTATTTATCCAAGTCAAGTGTTTCAAATACTATCAAAGCAACATTATTTTCAGGATATACAAAGTGCTACAACATGAAACCTTCAAAAAATCTGTCATGAGAACCTAATATATGCTCTTAATATAAAGCTATTCAAATACAAGCTAACGCACTGTCAAAACATTCTCAAACCTAACATCGGTGCACCTGCCTCATATTATTGCAAAACTTAACATCATATCAAACGAGCACTGTCATAACAGCAGCATTTGATGCATGTCGATGGATTGCTACAAAGAAATGCTACAAAGAAAGCTTGATGTAAAGTGTATCTGGCACAGGCAGGTCGTAAATGTTGATATCATTAAATGACTACTAAAAAGCAAATCTGCTTCTGTCTGCAGTCATTTTGGGTGAGCACCACAACTGAACTAATGTACTTTTTGCTTGGCGCAGGAACTTAGACTACATTATATGAAGAATAAACTGATTTGTGGATATTGACTAAACTGTGATGCATCAGGGTGGCCATTGCCTAAACCGTGGTCTTCAAAAGCATGACCAAATGACCACAGCACTATGTAGAAAATGTTAATCATCTTTATTTGTTTTCATAAACAAACAAAAAAATTCTTAAGACTAGCTTTAAATGACCACTGCAATCCTGATCATGACTGACAATGTGGTGAAAAGTACTTAACCGTTGACCAATGTGTGGGAGTTTTAAGTGCACAAGCCAGTCTGATAAGGACATGATTGGGCCATTTGATAATACAAAAGTCTCTGGTTGGCGGAAAAAATTCATGTTTGAAATATGTCTTCGTAGCTAGAGTTAAAACACCGGAATACGTTGTTTTCTTAAATGCAGTTCCAATTCTTGTACAAGTCTTCAAATCTAATTCAGTTCGCCTCGTTCTTTGATGCTTCGTCGAAATTCTCCACCAGGTCTGAAGAGAAAGAGGAGGATGAAGAGAAAGATTTTACAGGTTGAAATAATGGAGTTATTTCCTATGAAGTATGACACACAACTTGCAATACAGAATGATCAATATAGAGGACAGAAAATAACTATATTGAAGATCGTCCTTACCTGGGACGTCATCATCTTCTTCTTCGATATCTTCTGCTTTAGGAGCTTTGTTGTCGAGCACTGCAACATGGGGAAAAAAAATCAAAGGCTTTAAGTAGTGTGCTTTTGGACAACTAACTTGCTGTTGAAAAAATTCCCTTTATAGTATACTTTATAGTATTGATATATTCACCAAGATTCTGATTGTGGTTATACTTTTCACAGCCTTAATGCAACAATGACGATCAGCATACTACAAACACGCATCTTGAGATGTAATTATATGGCCTACTACATAGGCTAATCACTTTGGTCGTATTGAGCCATATCAATGAAAGACGCTAGGATGTTCAAAGTTGCTGCTTGACTACGAGTGATCAAGCCTGGCCCTGGAAAGCCTTTGCAGTACAGGCTCTTGTCCCAGCTCAGCAGTGACCCACCCGATTCAGCTAATCAAGGTCTTGATGATCAGTTGATCATTTCAATTAAGTGTGATAACATAACAAAAGAGGCTCCATTGTGGCTCTCCAATTTTTATTTTTATATATATACAAGTCTCGCAAGCCTAGATTTTCCTTTAGCAACATTGATGGAGAACCCCCCTGGATGGAATAACACTGTGTGGTACAACACGCATGTATCAACATGAGACCATGTCCACCCACCTTGCCGAGGGAACTGCTCCGCCAGTTTGCGCAGGCTGGTGAGGCTGTCGGCGCCCAGCTGGCTGAGGATGCCCGGGAGCATCTCGGTGAGCTGCTTGGTCTCAGCGTGGCCTGTGATGGCGAACGTGTTGGCAGAGAGGGAAGCCTGCACTTTGGGGTTGTTGAAGTGGATCACCGTGCCGTCGTCCTTGATCATGTTCACCTGGTGAGAGAAGGGAGTTTCAGTTAAAAGGTTTCGACAAGTTTGGGCCAGAATATAGAACACGTCCGACTGGATTCCATTCTAAATGATTTCAGAATATGGAAATGTAGGGTACACCTGAAATATGGTGTAGTGAATTGTTATTGACTTTGTACTTTGTCTTGTGCATTATTGTAATTGTTATAATTTGTATTTCTTCTCCCCGATTTTCTACCGCATTTTTGAGAGGTAGCTCGCATTTCATTATACCATTTTCATCTGTATCCTGTACATATGATAAATAAACGTTGATGTGATTTGTGGAGAAGAGGGAGAGAAGTGAAGTATACAACATTCAATTAACAAACATGAGAAATGTATCCCATGTCAAACATTTAAGAAATGCATGGACAATTGCTGTGCTCATTTACCTCCTCAATACCAGCGATGTTGTTGACAGCTAATTTTTTAAGCGAACTCTGAAGTTTTTTGTCGTCAGCTGTTGCTGTTCTGTGTACAACCTTCTTCTTCCTGCGTGCTGAGCCCTGAACACAAAGCAGGGAAATGTGACGGACAGGCATCAATAGTGTTCACATACAGCAGGGGTGAACCAATCCAGTCCACCGAGACCCGTCTGGTGGTTCGTATCAGCAAAATTAAAAGTCCCTTTTAATTAGATGAAGAATAAAAAAATCACAGGTCTCTTGGGACAAAGAAGATGAAAAGAGCTTAACAGGCGCTCGTTAAGTGGTGGAGAACAGTGATTCTCAAGGACAGTGTTTGAACAACACTGGGTTATGTTCAGTGGGAGCAATCACATTTGCAATGGTTAGAAGGTTATAATCATGAACCAGTAGCAAGAGCTATATGAAACCTTGCAAAGAATATGAAAGGGTTCTCACTATGGTCCATCTGCCTTATAATATGTGTGGTGGCCTGGGAAAACCCGTCGGATGTCGCTGGCGTTCGTTTGTGGCAAAGAGCAAAAATAGATGGAAATGTCCTATTTCTGCGATTTTGATATTATGTGGTATTCTAGTACTTTGAACTCCATACTACATTATGGTGAATAAACATTTTAAGAAAACAAAAGAGAAAGTACTTATTTTTATGTTTTTGTGGTGGGTAGTTTGCTAGCGAAACAACGTCACGTTGACGTACCGTTAACGTCAACGTCACGTCGATCCTGTGGTTTGAAGCCTTTCACTTTTTTTGACATGATACATTAAAATGCTCATAACTTTTTAAAATAAAGGGCTATCTCAGTCATTCAACCAGTTATGAATAGCTGAGAACTTCTAATGTATGGAAATATAAAAAATGAAAATGTCAAAATGCCACCATGTGAAGGGTTTTCCCAGGCCGCCACACATATACCAACTTCCCTAAATCAAGGACTGCTCCAACCTTCAAATGCTTCAGTACAACCAAGGGGGCAATGATACAACCATTGGTAATTATGTTGGTATACACTATCCTGGTAGAATATGTATTTGTGCTGTAGACATTTACAATTTTGGCATTTAGCAGACACCTTTATCCAAAGCGTCTGCATTTGTCTATAATACTCTATGTATATTGTTATGGAAAATATGTATTGCAAAACAATTCAACTGAAAGTGAAAAGACTTGACAAAAGTAGCCTACATAGAGATCTGGTACCCTGGGATGTGATCATAATGACAACAGGAAGAAGAAAAATAAATAGGTAATGAGGGCTATCGATTTGAGTGCAGGTCGGTTGCTATGACGTCTGAATAAAAGCATGTAGCCAATGTCATGGAAGTAGTAGTCACTCATTTAAGAATATTCTGCCTAAAGAAGAGGGGCTGACGTGTGAGGATGTAGAGTTCACATCTTCATACCTTTCCTCCTATCCGGACCTGGGCTTGAAGTTTTGCTAATTTCTCTTGATTCATGATTCTACCTGTAAAAAGGGACAGAGAAGAAAAAAATAACACGCTGTGAGTAACAGGAAGTTGTGAAATGGTCATTCACCGATAGATTTTTTTGTTTTCTTCCCATTAGTGACTGAAAAGAAATTAATGAGTGTGGACAAATCACAATCACACATCCTTAAGACTTGTTTCGTTAAAATTCTACTATACTTACCTCTTTCAGAGAGAGAAACCTCTAAAAATATACAATATAATATTAATAATATATGTAATTCATTATTATAATATATGTATAATCCATATATGCTAATGTAATACTGTACCTCTAAAAACATTTTAAAAAAACACACGCTGTGAGTAACAGGAAGTTGTGAAATGGTAATTCTGGTGGTTGCAACACTGTGTCTGTTATCCGTTCTCAAACGATCTGTTACCTTTATGCGACGTGCTAAATATAGTTTCATAGATTTACAGACAGACGACCCGTTTCTACACTAATTAGAGACAGCTAGCGAATGCAATCACTCAGTACATCTGCGGAGATTGTCCAATAGCAAGCTAGCCGTAGCTAGCTAGCCGCTAGCCTATAATCTCCATCCAATGCCAATGCCATAGCAAGTGTGGATTGTCATCAACAAGGCTGCTGTCTAGGTACAATAAACAGTGGCTATATCAAAAGTGACAAACACATGTTGACCATGCGCTTCCTTGGCTCACAGGGTCGTGGTAATATGCGACATCACACCTAGCTACACCACAAAAGGGAGGCTTGTCGCTGACGCAATATAAACAACTTGCCCGATATGGGCTGTGTTCGAAATGGCATACTAGCATACTGCATACTAGCATACTCAATAGGCTAGGTGCACGATCTCACTACTTCCTGAAAGGCAACTGGCATGAACATATCCTGTCTCACTCTATTGGTTTAATTGATTAATCAGCTGTGCGGTAAACCGTTGGAACACACAGTGCACAGCTGATTAATCAAGTAAACCAATAGAGTGAGACATGTTCATACCAGTTGCCTTTCAGGAAGTAGTGAGATCGTGCACCTAGCCTATCCGCTTGTTAAGTCGTGACGTATTTCCGGGGCCAACGTTGGCTGAGGCGCTGTCTTCGAAATGGCGAAATAATAATAATAATAAATTATATTTATATAGCGCTTTTCCGAGGCTCAAATACCCTGACAATATGGAGAAAACGGGAAAGTGCTGTGTCCCTTGTATGAATAGATCCGTCTAAAAAACGATTAAACTGTCATTCTACCGCTGTAGTTCACAGTCACTCTAGTGCGGGGAATTTCTGATTTGGACTCGGAAATGGCTAAACGTCACTTTTGACGTCAGACTTAACAAGCGGATTAGTATATACTGCATACTGCTTACTAAATTCATAATAAGTATGCCAATACCAGCCGACCGAAAATCTAGTATACATTTCTTGCATACTCAAATTTCACATACTCTACAGTGTGAAACGCACTGCATACTCAAAATCTACGTCATATCTAGTATGAGTAGTATGCTAGTATGCCATTCCGAACACAGCCATGGCCAGGCTGATCAGCTAACATGTTAGCTAGCGAACAAGATATAAACAGTGGGGCTTGCGAACGCACAATATGAACAGTGTCATCAGCTCTTTTTGGTCCACGTTATTTCTGTCACCCAGACATCAAACACAATAACAACTGTACAGTGAACAGTCACTGTGACATTATTGTCACAAACGTAACGAGCTAATCACAAACCTGATCCACAGCTATCCGAAGAAGCATGCGGCAACGAAAGATGGAGGATATGAGGAAGGAATGACGTCACTTAACCATATGACCGATATCTTCTTCGGTGGTGGGGCGAATTGTGACCCTCCCCCTGTAGGCCCGCCCCATCGTACTGGAGGAGTATTCATTTTGACGTTTTATTATCATGTCAACATAATACTTCCATTAACAATATGTGGCCTTTATTCATAGTCTGAACATCATTTTAAACATCTGCTGTTATTATAAACAATTATGAGTGCAAACAAGACCCTCTCTCTGTCTGACATGAGTGACATGTTACAACATATTCACATAATTGCAAATGAATTGTCTCTCATTGCTGTTTTATAAATGATGTACTTTAGGCAGAAAGGTCAGAGATAGATAGATAGGTACTTTATTGATCTCAGAGGGGAGATTTAGGCATTACAGCAATTCACAAACAGCAAGATAAAGTGGCAATAGAATAATAGAATAAAAATAGACATCTGAAACATTATATACAGTAAGAACAGTCCAGTATAATTTAACATCCCCCAGCCTGACCCTGATTAAGCCAGCCAGAGGAGGAGTTATTATATACAGTCATTGCGGCAGGCAGAAAATATCTTCTATAGTGCTCCTTAGTGCAGCATGGCTGTAGTAGTCTGTTGCTAAAGGAGCTTCTCTGCTCTGCTCTGTCCATGATGGCCAGGAAATTGGTCCTCATCCTCCTATTGGCCACCTCCTCCACAGTGTCCAGAGTGACCCAGAGGACAGAACCAGCTTTCGTAATAAGCTTGTTCAGACTCTTTGGTGTCACCTTCCTTGATGCTGCCCTCCCAGCATACCAAGTAGCATTGCACAATTTGTACTATGGCATTCTTTTTCTTATTTTTTTTAACAAATAGGAATATGAAGGCACGCACTTTAACATGCATTACGGTTGTTCATCCATGCACACTCATCATCCATGTTGTTGGCATGACGGTTACAGTAACACACAGAGCTGTATGGGCATTAGATGTTCTGCTGTAAGTTGTACACAGTTGTACACAGACAACATACACGTAAGTGATGTTATGACATTACCACATAAAAGAAGAATGCAACAGTGATCTCTGCCTGTACATGTACATACTCCACCTCAACCTCAGGACACACCAGGATCTGTCAGTTCAGATGCTGGGGCCTCGGTCATGGGCTTGATCGTGGTTTTTGGCAGAGCTCCTTCATCCAGGCAGTACCAGTCAGGCTTGCCGCTGACAGAGCTGCCGGTCTCTACAGAGGGATTCCTCATACTGCACTTCCAGCATCGGAGAGTGTAGGACCGGGGGCCCCAGCAGCTGTGGATAAGCAGGAAGAGCTTCTTCAGAATGGCCTTCCGCAGCAGGATGTAGATCCAAGGGTCCAGGATCTGGTTCCAAGTGGCAATGCGGACTACCAACAGAAGGCGGGTACAGTCACAGTCGCTCTGAGTTTGGGTGCTCAATATAATGACGTGGACCTAGGAGGGTAAACATATGACAGAGAGTTGAGAAACAGAATATTGGGGTTTTGCTAAATATATATACAGTATGTATGTGAAACTTTTCACTTGTTTCCTCTTCACCAGTTCCTTTCAAAATGTAATATGTTGATTGAAAGAGGTAAGTTTAGGGGTGGGCATCGACGATCGATAATTGATCGATAAGGATCTTGGTCGATCACAAAATAAAACATTTGGTCGATCACAAAAAAAATTTTTTTGTGATCGACCAAATGTTTTATTTTGTGATCGACCAAGATCCTTATCGATCAATTATCGATCGTCGATGCCCACCCCTAGACTAAGTATAGTAGAATTTTAACGAAACAAGTCTTAAGGATGTGTGATTGTGATTTGTCCACACTCATTAATTTATTTTCAGTCACTAATGGGAAGAAAACCCGACAATTCATGTCTAACTCTAATATGTTTAGCCATAGGGGAAAATAAATCAAATGGCCTTTTCCTTCAAATATCATTATTAATCATTTCAATCTAGGTTATTAAAACATCATCCTTTTTTTTAGGACTGTGGTCTGAGCAGAGAGAGGAATAAAAACATTCTCAAGCAGGTTTATTTATTATATTACGCATTCAATGTTTTCTCTGCGTATTTTGTTCCTGTCACATTACAAAGGTTATGATAAATCCTGGTCCAACAGAGTTTTTTCCCTTCCCGTATTCAGCCTGTGAAAAAGATGTGAGTGTCATGAACAAAATCCATTCCAATGGATTAGAACAAACTACACTGTGAGAAATGGGGGATGTGACATGCCAGATACCTTGGCATGTCAATATAACAAAATATATAACATATACTAAATAGCTCTCTGTCCACTTCTAAGGATTTGCAATGAATTCAAAGAAGGACAAATGGCTCTTGGTAGACTTCATCACACACAAAGCTAGAGATTAGGGTTTCCAGAGCCGGTAGGAGGAAGCCTTACCAATAAAGGGCCCCAGCACACACAGGAGACCAGCATGATGGCCAGGAGCTGGCAGATCATCTCAAAATGATGGGAGGTGCCTTTGGAGTGACGTTGACGCTCGCTGCGTAGCGTGGACAGCAGCAAGGTGCAGCAGGTCAGCATGTTAAACACCAAGGAGATGACCAGCGCCAGGAGGCCCAGTGTGGAGAAGAGAAGTGCGAGGAGCACGTCCAGCCAGTGGCGACCAGGCCCCTCCATCCGGAAGAAGCACCAGCTCTGGGAGCACTGGACATGGTAGGACCTCCGTAGCAGCACAGGCAGCAGAGCCACTAGGGCAGCCAGCAGCCAGGTCAGACCCAGCAGCCTCTTCATGTGGTGGGCCGCCAGGGCCGTGGAGTGGAACAGGGGCCTAGTGACTCCGATGTAGCGCTCCACTGCCATCGCACTGCCCAGGAACAGGGGGCTCAGGCCGAAGAACACTATACACACTCCGAAGAGGTCACACAGGATGTGGTGAGGGTCGAAGGCCTCCCACTTCTTGCGGTAGGCGTAAACGTAGAGCACCAGCGAGCCGTTGATGAGGTGGCCCAGGCAGTCGGTGACCACCAGGCCGCTGGCGAACAGAAGGAAGGAGGCTTTGGACTTGAGGCGGAAGCGGCGGTAGGCTTTGACCAGGATGAAGAAGGCCAGGGTGTTCGAGAGGATGCCCACAGTCATGGAGATGGCAGAGACGGTGATGGATTTGTGGGGGCAGGTGGTGTTGGTCAAGCTGACCTCTGACCTGCATTCTGTCTCTGAACTTCCATTGGCTGACATCATCAACAAGGTGGTCCAGCCTAAAGATGAATGGGTGAAAGAAAGAAAGTATAGATTCATTTGAAATGAATGTCCTCACTATAATAATCAGCACATAAGGAACTGATACGTAACCTACCTCAGTGGGTGACAGTGTGGGACTCATTGTATGGAACAACTGAGTTCAAGTAAAAGTTAGAATATAGGTATAGTGTCAGAGGTGCCATTTAATGAGTCCAACTGCACTCATAAAAGTACTTTTGTGTACAGTACATGGGCACAGCATCCCACTGAGCTATGGTCAATGCCTCATGAGCCAGTATACACTTTGGAACATACATTCTTATACCTGTACATAATTCAATCAAAGGAAATGGATGAAGGTTTAAGTGGATGACAGACCACCAGATATTTTTTTCTTTAATCCTTTTTAGGGGTTTAAATACGTTTTTTCACTTGGATGGCATTTTGGGTAAACATAATCCATAAATGCTACCTTGAAAATAAAACATGAATAAATGTTAACTTTATCACGAGTATGAAATGGTTGGGCTACTTCCTGAAAAACAGGTCCTGGTGCCTCATGCGTAAAGATCGTATTCTATCCAACAAATCTTTACATCGACCACCTTAACCAAAGTTGATTTTAACAGTTGCCTCATCGAACTTCAAGAAAGTCCTCACCTCAAGTCTTCAGCTTATATTTCACCATTAATCCACTCGAGGCTCCTTTTTACATGCCTTTCCATGCCAGGCTGAGAACAAGTTTGGCAGATCTCGGCTTTACAGTTATGAAAATAACAATTATTACAGGAGAAAATATGAACAATATAATAACTTATCTTCCTCTCCTGCGGTGAGTTATCAATATCTCATGGAGAAACTGTTGGTGTTTTCCTTTCAAATGATGAACACAAAGTACCATTCTCTCGATGTTAACCTGCTCTATGCGCACCCGTCTGGGCAGACTAAACATGCTGTCTCCAAGGTCCTCCAACCAACACATTTTCGCACCAGGCGATGAGGAGCGCCGCTCTTCCTCTTGAGAGCAGTGATGCTTGCAAATCGTGACGTTAGAATTATAAGGTTCTATCTCCTTTTTCCCCCAAAATTGAGTTTTTTACATAATCGGATCCATTAGGTGTTTATTAATGCCTGTGTGGTGTTATTTTTAAAATGTTGACATTTTTGAGTTAGTAATTCATAAAATACAAAGGTTCCATCTCACAAAACATAATGGAATGTAAAAACTTTGACGCTCAATATCTCTGAACTGCCCTAAACGGAGATAGAACCTTATCATTCTAAGCTCACGAAATGTAGTAGTAGCTAGGTGCAACCTGGAACTCATAGGTAGGCCTAATAGATAGCGACATATTTACCTGCATGTCAGTGTGCTGAACAACAAATTCATGTATTTAAAATGGGCTCAGTGATAAGATGAGTTACCTATGCAGTAACTAATATGCACCTCATGTCTCTATATATGAATATGTTCGGTGGACCAATAATCAATATGTGCTTCGACTTTGGTAAAGTTTGCCTGTGTTTTGTTTAATTCAGGTTAAGTTAAGGATGGTCAATATTTATATTGGCAAATTTTGTCAAACCATCTGTCAAACCATGGAAAAATAACATTGCAGACATGAACCTTTTCTTATCTGTATCTGCGGCTCTTTGCAATAGTGATAGCTGTCTCTGTTCTTTAATGGACACTAACACAAGCTGGTTGTTTATTTCCCTGGACCAGATGTCTGGAGGTCTGAGAGCTCACAGCACCTCAAGCGGAAACACTGGCTGTTGCTTGTTAATGCATCAATAATTATTGTTATCAGAAACTTAATTCTGAACTGTGGTCTGTGTTATGAATATGCATTTTAAATGTAATTGCTGAAGTAATGTCATAAGGGAAAATTAGATTCCCATATATAAGGCTTGACTGAGTCACACTTTCAAAAGGAGGATGAGCACATTATGTTAAAATGCAGATTAAGATATTTACTTAGTCATTAATTAACAATGGCCATATACAGCACAGTATAATGAAAGAATGATGGCACCCTGCTTTTGAATGTATTAATCAATAGTCCATCTACATTTAAAATGTTAGTGTGTGATGTCACATTTGAATGTTTATTGCATTTAATATGCATGTACACTGCATCTAATTCCAAACATATCAGATATTTTATACCCTTACAGTACTTTGACAGGATGCCTACAGTATGCTGGACAATTGTAAAATATTATCTTGCATTCTCAAATCAATCACATTCTTATTCTACCTGAGAGAATACAAGAGATGTATAATGCTAATTCTAACACATGCTGTCAGCTGCTGTGATGACATTCAATAGTGCGGTTGTCCCTGCAACCGATACAATTCCATTTTATGGAAATTGTGTTTCTGAGAAAAGTGGCTCATTTAGGATTTCAAAAAAAGGTTGTTGGCCTTTTCATATACCCCCATGAGCTATGTCGTTAACCTGGTAGATTGATGAGGTCACGCAGTGCGGAAGACTCAAATGTGAATGTTGGTTGTTATTGTGCGTCATTAATTTTAGATGAAAATGCTGGAGGCTAATTTGTCTAGTTTGTCTAGTTTGAACGAAATAAATAACAGAAAGGCTGTATGTATGTGAAACATTACAAATTGAGTTGAAATTGAACTGAATTTCTTATCTAAACAGAAAGGTAATATTCATCTGCTAAAATGATTTGGACAGAGCAGACAGAGGGAGACACTCTTCATCTCTACAACAGACTCTGACTCATCTATCCATTAGTTGTACAATTATCTTCATTCATTTCCACCCAGTATGACCCCAGTGTGTGTCCGTAGGTCCTCTGTGCTGTCCCTGGTCAGGTTTGGAAGTGAGATGAGGAGAGATGTCACTGCAAAACCACTCAGGGTGCACTGACCCTGACTCCATGGCAACAGTCCTGTTGTCAACAATGAGCTTGATTTGGTCATTTCTTTTTGCATTTTATTCTAGGTTGTAGGGATCCAGGTTGAGTGGCAGGAAGTGGAGGGCTGAGGAAGCTGTTCAGGTATCAGAGGCAAGGCTGCGTCACAAGGAGCTGGTGGGTGTGGTCACACATGGCCGAGCCGGGCTAGGATCCTTTCCAACTCCCCAAATGAGCACCATCAGAGGGAAGGAAGTAGGTCAGCTGAGCTTTGGAAAGCCGAGCCACACTGCATCAAACTCCTCAGACCAGGCAGTCTACAATGTGCTTCCAAGCCCATCAAATGTGCACACAGGGGGCATAGCAGAGTCACCAACGTGCCCACTGTGTTCCAAGCAAAGAACCCTGGAGCACATCCTCAGCTGCTGTACAAAGGCACTTGGAGAGGGATGGTACCGACAGAGGCACGATCAGGTGAAGACCTGAAGACAGTTGCTGAAGCCATCAGCGCAAGGGTTGGGTGGGCGAAGTGATCACAACCCTCCAAGCAGGCCATCACCTTTGTCAGAGCCGGGGAGCAGCCAAAACCTGCCAAAATAACATCTGCAGGCATCCTGACCTCTGCAAGGGACTGGTAGTTGTTGGTGGACATCAAACGGCAGCTGAAGTTCCCCAACCATATGTGCCACATTCTAATACTTAGGTCCTCGTGTCGGGTTCCGATGTAATGATCGGACTTTTCCGCGTTGTTGAAAATCAATGACACATCGCTAGTCAACTAACACAGCTTGTTTTGTGAGCCTGCTAACAATGTAAAGTAGTGTTATAGTTAACTAGGTAGCAGTGGGGATTACTCACCAAATCCATTGCCTTGCAGTATTTTGGCTTGACGAGTGAGTTTGTGTTGTGATTCGCAACAACGTTGAAATGTATTTCCGTGTTTCAAAAGAAAAGTCTGAACATTTTGATCGGTTGCCGACTTGCGGACCAAATGATCAGACTGTGTCACATTATTGAAGCCACCACCCTGCGACCAGACATTGGCCTTGTGTCTGAGTCCACCAAGCAAGTTGTGCTGCTGGAGCTGACAGTCCCATGGGAAGATCACTTGGATGAGGCAATTGAAAGGAAGCTCTCCAAGTATGCAGGACTGGTCAGCAGCTGTCAGCAGGCTGGACAGAGAGCGAAGTGCCTCCCAGTCAAGGTTGGATGAAGGTGATTCGCAGCCCGTTCTTTAATCAGTGCCTTCAGTCATTTTGGCATCGAGGGAGAGAGGAAGAGGAGAGCCATCCGCAGTACCACCGATGCGGCAGAGAGGGCCTCAAGATGGCTGTAGCTCAAAAGAGGAGAGCTATGGAGTCATAGGTAACTAGCCAACTGGACACAAGCTGGGGTCTGATCAGCCCCGGCCGGGTCACCTGGAGGAGGGTGTATGATGTTGAAAGCCCCGAAACAACCGATGATTCCAGGAACATCACTGAAGATGTGTCCAGACTCATCAGCAGATGTATATATGTTACGGTACATGTGGGAATACGGTACATGTGGGAAAACTAGGGTTAGGGTTAAGTGCTACGTCGACTTGGTACATGCTGGCATGTCTAACCCTAACCCTAATCCTATCCCTAACCCTAACCCTAACCCTACCCCTAACCCTAACTCTAACCCTAACCGTAGCACCCTAGCACCTAACCCTAACCCTAGTTTTCCCACATGTACCGTCTTCCCACATGTACCGTAACATATACACAGCCAGTGTCGTAATGGGTAATGTTCTAAAGCTGAACATGAATGTTATCAATGTCATCAATGTTATTGAGATGATACACAGACAATGAAATCACCAGAGCAACTGTGCCCTCTGTCCTAGTAACTACAGCTTTCACTACTGAAATCACAGCATCAACACTGCATTCTAACACGACCATGAACTCACTTCCAGAACTCTTTTTTATTTGATGTTCAAAGGTCTTACATTCTCTGTGGCTTCGGTCTGTGTATGGCACTGTTGGAGCACCCAGCATCCCAAGCCATTAATAAAGTTAATGTATGATGTCTGGCTGTCCAGTCTGGTTCATAACACTCATCCGACCCCCTGATTGGACAGGGAGACCGTTTCTATGGAGACAGCATGATCAGGCGTGGCCACCGTGGTTGCAGTGTCAAATGTCTCCCATCTTGCACTAAGACAGTTTGTGTTCACGACTGGACCGCAAACTCAGTGTACCACAACACACTGTGAGTCCCAGTGAGGTGATCTAAGTCAACATGATCTTTCATAGATTGTGCCACATCAGTCAAATGAAAAGAGGAAAACCGATCAATGATTTACCACAGTAAGCAGAGGCAGTGGGTGCTTTCGAGCACAATTGGGATTTATTTTCAGTCCCCACTTTGTGCTACCTCAATAATGATGATCACTCAGTGATTTCAGAGCATTTCAATCACAAGCTTTCTGTCCTATGGACTGGTCATATTTTAGTGAATGACTAAGTGTTGGATGAAGTAGTTTCGATATCATTTGACAAACTATATTTTATATTCATTTAGTTTAACCACCAGTTTAACCACCAGACCTGAGGCAGGTGTGGTGTTTAACTACTGTACAGTACCACCACGCTACTGCTAAATGCAGTTCAACTGATAGTTGAACGACATGAAGTGGGAATACTACATAACACTGGGGATTTGAATTTCAATATGAAATTCAATATTGAAAGGACACAGAACACAAATGCTTTTGTTTTCAGGACAAACCCTTATACAGTATATAATGGTTCTGTTGTAGCCTTTGTTAGTTTACTGGCAAGCCAGTTAGTCTTATATTGTGGAAATGTCCTTCCTCTCTATCTCATTCCACTTGGGGCAAAGATGTTTTACACTTAAGTAGTAAAACAAAAAGTGTAGAAGATAACATATGCCCTACGAGAATCTTCTGCTAGATTCTATAAAATGTCCCTTTCTTTTCATATGTAGTAGAGATATTACAATTCCCCTACACTCCACAGTAAACTGACAGTATTTGCTTTGCGTTTAATTGATTTCTTTTAACTATCCTTTTTATCAGTATTGTATTAGCCAGACTTTGTTGTCAATTTTTTTTTAGGGTTGCTCTAACCTAAAAAATCTGCAGTCTTTCCTGATTGCCATCCCAATGCTCAAAAAGCAAGCTCCTAGCTACAGTACATCCCTGTGCAATGGAGTGAATGATGGGCTCCCTCCTCAACAGACTTTTGAAAAACACCACAATAAGTGACATTACACCTTTGAGAGGTACAGGCTTCTTTGGTGTGAAAGTCTGCAGTAACAGTAATGATCTCCAAAGAGGCCATTTTCTGTGGGGTGCGGTCAGAAGTGAGAATGCGAGGGCAGCGGTGACCTCGCTAGCAATGGCCTCACAGGGAGGATAGGTAATCACACTCACTTTTCACCTGCACCAAATGGGCCTGAGGTATTACACTGACTGCTCCTACGTTGGATGGGAGACTGAAGTGGATTGAGAGACATGGGGAAATGGCCCATAATGCTTGCCCATGATGTCTTTGCCACTCATGTATCACCTGACTGCATCAGAGCAGCTTTGACTGGGTCTGTTACTGTGTTCCCACAAGTCTGATCTGACAGATCAGATCTGCAAGTAGAGAGGCATATGTTCATATCACAGCCACTTGTCCCTGTCATGTCCCAGTGATGATAGTGGAAAATACAGTATGTCAACTCCACACCCAATTACCTTTATAATGATGGAGAACAGGTGGTGGATTGTGGAAGAGGCAGATTGGTGCATTCATTTACACTCTGAGACATAGCATGGACAGACTGACAGACAGACGGACAGACAAACGTTTTACCATTTGAACTGGAACACCATGTGCACTGCTGAACTCAATAGTTCGCCCAATTATTCCTAGTATACTCCATGGTGAATTGATACCGTTATGTCCAAGTGGGTCCAAGTCAAGTCAATTCATTTGATACTTGTACAAATCCAAGAGAAGTCTTCTGCTACTGGTAAAAACAGTAAGGTGAGTGTGCAAGTACCAATAAAACTTCCACCTCCATATCACAAGCCTGCCGTGTTAGGACAGTGAGGCGTTTATAGAATGTTAACAGGGAACAGACTGATCCCAAGGGAAAAGCAAACATGCTGATCTTTTTAACCTTTTATCAGGGTACAGGACACAGCTAATTAATGAGAAACATTACAGGGACATACACCACACTGTCCCAGTTAGGAGAGGGCACTCACCTCAATTTTATTAAGCACAGTACTGTCATTTGACTGCTACTTCATTGATAATCATGTTATTTGTGGTCAATCATGTGTGGTTTGGGACCATTTCCCCAAATAACTTGTTTCTTCAACCATGTGTGGTAAACAGAATGATTTCAGTACATGTGGTAAGTGCCTTGACTCAAAGAGGAAAACGTGTTGGTGTGAATGCAAATGTATTTGGACACAGGACTGTCAAAGGACTCCAGCTGTCAAATGATTCATACAGGTAAGTGTTTCCCACGGTTGGGATTATGTCTCCACCTGCTGGCCTAAAGCACACACAGTCATGCTTTATTTTGTAGTCTGTTATTTATTAAAACTTCCGTCAATGATACAGAAAGATGACTTTTACAAACTAATGGAAAACCCATGAGTATTGCTTTCATAAGCCCCAGTCATCCATGACGTCAGATGCTCAACACTAGCAAGGGAACACATAGAGAGAATGACTTAGGCCTCTTCAAAGATACATGAATGAATGAATGAATGAATGAATGAATGAATTAATGAATGAATGAATGGTCTTTATTGTCATTGCTATAGTACAGGTACCAAACAACGAAATTTGGGAGGGGTGGCTCCCCTGGTGCTAGGAAAGAAAAAAAAAAACTAAAAAAACAAGAAGGGAAAGGAGCTGGTTTACATAAATAGACAGACAGACAGACAGACAGACAGACAAGCTGACAGAAACAGACAGTCAGGCAGGCAGGCCAGAAGGCAGGCGGGCGGGCAGACTGACAGACAGAAACAGGCAGATAGATATTAAACAATAAAGATAAAGTATTGTATTGTCAGCCATAACAACTGGATTGGAGTGAGATTACAGAATTGGAGTGAGATTGAGAATCAGATGACCTTAGGCAAAGGTCAATTTAGACATTTTCTCTCAAATTCACAGACCAAAATCCCATCAGTAGGACACACACTGCCACTAGGTGTCAGGGCAGACCAATAGCAATAATGCCCAGTCGATCTGAGTCCTGCATTTTACCTTGACGTCTAAAAGGAGTCAGGACATTCTTACTTTTTAACATTCATGACCTTGACACAATTAAGCCTTCAGGAGCTCCTTGAAAATCGGACTGAGGAGATGTCATTGACTGCTATGAAAAATACAAGTGATAACATCGAAGAAGTCACTGGTACCACTAGTCCGTTTATCTCATTTTATCTCAATCTCCTGCAGGAAACATTTTGGTCCGACAGGATGATGAAATTGGGCAGCTTTACTGATAAACCGTTCAGAGCATTGCCTAAAATACATCTCGCTCCAACATCCAGGCCAGCGGCAAGCCAGACTTGGTAATTTCAGCTATTTAACACCAGTGCTTATCAATGGGGCTATGCCTCATGCTGGAAATTGCTGGCTCTGGAGCCAGTCAGGAGATGAAAGTGTCAGACTATATGATATGGAACATTGCCTATTTATCCTCTGGCTCAATTTAAAGAGGTGTCAAATCCTGACACATACAGTAATGTGCTGTATGCCCTGGGTGCATGGTGTCTACAGTAGGTAGGCTTTCTGAGATGAGGAACCTGTATATAATGGGGATGAGTTCAGGGCTGTTAACCTCTCCATGCCTGCTTGATCAGGTTTGTGTAGATCATGTCAGACTTGGCCAGACTTGGATACAGCACTCATTATTTCCCCAGAATTATACAAACTTCATGACCATTTAGATACCTTAAAAACACAGTCTGACTAAACTAACAACAATACACAGCAGGGTATCCACATTGTAAGTAGCTTCAACTGAAGATGTTGACATTTGAGCTAAAAAACAATACTCAAGAATCATCGCAACATTTCAAACCTTTGTTTTAATTATTTTACCAAGCAAGGTCAAAAGCAATAATAATAATAATAATAATCATCATAATAATCATAATAATCATAATAACACACTATGCCGCCCCAAGTGCATGATTACAGCATTGGATGACTCAAGCATCATCATTGGCTCATCATGTACAGCCAGCTTCTCATTTGAACCCATTAAATCCAACCGTTTATTCGCCACCATGGATTGGTCATTGGTGTGCCAGGTACATGGTCCAGGGTCTATGGAGATGGCACTGCACTTAGCATGATATTGGGGCCCCTAGCCCGCCTGGAAGGGTCACAACATTACCATTCCACCTCAGCGCTTGCTCTTATGGTACAAACAAAACAAAACAGCGGAGAAAGGCAGCAAGTCAATATCTCTTCTGCAGCTGGAGTAGGGGAGCCACAGGGGGGGCCTGGATAGAATGCTAAAACAGGCTCTGCACTCATCTACCCGTGAGGAGTGAAGAGATACCATGCTGCGTGGGTCCCCTGCCAGGAGTTAGCTGATCTCTGCTCACTCGAGTGGAAGAGGAAGCTGCAGGGTTGGGATGGCAGAGTCTGCTCTCTCAACACCTTGATCTGATCATTCGCTTACAAACTGCTTTACTGACTACTGCTCTGTAGTTACAGTACAGTGAATATGACTTTAGGGTTTCGTTCAAAAGTTTGGCTTCAAAAACAGGGTCAGCTCATTGCCTAGAGGAGCAGCCATGCTGGTAGACTTGGCATGCTACCTCTCATGTTCCATCTGTTCCAGAAGCCCCTGGTGAGAGAGTTTTTGACCTCTAACTGACCCCTAAACAAAGCTCTGTATGAGCCATGTTGGGAGGTTAGCTACTATACATCATCTAAGAGGAATCCACACCTAGCTATTGAACACCCTTTATGATACATTATCAATGTGGGATATCAACACGATGAAATTCAAATGTAATTTACATACACTTGTGCGTTTTTACAATACAAAACGTGTCCTAACAGTTTTTCATTAGAAAATGCATTGTGAAACAGGCTAGAACACTCAAAGATGACAAAAAGTGTTGTTGACATTGTACTAGCATAGCACAAACTGTTTTCATACGTATACATGCGGTCCAAAAGTGTTACTGTATGTACCGTCCTTAGATAAGACAACATACAGCAATGCTATTGTTGAACCCTCCGATTAAAAGGTTCTGGCATGAAAAAATACAATCATGTAACACTTTCCCCAAAACATCATTATGGGTGTTTGCCGCAATTTCGTAAGCATCAGTCAAGTGAGTCTGCTATTCAGCAGCAGGAGCAGCATCTTGTACTGTGCCTGTCCTACTGCGTCAACACTCTATGGAATAGAATGGATGGAAATCAGTGTCTTTGAGTCGAAAAACACGCAGACACGTCCACCCAAGGTCTGCCTGGGCCCTGCCTGTCTGTAAGTCTCAGGACCCACCTGGAGAAGGGCTGTGTGAGCTGTTCTCGTTGTGAGGAGTAGAGGTGGAGGCGGAGGGGGAGGGGCTCCAGTCCGGCTGGTAGAAGTGCATATCGAACGTCCGCGCCCAGTTGGCGAACACCGTTTTCTCTGTGACGAAGCGGTGGTGACTGCCTTGGCGACTGTGCTCGTGGGAGAGATACATGGAGCACTCGTCAGGCCCGGAGGGCTCGTAGTAATGATACGGGACAGAGGGATCAGAGGCAGATCTGGAAGAGGAGGAGGTGGAGAGAGAGAGGGGAGGGGGGGATAGAGAGAGGGAAAAGTCATGAGTAGGTAGGGAGGGATGGAGGGAGGAAGATGGAATGGAGGAAGAGAGAGAGAGAGAGAGAGAGAGAGAGAGAGAGAGAGAGAGAGAGAGAGAGAGAGAGAGAGAGAGAGAGAGAGAGAGAGAGAGAGAGAGAGAGATAATAGGTCATCAAAGTTATTCCCTTTCCTCTGATACACACACTTGGAGTTTGGGCCAGTTTGAATAATTACTGACAGCATAGATATTTAATCTGATGATCCTCTAGTCTACAGACATGAACGCAATCACTTGATCTCATCCTCCATTACACTGGTGGAGGTAGAAATCGGAGGACAGGCTCGTTGTAATTCATGGAATGGAACGAGGAATGGTATCATGCGTTACAATGAGCCTGTCCTCCGGCGACAAATCCAGTTCCTAACTGGCTACAGATCCAGAATATCCCCCCCCCAAAAAAATCACACACATGGTTATCAGCTGAATATGTTTCTCCTTCATCACCCCCCCCCACCTCTCCTCTCCTGACTGGACGAGAAAGCCACTATCATTAGAAGAACAGGGACCACATAACTAAAGTAACTAAAGTAATCAAATCATCATCACATAAACTGTTGCGTCACATACACTGGCGGACTCAAGGGGGGGGCGGAGGGGGGGCGACCGCCCCTCCTGGTGCCCCCACGGTTGAAAAACGTCTCTCTTAAGTGCCCTTTTGAGTGGCAAAAATGAGAGGATGTGCCCTATTGGCTGCTCTTCCAGTGGTCTAAACTTGACCATGTGCACTGATGGGGTCCCATGTTGTGCAGTAGGTGCCCTTTTTTTCTTTTCGCCCCTGCCCTTCAAACAGCCTGAGTCCGCCACTGGTCACATACAGTACAGCAGCACTGTGTTCTGGGCAGTACCCCCCCCCCCCCCCCCCCCACCCACACACCTGCAGAAGTCAGGAGCCACCATGCCATAGACATTGATCCTGTCACACAGTTCTAGTGCTATGGCCATGGAGAACCAACCAGTGCTCAGCCACGAGTTAGAGATCCTCCTGGAGAGGAAGGGGAACAAGAGACATATGCTGAAGGTGAGGCTGGTGGAGGTAGAAATCGGAGGATGGGCTCATTGTAAATGCAATGCATACACACATGTTTAATAATCGAATCTAATATAATTATAATGAGAAGAGTGAGTGAGAGTGACAGTAAAGTGAGACCATGTATCTATTGAATTCACTCGGACTCAGACTCACCCATTCTGATTCAGAATGGGTGAGTCTGTTTGTGTCTCGAAAATTGGTTTGGAGGCTAAGAAATGAGGCTGATCCAGTCAAATGTCATCTATGGTAGAGTAAGTGATCAGTGTACAGTAAAGGCAGACCAGCCAGTCCGTCACTGGGGACATTGTAGGTGGCAGTAGTGCCACTCCTGACTGTGCTGGTCGTGTTTCCTGTGCCATCCCCTGCCAGGGGGCACAGAGAGTGCCACGGCGAGTGCCAGGAGGGAAAGTCTGTTTGGTCTTGTAAATCTGTCTCTGTTTTCTGCTCTACATCAGCAGCCTCACTTTGTCTGTCACTCCCTACCCCTCTAGCTAATAAGGAGAGGACACCAATTACCACATACCATATGTAACTGTCATATAACTGCTGGAGGTATTGCATATGCCTCTATTTTGGATCATCCGGTCATTAATCTGTCAACGTCCGTAAAATGATTAGTAAACTTGCCCTCCACGACATTAATATTTTAAGCGCTTCACTGTACCAAGCATATGACACTGATTATGCACTGAGCACGTCTGGCGTAACTGTCTTTTGCCCAAGGGAACATGGACAGTGATACAGCATACATCTTCCGTTCATGACGTTATCTAGCAAATGGTTTTATACTGGTACATGGCAGTATGTAGAGACTTAGAAGTCCTCTTGAGCAGCTTCAGTGGGACAATGCCCCTCTGCTGTACAGAAAATCATTTTTAATCCTAACATACTCCCTGCTTTGATCTTAATCCCGTTAAGGATAATTCGAGTGTTCTGTTTGGTTGTTTGCATTTCTTACTTATTTTGTTTAACAAGTATGTCAAAAACACTCAACTGCTATAAATGAGAACAGAATACGCTGTATTCTGTTCGGATTGCAAATTCTGCTTCAAGTCGGAGCTCAAGTTCTTCAATGATCTGTGCTCTTTTGACTGACTCACTAAATCAACAAAGGCACTGACCTTGACCTTTCAACACGTACCTATCTTTCCCAGTCTCTTTTTTAAAGAGCTCGTCAAACTGCAGCATCTTCAGCCGGGAGATGATGAAGACCTTAAGCTTGGGTAGCAGCTGGTTGACCAGCCGCAGGTTGTTGTAGACCAGGCCTTTACCGTTCCTCCGCATACAGCTGCTGGGCCCCCAGAAGAGGAAGACAGTGCCCTGGTCCTGGCTGGCGTTGAGCAGCTCCTGTCGGCTTCGCAGCACCCTTTGCAGGCTGGAGTGTGCGATGACGCGCAGGCTGGTGCGCCGACCTACGTCCTGCTGGAAGCCCGCGGTCGGGGCGTCGTTCATGCGGATGACACACTCGTTGCGGTCGATCTCGGCGCCCCTCCTGCTGCCCGTCAGGTGGCCGGAGCTGGTCACCAGGGCACAGCAGTTACAGTGCATCCTCAGAGGCTGGGGGGGGGGGGACATTAGTGACAGTGAAATCATCATGTAGCTTACAGCAGTGTGACCCATTTATACAACTGGAAAAATGTGTCCTTCCCTCTATCCTTTCTTGAGAAGATAGAACAGAATTGGGTGGCTGAAAGAGACGTTCCCTATTGCATAAGCCTGTCAAATGGTAGTAGATAAAGGGGTTCCATGAGGGGGGGAAGGATGGTAAGAGGGGTGAGATGACTTATTTGGGGGCTCGGATATAGGGCAGAGCGAAGTTGGGGGAGCTTTCAAAGGAACAGTACTGTGTATTACCGTTGAATAAAACATACGATTATATTCAGTATTTAGACAGAAGATCATGGATTCCGCTTCCTTCAGTGTGCATGCCCTTAATAACAACAACGGCTAATACATAATCCGTCCAAATGGACCAAATTCTCTCTCAGTCAGCAAGGTCACTCATCAACACTCATATGCGTGAGATCCTCGGCAAGTGATTTGAATCTGCACACCAGGAGGAAAGAACTCACCCCCTCTGAAATTCTACGGCACAATCAATACTGGAGCAGAGAGTAGAAGGCCATGCAAAGGGCATCCATTTCTAACAGTAAAAAACCCAGAGACCCTCCCATGAATTATTCCGAGCCTTAATGTAAGGGAGCCATTGGCATTCTGAGCTGTTCTCTGTTCTCCGGGTTTTCGTGCTCCGCCGGGACCTGTGCAGACATACAGCCAGGTGAGATCACCAGCACCACCAGCACTGTGCTCTGCTGCTCCCACTGCTCTATTTACACATCGTGACGTTAGAATGATAAGGTTCTATCTCCGTTTAGGGTAGTTCAGAGATATTGAGCGTCAACGTTTTTACATTCCATTATGTTTTGTGAGATGGAACCTTTGTATTTTATGAATGACTAACTCAAAAATGTCAACATTTTAAAAAATAACACCACACAGGCATTAATAAACACCTAATGGATCAGATTAAGTAAAAAACTCAATTTTGACAAAAATGGAAATAGAACCTTATAATTCTAACGTCACGATAGACAGAATGACACTCTTCACCACATGATGCCACATTCTCCTGCGATGCTGAAAATATGATTATGACTAATGGCCATATATCTTCATCTACCTCATCTACTGTATACAGACATAGAATATAGCACACTCAACATAGCACCACAAACAGTTACTATTTGTATTACTTTTTATAATTGTTAATGGGATAGTTCACCCAAAAATCACATATTTGGTTCCTTACCCTGAAAGGACAGACTTGAATCCACACGTTGTTTCTGTTTATCTAGGTACAGTCAATTTGGTCATTTGGGTTAACTATCGCTTACGTTTTTTCGATACACAATCCAGACATGATTGAACTGACAAAATGTCTGAAACACCGGAGAAATCTTTCCTCTAACAGTAATAAAAGTGCCCTTGACAGATAGATTCTCTCACATGTCATTGACAGCACCCAGAGCTTCTGTTAGCTCAATGATTCTAAAAAAGAAATAAAACATTTATTAACCTTCTTTTTGAGAGGGAGGTTGGAGATTGAGAATCTCTTAGGTTTGAGACATGGCCTAGACTCATGAGTTAGGATTAATAAACAACACATACAGTATATCAATTATTATTTATCCTCTCTCTCTCTCTCTCTCTCTCTCTCTCTCTCTCTCTCTCTCTCTCTCTCTCTCTCTCTCTCTCTCTCTCTCTCGCTCTCTCTAATTTACAGGAGTAGGTGTGCAGGGGTCAGGTGACCGGCTGTTCCTCATTACCACATAGTTAGCCTTCCATAAATACCCCATCCAGCCTTCACCACTCTGCCAGATCGTAAATTCAGACTATCTGTTAAGTTGCGCTTCCAGACTGACATTATTCTGCTCCATCTGTTAGCCTGCATTCTTACCCTGTTCTCCCTTTGCCCACAGTATTCCTGCCACCTTCTCCAGCCTACCTGTCTACCCCTCCCTCCTGCCTGCCTGCCTGCCTGCCTACCTGTCGGTTCAGTCTTCATTCCTGCCTCGCCTACCTACTGGCTCGCCTGCCCGTCTGTCCTGGCCACCTGCCATGTCTGCCTGCCCTCACTACCTGCCTGCCTGGCATGCCTACCTGGCCCTGCCTACCTGGCCCTGCCTACCTGGCCCTGCCTGCTGACCTATCACATTACTGATATGATGGTCTGTGTGTCATTCATAAACTGCCAGCATGATCTTCATTTGCATGGAGTACGGTGCTGGCGGTGCAGACTGATAGACAGATACTGTGAACCATGAAGTAGAGTGGGTTAGATAAGCTGAGCCAGGATAAGGAGGCTACAGAGCTAACATCTAGCAGCAGAAGCTCCACCACCACAGTTAAAGAGTACAGCTCCAACCCAGTCAACTACCCAGTCAACTAGTCATCAGTATCATCCTGTTTATACCCTCCCCAGAGGAGCAATACCTCATAAATGCTTTCAGCTTCCTTCACTGTAGCCTCCTTTGCTCCTCCTCCACCACCACTGCTATCCTCTTTCCCAGAGTACCGTACTCACCTGCGGCACCATAGGCAGAGTGGGTCCTGTCAACTATGATGGATTGTTACAGTACAGTACACACCTGGAGAAATGTCCGTCTGACTTGGGGCATTTGAGGACAGTGGAGAATTATGGAGTGTAAAAATGTATAAAATGAGGTTATGTCGGAAGCTCTGTTATTACAGAAAAAATATATCAGTTTTGTTTTGTTTTACACATTCAGGGGTGAAATTTGAAATTCTTAAGACTGAGTGGCACTTACATTTACATTTTCACTCTTGATTCATTCTTTTTCAACATTAAAAACGCTTTCTTCTTCAATTGGAAAAGGTGTCAGGGAATACAGACACTAAGTAACCACAGATTCAACGCAGCTGCTATGGGGTGAAGTTTTAATGATCAGGACTCCAGGATTCTCACAGCCCAATTAATTACACAGGGGATCCTCCAGACAGTTCAACAACTCATTAATCTTTTCCCAGTGAAACAGATTCAGACAGGACTCCTTAACTTGTTCCACTTCTCTAAGTGGCTGAGTAAAGTCTGGGATAATGAGAGTGCCTTGTTCTCCAGGCAACCTCAAAGGGATGGAAATGACTCCAAGCCTCCAAGGTCGAACCCTTGTTAAAGGCAAAATCTACCCCCCCCCCAACATTTTTTTTTATAAACCATACTCATTTCCATCCACTTGCAAAAGAAAGTCAACAGCTGCGTCTGACATGATGATGATGATGATGATCCTGGCTTCCTGTCATCTCCATCTACCAGTTTATGGAGAAGTGCTTTTGGATTAATGAGGAAACACATCCTTTGAAAAAGTTCTGTCAACCGAGATGATGGATAGGGCATGGCTACATACTAATGAGATACTGTACTTGGGCTGATGACTTCCTGATAATGACAGCTGATAAGGTTAGCCATGATGCAAATTAATTCTGAGGAGGTTACACTTTTGAGGAGGTTATAAGATATCTGTAACATAACATATACAGCCCTGTGAAATATTTAGAAATATGGACATATTTGATCAAACAATATTTATAGATAAAGGTGATGTAACTGAACCAAAAACAATGCAATTTTAACTTTGTTATGATTTATTTAACAAAAAATTGCCTGGTATTGCCCCCTTTGGCTGAAATAACCTCAATTAGATGTTTCCTATAGCTGTCTACCAGTCTCTGACATCGACTGGGAGAAAGTGATTCCCACTCCATGCAGAATTCTTTCAACTGTGTGAGGTTTGAGGAGTGTCTGGCATGCACAGCTGTTTCAAATCACCCCACAGCATCTCAATAGGATTACGATTTTGACTTGGTCATTCCATTCCATATGTAATCTCTAGTGGCTTGATCTGGTTATCTACATCTGTCTCTCTCTCATTCTGATTACATGAAATAGAATCGTATTCATTGGTTTTCAGCATTTGTTGAATATCAAGTAGAAAGACACACACACACACACACACACACACACACACACACACACACACACACACACACACACACACTCACACACACTTTGATGGGGGGGATTTACAGACAGGTTTTGTGACTATGGTGTATAAAGGCCAGTGCAGATTGATGCTGCTGAAAAGGTCATCAAGCATCAGAGGGAGAGGTGGGGGGAGAAGAGGCAAGGGACAGGATGGAGGGAGGGACCGTCACTGGCTGTAGTCAACCAGGTATGTGTGTGTGTGTGACTCTACAGCTCTAATCGCGTTGTCAATGGTGAGAAATCCATAGAGGGGAAAGTCTCACAACAGAGACAACTCAGATAGTAAAAGACACTACGGCAGTGCAGGAGAAAGAGATAGAGGGGCAACTTGACTCAAAGAGAGAAAGAGTCTGAGTGATTCTCAGATGTAAGATTAATTAGATCTGAAGAATCTATGATCAAACACTAGATTAGTGACTGTACAGTCTATTTCCTTTCGTGCTACAACATTTATTTATATATGTAAATGTATCTGTACTGCTGAAACCAATTTGGCTAATGAATTCGATTCCAATCTTGAAAGCAATGGTAACCAAATGACAATGTCTGAGGCATAGATACTACTGTATAAACCACTATGAACGTCCTTTTCAGTATAAAAGTTGAAAAGTTTTGATTTATTTGTGGCTTGCCAGCAATCTCATAACTTTGTGTGGCGCGTAGGATGCAGACCTCTCCTTTATAGCCTGGATAATTAATGTCTGGCCTTCGCAGCCTCCAGGATGAGATATAAACCAGCAGAAGGTTCACAAATCCACCACCACACTGACTGAAATCATGGTCCATGGAAAAATGTTATGCACATATTAAGTTAATGAGGGAAATAAATAGACTCCTGCAGACTCAGTAAATACGTAGAACACCATATCAGATCTACAAGCATCCCTGGCACCGTTGGGGGCATATTGTGTGTTTGTCAGTGGAGGCTGCTGGAGGCAGAAAAATCGGAGGATGGGTTCATTGTATTGCCTGGAACGAAAAGAGGAATGGTATCAATACCACTCCTCATTCCGTTTCCTTGCATTAAAATAAGCCCATCCTCCAATTTCTACCTCCACCAGCCTCTACTGGTGTGTGTGTGTGTGGGGGTGTGCGTGGGTGAGTGCACAGCACACATGAAATCAAAGCCAAGAAGCCCCACAGAGGCAGCAGACTCCAGCTGATTCTGGGAAGGCCTGGAGATTGATACCAAGCGGGAAGGCCTCTAGGTCCAGCTAGTGATATTCTGCTGGCTCTAATGGAGGTTGCCGCGGCAACGTTGAGAGTCCCTATAGCAGAGAGCAGAGCTGATGTAGGCTAGTATGAGAGTGATGTACAGTGACTGTACACATCATGAAGCCTCCCTGAGCTGGCAACAGACCCTAACTAGACGGGACATCTTTCAATGCACACAGAATCCCAGACACAGAGCTAAGGGCAGTCTCTCATCTCCATGTCTATCCTATGGTGAGCATAGATCTACAGTACTGTACATCTATAGGCTGCATTTTCCTGGACTTGATTTAACAGAATGTGCCTTTAAAAAGTGCATTCATCATCAGGTTACTGCTGTTTGCTGATGATAGCAGAAAGAAGACTTTTCTCAGGAAAAGTTCAGAGAGTTGTGCCATGATGACTGGTGAACATGTAGGCGCGCTGCAGTACACTGCAGTTGCAATAGCACAGCTCACCGAAGCTTGTAACCATTATACAGAACAGCTCCTGACACCATGTTTGGATTTAATCCTATTTTCAAGCCTTTGTAGCCTCTCTTGTCCAGCGCCACCTGAGAAACCCGCCGTCCTTTCACGCTGCTGTGGCTCGATACGTTCTCCCCGTATCTCTCACAATGAGGGAGGGAGCGAGAGCACTATCTCGGCAACCTGATAACTGAACTAATATACATAATCCTACAGATCTGCTGGGAGGTCAGATCCCTCATTCAGAAACAACTAAAACTAACAAACTAATTATCCAAAGACAGACACCGGCATATCCCTATTCAGATACGGTTGAATGATATCAGAAAAGTCTTAATTAACAGATGTGGAATCATTTAATATGTGAGTACGTTTTTAAAGCTTTCTACAACTTGATGGTAACAAAAACTGAAGTTATGGGGGTAATCGCAATCTCCTAAGGGATTCCATATCATCAGCCATTCTATTCCATCCATTTAAGATCAACACTATTTTCTGTAACATAGCCAGAGACTGGCTTCAAAAGAAAAGGATGTAGGATTAGTTATTATGTCAAAAGGATATCTAGGCTGGATATAGGATATAGGCTGACTCTTAAATGAAACTTTCCAGTGGAAGTCGATTCCTCCTTTTAATGCATTTCCCCATTAAATATTTCATGGCAGTCACATTCATTATGTATTGGAAAACTACCGAGACTTTTAGAGATGGCTAGGGCTTCACTGTCAAGACCAGTGTGAGGGTGAGTTCTATACTTTTTAAAAGATATATGTTTTTGGGGCATTTCTGCTTTATTGGGATAGAGACAGCAGAGATTGACAGGAAGTATGGGTGAGAGAGAGGAGGGAAGACATGCAGGATAGGTCGATGATCGGAATTGAACGAGGGACCCTGCGATTATGTGGCAAGGGCCTTAGTGAGCTATGCAAGCCAGGCGGCTAAATTCTATACTAAACACATTTATTACAGCTCCATATGAGACAGGAGTCTAGGTCCTTAGTTAGAGTCTTATCTAAATGGATTAATAAGGTTAGGGCTATGCCTACAATTCAGGTTCAGGTTCATGTTCAGATTCAAGCTAGGGTTAGGGTTAGTGTTAGGGCTAGAATGAGTGTTATGTACACTGCCTGTGTGAAATGGAACACTTTACAAATACAATAGGATATAAAGAAAGAAAATCAAAAACCCCTCAACTCGTGGTAAGCCCATCATCACCTCTCAGACAAACAATTTATGACCTGTTCTGAGTGCATTGTTTTAAAAGCAGATTAATATACAGTCTCTACTACTCAGCATTTGCTTGTGTGATACAGTATGTATAATCCCTGACTGCAAGCTTTTGAACATTAATCAAACGAACTGCAAGGGACATTTTCAAAAGCCTATACCCAGTCTGGCACACAGGAGATCCCCAAAGCTTTATCAATAAGCCATTTCAAGTGTTCCTGGATTTTCCATTTGTGTGCTGGTCTGCTAGCTTTGATGACAGTTGAATACAGATCAGTAGCGGCTTATATTAGACATGCAACATCACCAGAGCAGTCGATGTGCCTCTCGAATGCCTGTTGCCCCACATACATTACGTGCCCCATTGATTATAATTATGTTTAAAAGACATTCGATTGATTTAAAACCCTTTAGTGTGAAAATATCTTCGATCTTAAAATTACATTAAAAGGATGAAATGTGCATGCTGTATTATTTAGACTAGCAATGCTGTTAATGATGCTGTGAAGACCCACTGATATCTCTCATTGACAATTTACACAATGATTTTATTTTGCCCATAAAAGTTTTACATTTAGAACAATGCACCATTGAAGTCAGTGCAGTGCTTACCTTTTGATCTATGACACCAGTGTAACCCTCAGGGATAGATGTTAGAGGTCTTGGAGGCTTCCTGGGTGGTTCCTTCAGCTTCACCATGGGCGGTCCGGCAGCAGCATCCGACCCGTTACCGTACCATGATGTGTTAGCGAAGCTGCTGTTGTACACGACCATAAGACTGGTACCCATGGTCATCATTATAATGCCGATAACTCCATGGCGCTGCAAGTAAGAATGAAACATTTTGTGATTTTGAACTTTCGGAGTTCATTGTGAAATATGATCTTAAAACGTATTACACCTTTAAGATAATATTGTCACATAGAGTATTAAAAAAACGTATTACACCTTTAAGATAATATTGTCATATAGAGAGCATTAAAAACAAAACGCTGAAATGAAAAAAGCCGAATCCGTCTCTCCCATGCGTCCCAACCCAACAGATGCGCGCTGACAGCTGTGTCACTCAGGCGCGTTCTTTACATTAGTATAATCTTTATTCTGTCCAACCTATTATTATCTAGACTCTAGAGCACACATTTCACAGCACACATTTCACAGCACAACATGGTTTAAAAAAAAGTCAATGGGGGATATCAGTTGTAGGACACTGTCCATAATAATTCAAGGAACTTTCCTTAAACCAAACGAGTTTCAGTTAACAGGCTAGTTACCACGCGTGTCTTCATTTTGTAGATTTTCCCCCTTTAGTTCCACGAATTGACGCATCCGGGTTGACTTTTCATCACGGTAAAGAAACCACAATCTTAGCAATCACGTACTGGAATATTCTTTAAAGCCGTCACAAATTGCAGCCTCCTTGCAACACCTGCTTCGACTGGTGTCAGCGAGCGCAGCGCACCCCCTTCAGGAGATTATCACCCCTTATCCTGGAGCGTCCAATAGCTGGTTAACTCTTCATGGTCTTAATGAACGCTGAGTTACAATAAGACTATTACATGTCATTGTAATGAATTTGAGGGTTTATAAACTGTTCTTAAATTGTTTACAGTGAGTTTCGATAGAAGGGGATATTCAGTATTTTCAGATGCTTTTTCAGATCAAGTTTGTAGAATGATACCAAGATCATTCGTTTTTAGTATACTTTTGGAATATCTGGCTATCATCTAAATTGTGACATAGAACCAGGACAAAATGAATGCTAAAGAATGTTTCCATAACATTCCTTTATACAAAGCATACATTATTGTCCTAGTACTGACCTTAAATGTGCAATTCTGGTACATTAAGATGGGAAAAGCCTTGTTTCCTCAGGTTGGAGGGTAGGAAGGTAGGCTGCTACATGCATTACAGAGTTTGCAGGTACTCCAAGTTGCCCGTGCATCACATCACAACAGACATTGGGAGCCCCATGTGGAGAGATACCATCTCCTCATCTAAAAATGGCAACCAGAGCACCAGAGCACCAGAGCTCCTCACGGGAGAGCAGATTTGCTGGAAGCTTTAATCTAGTCTGGAGCTGCTGGGAAATGGGAATCAGTCTTTTTTTAGCTGCCCTCTGAGTTTATCGTCGCCCTAGCGTTCTGCGTTGAATTCAGCTTTGATCTTCCAGTGTCATTATCACCATTTGATGATTCTTACTTTAGAAGTTAGTTACTGTAAGTGGCAGTGGCATACACATTTTTTCCCCCCCACAATACATTCAGTCAGCCTATTGCCATGTGCAAATTCAGGGAAGGTATACTTGAGATGTACAGTATTGGAGCAGTGTGTGGAATATTCAGGTCAACTCTCTTCTATTATTCTGGCCCAGATTTTCATCATTGCACTCATTACGATAATTGGCATGGGATTAGGATAATGAATCATAATCAGATGCAGTCATTTATCTTTTATGTCTACTATGTTCGCTTAATCTTATAGGACATTTAGTGTTGTTACAGTATATATCAGATATCAGCTACAATGGAATATGCATAATTCAAATTAACTGTTCACTGCATTTATTACCTTGTGACTGATGGTAGATGGTAGAGGGTGAGGGTGGGCCTTCTGTATGTTAAAAATAATTTGTCAGAAAGGGTAACAGATGCACTTGAACAGGCCCACTGCACTATAGCTAACAGGGACCGGACTTTTATCCCTGTGAGAAAGCTGTGGTCATGCCTAAAAAACAGGCAGCCACAAGGAAGGATTGTTTTAGTCAGTGTTAAGACTATAACTTGAATAGACAGGATTTTTAGCTCTCTAAAAGTAGGGATGTTTTCAGTTTGCCGGTTTGAAGGTCTTCCAAGGCCACATAAACATGCATCATGCAAGGAGATCAGGAGGACAAAATCATGCTTTGGGCGTATTGATCTAAAATGGGTTTCATACCCAGCGCTGTCTGTCCACTGGGCATTCTGCTCACATTTCCCTGATGGGGTCACAGGGCTAGAGTGTTGTCTACGCTGTGAAGTAGAAGATGAAAACGCTCTCTCGCTCTCTCTCGCTCTCCATGTTTGCTTTCACAGCATGCAAACATAATTTTGCATATAGATGATTCTACGACCAACATCCCTAACAACAAGAGGGAATCTTTGATCACCGACGATAGCAAATCATTTATATGATATTTGGTGCAGGACAGGTAATTTGCTTCTCTACACTGTTGAGGAGTGTGCTGTATACAAAATACAAGGAGATCATTTTGTTATTGTAGTGACTTTGCTTGGATGGATTAGATTGCTATTCCCAAGTGTTTTCCACGGGCAGCATCCTTGATTAGATAGTTCCCTAAGGTATTGTGCATTTCAGAACAGAGCTTTGGGGACCTCAATGACAGAAAGGAAGCAAGTGCTGTTGGTGAAACAAAACCTGTTTTTAATTAACTACAATCCTTTTTTTCTGAAATGACAGACGGCTGGCTGGCTATGCTGTGCCAGCCACAATACGGCAGAGGAATAGGCAGCTTCTCTTGCATCTGTTTGGTAATCCAATTGCTCTTTTTTTCTCCTTTGTCAAGTGTGTGAAGTGTCATCTATATGACAAGGAGCAATCACATTGTGGCTTCTGATCAACATATTTAATTACTTTCGGCCAAACTTATTCAATGTGAGTTGTTTCAACTTTTCAGGCGACAGCTCCAGATGATGACTTGTAACTTTACAGCATGTGTCAGTGTCACCGCAGTGTCTGTCTGTTCAGTGGACAAATCATCTTTTTACTTGATATGGATACACACCAGAATTTAGGGACCAGGTGACACCTAAATACTGGGGGAAAGGCAATGTGCAGATGACAACACAAACTATAAAGGCTGAGGGAGAAAGCAGTGCAGTGGATAAAGCAGCTGAATGATATATTCTAGACAGATGCTGGGCAGGAGATTTCGAGAGCTTAGAGTTATAAGGTTCTATCTCCGTTTAGGGTAGTTCAGAGATATTGAGCGTCAACGTTTTTACATTCCATTATGTTCTGTGAGATGGAACCTTTGTATTTTATGAATTACTAAATCAAAAATTTCAACATTTTTAAAATAACACCATACAGGCATTAATAAACACCTAATGGATCAGATTATGTAAAAAACTAAATTTTGACAAAAATGGAGATAGAACCTTATAATTCTAACGTCACGATTTAACTCTGGTTCCTCCTGGGTCCGAGAGCTGCTCCTGAATACGTCTAAAGGCACTTGCCAAGAGACTCCCCCAGTAGGTACCTTGGGAAGATATAGTGATGAAAAAATTAGAACACCCCATGAAATATTTTTCATATATTTCAGATTTCATAATTTCTTCTTCACATTAATGTTTTTATTGAAGGACAAATGGAAATCATAGAATGGGCAATAAAACAATATTTTCCTTCCATTTAGGGTTAGGTTTTTTTTTTTTCTTCAAAAAACCCTCCCTGTCCCACCCCCCATCTAATCCCACCTGCCCCCACTTAGAGCAATATAGTACAATGAAAAAATAAATAAAATAAATAAACATTTAAAGTCACCAGCAAATTGGATATTAGAAACATTCACAGTAGGCTACAACAAATTATCACATCTTGTGTTCCAGTGCATGGGGAGCCTCTCTAGACGTGAGCCTTATCACAGGTAGCCATCCATGTATCTAATATGGGTTTGCATACTTTCAGAAAGATATCCTCTCTGTTAGTAAATTAATAGCGAAGTCTCTCCATGAGAAGCACATTCCCCAGACCCCTAAGCCACTGCTGAAATAAAGGGCTGGCCTCCGACTTCCACTGTAGTAGAATAAGGCGTTTGGCTAACAGTGTGCAGACGGAAATTGCCTACCCCTCACATGTATTGATTGAAGGATTAACAACCACTGCTCCAAAGATAGCAAGCAATGGATCTTATTAAAAGCCGTTGATATATAGACAAATATAAGAGTCCAAAAGGAGTTCAACTCTGGGCAGAACCAGAACTGATGGGTAAGAGTTCCAGTCTCTGTTGTCTACATTTACCACATAAAAAAGAGGTGTTGGGGTATATGAATGAATGAATGAATGAATGAATGAATGAATGGTCTTTATTGTCATTGATATAGTACAGGTACCAAACAACGAAATTTGGGAGGGTGGGCTCCCCTGGTGCTAGGAAACAAACAAAAAACAAAAAAAACAAGAAGGGAAAGGAGCTGGTTTACATAAATAGAGGCTATGTACACTATCCACTATGTAACTATACTATACAAATAAAACACTGTGCTGTACTCTATGCTATGCTATACCTATATGGTGTGAAGCCTGGACTTTGAATATTGGAGTCTGTGGACTACCTTGAATTGTATTAATATATGTCTGGCATTTATAGAACTGTGGTGTATCATATCTAGTGTCACCTCCCATACTTCTTCCGAGTATTGAGTTCTTGTTGCCAATAATTTTTCAGTTTGTCATTGGACACCACTAGCCAGGCCTAAAAGATATCATACAAAAAAGAGAATGAACCCTTAGTGCCAGGTTCATGGCGAAGGATGATACGTTATGATAATAATAATAATAATACATTTTATTTGTAAAAGCACTTTACATAAGGAATCTCAAAGTGCTACAATTAAAAACAAGAAGATAAAACAATAAACAAAAAAAAGGCTCTATTAAAAAGGTAGGTTTTAAGGCCTTGTTTAAAAGCATCCACAGACTGTGGTGCCCTTAGGTGGTCAGGGAGAGCATTCCACAGCCTGGGAGCAGCCGAGCAGAAGGCCCGATCTCCCATGGTGCGGAGCTTGGTCCTGGGGGTCTTGAGGAGGTTGGTGACAGTAGAACGGAGGGTGCGTGAAGAGGTCTGAGGGGTATGGAGGAGTTCCTTGAGGTAGGGGGGGGCAGTTCCATGATTGCACTGGTGGGTGAGGAGGGAGACCTTGAATTCAATTCTGAGGGAGACGGGGAGCCAGTGAAGTGATTTGAGGATGGGGGTGATGTGGTCATATTTGCACACCCTCATCAGGATCCTAGCAGCGCTGTTCTGGATGTATTGGAGTTTCTGGAGGCAGTTGCTAGGAATGAGGATTGTGTTGCAGTAGTCCAGTCTGGAAGAGACAAAGGCGTGGATGAGCTTCTCTGCATCTGCCAGAGTGAGTGCGGGATGGAGTTTGGCGATGTTCCTCAGGTGAAAGAAGGCTGTCTTACATATGTGTTTGATGTGGGTCTCGTAGGTGAGGTGAGGGTCCATTTTGACGCCCAGGTTAGTGACAGATGTGGAGAGGGGAATGTTCTGGCCAGAGAAGGTGATGCTGGTGATGGTGGATGACCGGACCTGGTGTGGTGTGCTGACTAGGATGGCTTCAGTCTTGGAGCTGTTCAGTTGTAAGAAGTTGAGCTTCATCCACGCCTCTATCTCCTCCAGGCAGGTGGTTAGTGTGGATAGTGGCAGGGGTGCAGAGGAGGTGGGGTTGACTCTGAGATAGAGCTGTGTGTCATCCGCATAGCAATGGAATGACGGATGACACAGCCAAGGGGGAGCATGTATAATGTGAACAAGGTGGGGCCCAGCACCGAGCCTTGGGGGACACCGCAGGTGACGTTGTGGGTGTGGGATTATGCCTTTCCCAGGGTGACGTGCTCAGTTCTGCCAGTGAGGTATGAGGTGAACCAGTTGTGGACAGTGTCAGAGAGGCCAATGGTGGAGTGCAGACGATGAAGGAGGATGTTGTGGTCCACGGTGTCCAAAGCTGCTGTTAAATCCAGGAGAATGAGGAGGGATGGAGAGCCAGTATCTGCTGTCATCAGGAGGTCGTTGGTGACCCTGACCAGAGCCGTTTCCGTGCTGTGGCCAGGGCGGAAGCCGGACCGAAAAAACTCAAAGAGGTTGTTTTGATTTAAGTGAACCTTGAGTTTAACGGCAACTACTTTCTCCAGTACCTTGGATATGAAAGGAAGGTTGGAGATGGGCCTGTGGTTGGCGAGGACTTCTGGGTCTAAGGTGGGGTTTTTGAGAAGTGGTCTGATGACAGCAGTTTTCAGTGCAGATGGGACATGGCCGGTCTGGAGGGAGCGGTTGATGATCTTGGTGATGAGAGGACTTATGGCGGAGAGATTGAACTTCACCAGGGCTGTGGGGAAGGGGTCCAGGGCACAGGTGGAAGGCTTCATCGTCCTAATGATGTCCTCAACTTCTCGCTGTGTGATTGCCGAAAAACAGGAGAGAGGATGGGTAATCCCAGGCTGTGGGTCAGCAGTCGGGACAGGTAGGACGACGGAGCTGGAGAGGAGAAAGTGGATGTTGTCAACCTTTTTCCGGAAAAAGTGATGAAGTTGTTGCACCTCTCCTCTGTGGCTTCTGAGTGCAATAGAGTTTGTGACTTGAGAAGGTGATTTATGGTGGTGAAGAGTTGCTTAGAGTTGCCAGGGCTATTGTTGATGATGTTAGAGTAGAACAGTGAGCTGTTGAGTATGTTGTGATTGGGAATCATTCATAATGTGGTATATGAGTCATATTAAAATCCCTAATCTGGAGGTATCTATAAAAATTAGCTGATGATAGATCATATATCTGTTGTAATTGCTGGAAATACCCTAGGTTTCCCTCGACATACAAGTCCTTTATTGTGACAATATCTTTGCCTGTCCAATTAGAAAAGACTGGGTCAACTAAGGCAGGAAGAAGTGTTTTAAGTAGTAATAAATGTGGGGGTGCCTAACTTTTTCCTCAGAAAAAAAAGAAAGAAGAAAATGCATTTCTATTAATTACATTTTACAGATCATTTTTTAAATATTTATATATTTATTTTTGATATAATATATATAGAAATATTATAATGAAGATGAAATGTCCATATGTTTAAATGTTGAAAAAGTCAAAGGTTTTCACAGGGTGTCCTATCTTTTTCACATGACTGTCTTTCTTTCTAGCTCATTGTCCAATCCATACAGTACACAGCTTCATGCTGGAGATGAATAGTGCATAATATATACTTAACCTTTGAGGAAATCTGCCTCATGTCAGCTCAATAGTAACTACATGGAAGTCTTCCATTATTATTGATGCAATTTGATACAAATTATTGATGCAATTTGCTTTTCTTGGATGGCCTTTTGAAGCATTCTCCCAGGATTGTTTTGTCAATAAAATTATCTCACAATGTGCTTTTCTCATTTTCAGTTTGTTTGTTTGTTGCAGGGCTGCTGGCAATGCCTAACGAATGCTATTAAATAACTTCCCTCTCTCATTGTGGGACTTGTTAGGTTTCAATTATAGGAGGGCAACGGGGTCGATTGCAACTGCAGCTCCTTATTATTCACAGAGCAGAAACAACAGAGATAGTGTTGCATGACTCTGTTCTCCTGCCTCTGATTGTTAAATGACTTCACTTCTAAAATAGCAAATGGGAAACTGCATCAGGGTAAAATTACCAATTTCAGCAAACATTATAGGCACAGAGAATACTCCTCTTTGAACCCTGAGAAGGAAGAGAACACCAATACCCAACCACACCAGTGTGTCATGTTCTGCATCTCGATGTTATAATGAACAAGCTGTTGCTTGTCCCTCATTTTCATTGGATATGGATCAAATGGGCTGACAGCTATTGGCAAAGTGTTACTCTTGAGTGATTCTTGTTAATCAGGCGATTGCAACTCTTGTATCTTCTGATTAAATTGTATGGCAAAACACACTATCAGATGAGAATTCAAATACTACATTAAATGTAAAATACATGAATAAGACAGATAAGCAATGTACACAGTTAGGTCTATTGCAGCTATAAGCACATTGGAGGCTTCAGTAAGTGTTATGGTAGACTTGATGTAATTGGTGGTAAATTAACCACTGAAATAATAAAACTAACCCCATTAACTGCATATTTTAGTGTATTTCCTGAAGTACATGTACTACTGTGCTGATTGACTGTCTAATATACTGCAGACTCTGATATATTTAACTCCCCTTTCGCCCTTGCTCCCCACAGTGAGCTTCCTAGTTTCAGTAAATCGCCATATGATCTGCCTGAAGGAAGTCAATCCCTTTTTAATGATTGCCCTTCGGCAACTTGAGAACTCTAAAGGCCAATGGTTTTCATCGACAGCATTGTTGATGTCAATGTACAAAAATCTGAAATCCATTGTTGATGTCAATGTACAAAATCAGAAATCCCACCAACCTCTGATGGTTTATTAAGCTCAAGCCGTTCCATTAACACAATTTAGCCGTGTATTGTCATCAACACTAACTGGCCAGGCTTGTGAAGTCTTGCTCTGTGCCCTATGACAGGAAAAGAAGCGGAAACAAGAATGCGGAACGGTGATCTTTGCAGCAGCGCAACAAATCCTGGCTGATGTAGCTCTATGAAGACTAGAATCACCTAAATGAGCAATAATGCCGCAATTAACAAAGCAAGGGAGATGGCTTGGCAAACAATTGCTGACAGATTAAATGTGTTCGTTATACTAGCCTACTTATTGTTTTATTTTCATTTTTACATAAATGAACATTCTCTTCAGCAGGCTAGATAATATCAGATGTATGTTTAAAATGATGGTGTAGGCTAACTTACGAGAACGGACATAACTACAATGCATTTACTGTTAATTAACCTAATTGGGGGAGGTGTTTGAAGCCTTTCTGATCTAGTAACCTAGTAATCATTAGTAGTAATGATGTTCTTCTAGCATTGTAACTGCCAATGGCCCCTGCTATTGGCATAGATTACTATTTCTCATGATTACTGATGGATAGATGATTCACTTATGTGGTATATTTTGACACAAACACACGCTTGAATTGTATAGTATAAGCCTGTATAATTTGCCTTTTGCTGTAAGAATTCTCCTGGCACGGGGTCAAAATGGAACCTGAGTGACTGTATGTGGACTGACCCCTTTTTCACACCTTGATCATCTCTAAGTAATGTGATAGGCCTGTATAGATACAGTACCTTGTATTTGCATGGTTGAGGTATTTAATGTGAGAACAAAGGAAAAAACGGCCTCTTCTTCTTCACTCCACTCTTCTCCTCTCCAGCCTCCAGCTCATCCACTCATCAGCGCAGTTTTTTTCTGTATCTCTGTAAACTGTAACTTTGTTTAATAAATAGTCTTAGAATTCAGAAGTGATCTATTTCAAACAAGTTATTTAAGACAAGAAGGAACACTTACTTAGACAAAATGTATTTGTTGTAAATCGCTTTGGATGAAGGCTTCTGCTAAATGCCAACAAATAAGTCAGTATAATGCATGTCAGAAGTGGGATTCGAACCCACGCCTCCAGAGGAGACTGCGACCTGAACGCAGCGCCTTAGACCGAGCGGTCACTTCTGACCACTTCTGGTCACTTCTGACATGCATTATACTGCTGCACGTCTGGAGAAGGCCAACTGGTTCCTCCATTGGCTGGACAGGCAGGAGTCTGGACATTATCTCCTCGAAACTGAGATACTGGCCACTGGAAAAACAATGCAACGAACTATGATCTCCCTTCACGCCACTTTGAAAACATCTGTTTTTTTTAATGAGAAAATGACAGACTTAAGATGTAGTCAGGCTGGCCGAGCGGTCTAAGGCGCTGCGTTCAGGTCGCAGTCTCCTCTGGAGGCGTCGGTTCGAATCCCACTTCTGACATGCATTATACTGCTGCACGTCTGGAGAAGGCCAACTGGTTCCTCCATTGGCTGGACAGGCAGGAGTCTGGACATTATCTCCTCGAAACTGACATACTGGCCACTGGAAAAACAATGGAACGAACTATGATCTCCCATCACGCCACTTTGAAAACATCTGTTTTTTTTTATGAGAACATGACAGACTTAAGATGTAGTCAGGATGGCCGAGCGGTCTAAAGCGCTGCGTTCAGGTCGCAGTCTCCTCTGGAGGCGTGGGTTCGAATCCCACTTCTGACATGCATTATACTGCTGCACGTCTGGAGAAGGCCAACTGGTTCCTCCATTGGCTGGACAGGCAGGAGTCTGGACATTATCTCCTCGAAACTGAGATACTGGCCACTGGAAAAACAATGCAACAAACTATGATCTCCCTTCACGCCACTTTGAAAACATCTGGGGGGTTTTATGAGAACATGACAGACTTAAGATGTAGTCAGGATGGCCGAGCGGTCTAAGGCGCTGCGTATATGTCGCAGTCTCCTCTGGAGGCGTGGGTTCGAATCCCACTTCTGACATGCATTATACTGCTGCACGTCTGGAGAAGGCCAACTGGTTCCTCCATTGGCTGGACAGGCAGGAGTCTGGACATTATCTCCTCGAAACTGAGATACTGGCCACTGGAAAAACAATGGAACGAACTATGATCTCCCTTCACGCCACTTTGAAAACATCTGTTTTTTTTTATGAGAACATGACAGACTTAAGATGTAGTCAGGATGGCCGAGCGGTCTAAGGCGCTGCGTTCAGGTTGCAGTCTCCTCTGGAGGCGTGGTTTTGAATCGAATCCCACTTCTGACATGCTTTATACTGCTGCACGTCTGGAGAAGGCCAACTGGTTCCTCCATTGGCTGGACAGGCAGGAGTCTGGACATTATCTCCTCGAAACTGAGATACTGGCCACTGGAAAAACAATGCAACGAACTATGATCTCCCTTCACGCCACTTTGAAAACATCTGAGTTTTTTTATGAGAAAATGACAGACTTAAGATGTAGTCAGGATGGCCGAGCGGTCTAAGGCGCTGCGTTCAGGTCGCAGTCTTCTCTGAAGGCGTGGGTTCGAATCCCACTTCTGACATGCATTATACTACTGCACGTCTGGAGAAGGCCAACTGGTTCCTCCATTGGCTGGACAGGCAGGAGTCTGGACATTATCTCCTCGAAACTGAGATACTGGCCACTGGAAAAACAATGGAACGAACTCTGATCTCCCTTCACGCCACTTTGAAAACATCTTTTTTTTTTTATGAGAACATGACAGACTTAAGATGTAGTCAGGATGGCCGAGCGGTCTAAGGCGCTGCGTTCAGGTCGCAGTCTCCTCTGGAGGCGTGGGTTCGAATCCCACTTCTGACATGCTTTATACTGCTGCACGTCTGGAGAAGGCCAACTGGTTCCTCCATTGGCTGGACAGGCAGGAGTCTGGACATTATCTCCTCGAAACTGAGATACTGGCCACTGGAAAAACAATGGAACGAACTATCATCTCCCTCACGCCACTTTGAAAACATCTGAGTTTTTTTATGAGAAAATGACAGACTTAAGATGTAGTCAGGATGGCCGAGCGGTCTAAGGCGCTGCGTTCAGGTCGCAGTCTCCTCTGGAGGTGTGGGTTCGAATCCCACTTCTGACATGCATTATACTGCTGCACGTCTGGAGAAGGCCAACTGGTTCCTCCATTGGCTGGACAGGCAGGAGTCTGGACATTATCTCCTCGAAACTGAGATACTGGCCACTGGAAAAACAATGCAACAAACTATGATCTCCCTTCACGCCACTTTGAAAACATCTGGAGGGTTTTATGAGAAAATGACAGACTTAAGATGTAGTCAGGATGGCCGAGCGGTCTAAGGCGCTGCATTTAGGTCGCAGTCTCCTCTGGAGGCGTGGGTTCGAATCCCACTTCTGACATGCATTATACTGCTGCACGTCTGGAGAAGGCCAACTGGTTCCTCCATTGGCTGGACAGGCAGGAGTCTGGACATTATCTCCTCGAAACTGAGATACTGGCCACTGGAAAAACAATGGAACGAACTATGATCTCCCTTCACGCCACTTTGAAAACATCTGGGGTTTTTTATGAGAACATGACAGACTTAAGATGTAGTCAGGATGGCCGAGCGGTCTAAGGCGCTGCATTCAGGTCGCAGTCTCCTCTGGAGGCGTGGGTTCAAATCCCACTTCTGACATGCATTATACTGCTGCACGTCTGGAGAAGGCCAACTGGTTCCTCCATTGGCTGGACAGTCAGGAGTCTGGACATTATCTCCTCGAAACTGAGATACTGGCCACTGGAAAAACAATGGAACGAACTATGATCTCCCTTCACGCCACTTTGAAAACATCTGTTTTTTTTTATGAGAACATGACAGAATTAAGATGTAGTCAGGATGGCGGAGCGGTCTAAGGCGCTGCGTTCAGGTCGCAGTCTCCTCTGGAGGCGTGGGTTCGAATCCCACGTCTGACATGCATTATACTGCTGCACGTCTGGAGAAGGCCAACTGGTTCCTCCATTGGCTGGACAGGCAGGAGTCTGGACATTATCTCCTCGAAACTGAGATACTGGCCACTGGAAAAACAATGGAACGAACTATGATCTCCCTTCACGCCACTTTGAAAACATCTGAGTTTTTTTATGAGAAAATGACAGGTTTAAGATGTAGTCAGGATGGCCGAGCGGTCTAAGGCGCTGCGTTCAGGTCGCAGTCTCCTCTGGAGGCGTGGGTTCAAATCCCACTTCTGACATGCATTATACTGCTGCACGTCTGGAGAAGGCCAACTGGTTCCTCCATTGGCTGGACAGGCAGGAGTCTGGACATTATCTCCTCAAAACTGAGATACTGGCCACTGGAAAAACAATGGAACGAACTATGATCTCCCTTCACGCCACTTTGAAAACATCTGTTTTTTTTTATGAGAACATGACAGAATTAAGATGTAGTCAGGATGGCCGAGCGGTCTAAGGCGCTGCGTTCAGGTCGCAGTCTCCTCTGGAGGCGTGGGTTCGAATCCCACGTCTGACATGCTTTATACTGCTGCACGTCTGGAGAAGGCCAACAGGTTCCTCCATTGGCTGGACAGGCAGGAGTCTGGACATTATCTCCTCGAAACTGAGATACTGGCCACTGGAAAAACAATGGAACGAACTATGATCTCCCTTCACGCCACTTTGAAAACATCTGAGTTTTTTTATGAGAAAATGACAGGTTTAAGATGTAGTCAGGATGGCCGAGCGGTCTAAGGCGCTGCGTTCAGGTCGCAGTCTCCTCTGGAGGCGTGGGTTTGAATCCCACTTCTGACATGCATTATACTGCTGCACGTCTGGAGAAGGCCAACTGGTTCCTCCATTGGCTGGACAGGCAGGAGTCTGGACATTATCTCCTCGAAACTGAGATACTGGCCACTGGAAAAACAATGGAACGAACTATGATCTCCCTTCACGCCACTTTGAAAACATCTGTTTTTTTTTATGAGAACATGACAGACGTAAGATGTAGTCAGGATGGCCGAGCGGTCTAAGGCGCTGCGTTCAGGTCGCAGTCTCCTCTGGAGGCGTGGGTTCGAATCCCACTTCTGACATGCATTATACTGCCGCACGTCTGGAGAAGGCCAACTGGTTCCTCCATTGGCTGGACAGGCAGGAGTCTGGACATTATCTCCTCGAAACTGAGATACTGGCCACTGGAAAAACAATGCAACAAACTATGATCTCCCTACACGCCACTTTGAAAACATCTGGCGGTTTTTATGAGAAAATGACAGACTTAAGATGTAGTCACGATGGCCGAGCGGTCTAAGGCGCTGTGTTTAGGTCGCAGTCTCCTCTGGAGGCGTGGGTTCGAATCCCACTTCTGACATGCATTATACTGCTGCACGTCTGGAGAAGGCCAACTGGTTCCTCCATTGGCTGGACAGGCAGGAGTCTGGACATTATCTCCTCGAAACTGAGATACTGGCCACTGGAAAAACAATGGAACGAACTAAGATCTCCCTTCACGCCACTTTGAAAACATCTGAGTTTTTTTATGAGAACATGACCGACTTAAGATGTAGTCAGGATGGCCGAGCGGTCTAAGGCGCTGCGTTCAGGTCGCAGTCTCCTCTGGAGGCGTGGGTTCGAATCCCACTTCTGACATGCTTTATACTGCTGCACGTCTGGAGAAGGCCAACTGGTTCCTCCATTGGCTGGACAGGCAGGAGTCTGGACATTATCTCCTCGAAACTGAGATACTGGCCACTGGAAAAACAATGCAACGAACTATCATCTCCCTTCACGCCACTTTGAAAACATCTGAGTTTTTTAATGAGAAAATGACAGACTTAAGATGTAGTCAGGATGGCCGAGCGGTCTAAGGCGCTGCGTTCAGGTCACGCGTTCAGGTCACGCCACTTTGAAAACATCTGTTTTTTTTTATGAGAACATGACAGACTTAAGATGTAGTCAGGATGGCCGAGCGGTCTAAGGCTCTGCGTTCAGGTCACAGTCTCCTCTGGAGGCGTGGGTTCGAATCCCACTTCTGACATGCATTATACTGCTGCACGTCTGGAGAAGGCCAACTGGTTCCTCCATTGGCTGGACAGGCAGGAGTCTGGACATTATCTCCTCGAAACTGAGATACTGGCCACTGGAAAAACAATGCAACGAACTACGATCTCCCTACACGCCACTTTGAAAACATCTGGGGGTTTTTATGAGAAAATGACAGACTTAAGATGTAGTCAGGATGGCCGAGCGGTCTAAGGCGCTGCGTTTAGGTCGCAGTCTCCTCTGGAGGCGTGGGTTCGAATCCCACTTCTGACAAGCATTATACTGCTGCACGTCTGGAGAAGGCCAACTGGTTCCTCCATTGGCTGGACAGGCAGGAGTCTGGACATTATCTCCTCGAAACTGAGATACTGGCCACTGGAAAAACAATGGAACGAACTATGATCTCCCTTCACGCCACTTTGAAAACATCTGAGTTTTTTTATGAGAACATGACAGACTTAAGATGTAGTCAGGATGGCCGAGCGGTCTAAGGCGCTGCGTTCAGGTCGCAGTCTCCTCTGGAGGCGTGGGTTCGAATCCCACTTCTGACATGCATTATACTGCTGCACGTCTGGAGAAGGCCAACTGGTTCCTCCATTGGCTGGACAGGCAGGAGTCTGGACATTATCTCCTCGAAACTGAGATACTGGCCACTGGAAAAACAATGCAACGAACTATCATCTCCCTTCACGCCACTTTGAAAACATCTGGGTTTTTTAATGAGAAAATTACAGACTTAAGATGTAGTCAGGATGGCCGAGCGGTCCAAGGCGCTGCGTTCAGGTCGCAGTCTCCTCTGGAGGCGTGGGTTCGAATCCCACTTCTGACATGCATTATACTGCTGCACGTCTGGAGAAGGCCAACTGGTTCCTCCATTGGCTGGACAGGCAGGAGTCTGGACATTATCTCCTCGAAACTGAGATACTGGCCACTGGAAAAACAATGCAACGAACTATCATCTCCCTTCACGCCACTTTGAAAACATCTGGGTTTTTTAATGAGAAAATTACAGACTTAAGATGTAGTCAGGATGGCCGAGCGGTCCAAGGCGCTGCGTTCAGGTCGCAGTCTCCTCTGGAGGCGTGGGTTCGAATCCCACTTCTGACATGCATTATACTGCTGCACGTCTGGAGAAGGCCAACTGATTCCTCCATTGGCTGGACAGGCAGGAGTCTGGACATTATCTCCTCGAAACTGAGATACTGGCCACTGGAAAAACAATGCAACGAACTATCATCTCCCTTCACGCCACTTTGAAAACATCTGGGTTTTTTAATGAGAAAATTACAGACTTAAGATGTAGTCAGGATGGCCGAGCGGTCTAAGGCGCTGCGTTCAGGTCGCAGTCTCCTCTGGAGGCGTGGGTTCGAATCCCACGTCTGACATGCATTATACTGCTGCACGTCTGGAGAAGGCCAACTGATTCCTCCATTGGCTGGACAGGCAGGAGTCTGGACATTATCTCCTCGAAACTGAGATACTGGCCACTGGAAAAACAATGGAACGAACTATGATCTCCCTTCACGCCACTTTGAAAACATCTGAGTTTTTTTATGAGAAAATGACAGGTTTAAGATGTAGTCAGGATGGCCGAGCGGTCTAAGGCGCTGCGTTCAGGTCGCAGTCTCCTCTGGAGGCGTGGGTTTGAATCCCACTTCTGACATGCATTATACTGCTGCACGTCTGGAGAAGGCCAACTGGTTCCTCCATTGGCTGGACAGGCAGGAGTCTGGACATTATCTCCTCGAAACTGAGATACTGGCCACTGGAAAAACAATGGAACGAACTATGATCTCCCTTCACGCCACTTTGAAAACATCTGTTTTTTTTTATGAGAACATGACAGACGTAAGATGTAGTCAGGATGGCCGAGCGGTCTAAGGCGCTGCGTTCAGGTCGCAGTCTCCTCTGGAGGCGTGGGTTCGAATCCCACTTCTGACATGCATTATACTGCCGCACGTCTGGAGAAGGCCAACTGGTTCCTCCATTGGCTGGACAGGCAGGAGTCTGGACATTATCTCCTCGAAACTGAGATACTGGCCACTGGAAAAACAATGCAACAAACTATGATCTCCCTACACGCCACTTTGAAAACATCTGGCGGTTTTTATGAGAAAATGACAGACTTAAGATGTAGTCACGATGGCCGAGCGGTCTAAGGCGCTGTGTTTAGGTCGCAGTCTCCTCTGGAGGCGTGGGTTCGAATCCCACTTCTGACATGCATTATACTGCTGCACGTCTGGAGAAGGCCAACTGGTTCCTCCATTGGCTGGACAGGCAGGAGTCTGGACATTATCTCCTCGAAACTGAGATACTGGCCACTGGAAAAACAATGGAACGAACTAAGATCTCCCTTCACGCCACTTTGAAAACATCTGAGTTTTTTTATGAGAACATGACAGACTAAAGATGTAGTCAGGATGGCCGAGCGGTCTAAGGCGCTGCGTTCAGGTCGCAGTCTCCTCTGGAGGCGTGGGTTCGAATCCCACTTCTGACATGCTTTATACTGCTGCACGTCTGGAGAAGGCCAACTGGTTCCTCCATTGGCTGGACAGGCAGGAGTCTGGACATTATCTCCTCGAAACTGAGATACTGGCCACTGGAAAAACAATGCAACGAACTATCATCTCCCTTCACGCCACTTTGAAAACATCTGAGTTTTTTAATGAGAAAATGACAGACTTAAGATGTAGTCAGGATGGCCGAGCGGTCTAAGGCGCTGCGTTCAGGTCACGCGTTCAGGTCACGCCACTTTGAAAACATCTGTTTTTTTTTATGAGAACATGACAGACTTAAGATGTAGTCAGGATGGCCGAGCGGTCTAAGGCTCTGCGTTCAGGTCACAGTCTCCTCTGGAGGCGTGGGTTCGAATCCCACTTCTGACATGCATTATACTGCTGCACGTCTGGAGAAGGCCAACTGGTTCCTCCATTGGCTGGACAGGCAGGAGTCTGGACATTATCTCCTCGAAACTGAGATACTGGCCACTGGAAAAACAATGCAACGAACTATCATCTCCCTTCACGCCACTTTGAAAACATCTGGGTTTTTTAATGAGAAAATTACAGACTTAAGATGTAGTCAGGATGGCCGAGCGGTCCAAGGCGCTGCGTTCAGGTCGCAGTCTCCTCTGGAGGCGTGGGTTCGAATCCCACTTCTGACATGCATTATACTGCTGCACGTCTGGAGAAGGCCAACTGATTCCTCCATTGGCTGGACAGGCAGGAGTCTGGACATTATCTCCTCGAAACTGAGATACTGGCCACTGGAAAAACAATGCAACAAACTATGATCTCCCTTCACGCCACTTTGAAAACATCTGGTTTTTTAATGAGAAAGTGACAGACTTAAGATGTAGTCAGGATGGCCGAGCGGTCTAAGGCGCTGCGTTCAGGTCGCAGTCTCCTCTGGAGGCGTGGGTTCGAATCCCACTTCTGACATGCATTATACTGCTGCACGTCTGGAGAAGGCCAACTGGTTCCTCCATTGGCTGGACAGGCAGGAGTCTGGACATTATCTCCTCGAAACTGAGATACTGGCCACTGGAAAAACAATGCAACGAACTATGATCTCCCTTCACGCCACTTTGAAAACATCTGGGGGTTTTTATGAGAAAATTACAGACTTAAGATGTAGTCAGGATGGCCGAGCGGTCTAAGGCGCTGCGTTCAGGTCGCAGTCTCCTCTGGAGGCGTGGGTTCGAATCCCACTTCTGACATGCAGTATACTGCTGCACGTCTGGAGAAGGCCAACTGGTTCCTCCATTGGCTGGACATGCAGGAGTCTGGACATTATCTCCTCGAAACTGAGATACTGGCCACTGGAAAAACAATGCAACGAACTATGATCTCCCTTCACGCCACTTTGAAAACATCATTTTTTTTAATGAGAAAATGACAGACTTAAGATGTAGTCAGGATGGCCGAGCGGTCTAAGGCGCTGCGTTCAGGTCGCAGTCTCCTCTGGAGGCGTGGGTTCGAATCCCACTTCTGACATGCATTATACTGCTGCACGTCTGGAGAAGGCCAACTGGTTCCTCCATTGGCTGGACAGGCAGGAGTCTGGACATTATCTCCTCGAAACTGAGATTCTGGCCACTGGAAAAACAATGCAACGAACTATGATCTCCCTTCACGCCACTTTGAAAACATCTGGTTTTTTTATGAGAAAGTGACAGACTTAAGATGTAGTCAGGATGGCCGAGCGGTCTAAGGCGCTGCGTTCAGGTCGCAGTCTCCTCTGGAGGCGTGGGTTCGAATCCCACTTCTGACATGCATTATACTGCTGCACGTCTCGAGAAGGCCAACTGGTTCCTCCATTGGCTGGACAGGCAGGAGTCTGGACATTATCTCCTCGAAACTGAGATACTGGCCACTGGAAAAACAATGCAACGAACTATGATCTCCCTTCACGCCACTTTGAAAACATCTGTTTTTTTTATGAGAAAATGACAGACTTAAGATGTAGTCAGGATGGCCGAGCGGTCTAAGGCGCTGCGTTCAGGTCGCAGTCTCCTCTGGAGGCGTGGGTTCGAATCCCACTTCTGACATGCATTATACTGCTGCACGTCTGGAGAAGGCCAACTGGTTCCTCCATTGGCTGGACAGGCAGGAGTCTGGACATTATCTCCTCGAAACTGAGATACTGGCCACTGGAAAAACAATGCAACGAACTATGATCTCCCTTCACGCCACTTTGAAAACATCTGGGGTTTTTTATGAGAAAATTACAGACTTAAGATGTAGTCAGGATGGCCGAGCCGTCTAAGGCGCTGCGTTCAGGTCGCAGTCTCCTCTGGAGGCGTGGCTTCGAATCCCCCTTCTGACATGCTTTATACTGCTGCACGTCTGGAGAAGGGAAAAACAATGCAACAAACTATGTTCTACCTTCACGCCACTTTGAAAACATCTGTTTTTTTTCATGAGAAAATGAATAGCTTAAGAAGAAGTCAGGATGGCCGAGCGGTCTAAGGCGCTGCATTCAGGTCGCAGTCTCCTCTGGAGGCGTGGGTTCGAATCCCACTTCTAACATGCATTATACTGCTGCACGTCTGGAGAAGGCCAACTGGTTCCTCCATTGGCTGGACAGGCAGGAGTCTGGACATTATCTCCTCGAAACTGAGATACTGGCCACTGGAAAAACAATGCAACGAACTATGATCTCCCTTCACGCCACTTTGAAAACATCTGGGGTTTGTTATGAGAAAATTACAGACTTAAGATGTAGTCAGGATGGCCGAGCGGTCTAAGGCGCTGCGTTTAGGTCGCAGTCTCCTCTGGAGGCGTGGGTTCGAATCCCACTTCTGACATTCATTATACTGCTGCACGTCTGGAGAAGGCCAACTGGTTCCTCCATTGGCTGGACAGGCAGGAGTCTGGACATTATCTCCTCGAAACTGAGATACTGGCCACTGGAAAAACCATGCAACGAACTATGATCTCCCTTCACGCCACTTTGAAAACATCTGGGTTTTTTAATGAGAAAATTACAGACTTAAGATGTAGTCAGGATGGCCGAGCGGTCTAAGGCGCTGCGTTCAGGTCGCAGTCTCCTCTGGAGGCGTGGGTTCGAATCCCACTTCTGACATGCATTATAGTGCTGCACGTCTGGAGAAGGCCAACTGGTTCCTCCATTGGCTGGACAGGCAGGAGTCTGGACATTATCTCCTCGAAACTGAGATACTGGCCACTGGAAAAACAATGCAACGAACTATGATCTCCCTTCACGCCACTTTGAAAACATCTGGGTTTTTTTATGAGAAAATTACAGACTTAAGATGTAGTCAGGATGGCCGAGCGGTCTAAGGCGCTGCGTTCAGGTCGCAGTCTCCTCTGGAGGCGTGGGTTCGAATCCCACTTCTGACATGCATTATACTGCTGCACGTCTGGAGAAGGCCAACTGGTTCCTCCATTGGCTGGACAGGCAGGAGTCTGGACATTATCTCCTCGAAACTGAGATACTGGCCACTGGAAAAACAATGGAACGAACTATGATCTCCCTTCACGCCACTTTGAAAACATCTGGGTTTTTTAATGAGAAAATTACAGACTTAAGATGTAGTCAGGATGGCCGAGCGGTCCAAGGCGCTGCGTTCAGGTCGCAGTCTCCTCTGGAGGCGTGGGTTCGAATCCCACTTCTGACATGCATTATACTGCTGCACGTCTGGAGAAGGCCAACTGGTTCCTCCATTGGCTGGACAGGCAGGAGTCTGGACATTATCTCCTCGAAACTGAGATACTGGCCACTGGAAAAACAATGCAACGAACTATGATCTCCATTCACGCCACTTTGAAAACATCTGTTTTTTTTATGAGAAAGTGACAGACTTAAGATGTAGTCAGGATGGCCGAGCGGTCTAAGGCGCTGCGTTCAGGTCGCAGTCTCCTCTGGAGGCGTGGGTTCGAATCCCACTTCTGACATGCATTATACTGCTGCACGTCTCGAGAAGGCCAACTGGTTCCTCCATTGGCTGGACAGGCAGGAGTCTGGACATTATCTCCTCGAAACTGAGATACTGGCCACTGGAAAAACAATGCAACGAACTATGATCTCCCTTCACGCCACTTTGAAAACATCTGTTTTTTTTATGAGAAAATGACAGACTTAAGATGTAGTCAGGATGGCCGAGCGGTTTAAGGCGCTGCGTTCAGGTCGCAGTCTCCTCTGGAGGCGTGGGTTCGAATCCCACTTCTGACATGCATTATACTGCTGCACGTCTGGAGAAGGCCAACTGGTTCCTCCATTGGCTGGACAGGCAGGAGTCTGGACATTATCTCCTCGAAACTGAGATACTGGCCACTGGAAAAACAATGCAACGAACTATGATCTCCCTTCACGCCACTTTGAAAACATCTGGGGTTTTTTATGAGAAAATTACAGACTTAAGATGTAGTCAGGATGGCCGAGCGGTCTAAGGCGCTGCGTTTAGGTCGCAGTCTCCTCTGGAGGCGTGGGTTCGAATCCCACTTCTGACAATCATTATACTGCTGCACGTCTGGAGAAGGCCAACTGGTTCCTCCATTGGCTGGACAGGCAGGAGTCTGGACATTATCTCCTCGAAACTGAGATACTGGCCACTGGAAAAACAATGCAACGAACTATGATCTCCCTTCACGCCACTTTGAAAACATCTGGGTTTTTTAATGAGAAAATTACAGACTTAAGATGTAGTCAGGATGGCCGAGCGGTCTAAGGCGCTGCGTTCAGGTCGCAGTCTCCTCTGGAGGCGTGGGTTCGAATCCCACTTCTGACATGCATTATACTGCTGCACGTCTGGAGAAGGCCAACTGGTTCCTCCATTGGCTGGACAGGCAGGAGTCTGGACATTATCTCCTCGAAACTGAGATACTGGCCACTGGAAAAACAATGCAACGAACTATGATCTCCCTTCACGCCACTTTGAAAACATCTGGGGTTTTTTATGAGAAAATTACAGACTTAAGATGTAGTCAGGATGGCCGAGCCGTCTAAGGCGCTGCGTTCAGGTCGCAGTCTCCTCTGGAGGCGTGGGTTCGAATCCCACTTCTGACATGCATTATACTGCTGCACGTCTGGAGAAGGCCAACTGGTTCCTCCATTGGCTGGACAGGCAGGAGTCTGGACATTATCTCCTCGAAACTGAGATACTGGCCACTGGAAAAACAATGCAACGAACTATGATCTCCCTTCACGCCACTTTGAAAACATCTGTTTTTTTTATGAGAAAATGACAGACTTAAGATGTAGTCAGGATGGCCGAGCGGTCTAAGGCGCTGCGTTCAGGTCGCAGTCTCCTCTGGAGGCGTGGGTTCGAATCCCACTTCTGACATGCTTTATACTGCTGCACGTCTGGAGAAGGCCAACTGGTTCCTCCATTGGCTGGACAGGCAGGAGTTTGGACATTATCTCCTCGAAACTGAGATACTGGCCACTGGAAAAACAATGCAACAAACTATGATCTCCCTTCACGCCACTTTGAAAACATCTGGTTTTTTTAATGAGAAAATGACAGACTTAAGATGTAGTCAGGATGGCCGAGCGGTCTAAGGCGCTGCGTTCAGGTCGCAGTCTCCTCTGGAGGCGTGGGTTCGAATCCCACTTCTGACATGCATTATACTGCTGCACGTCTGGAGAAGGGAAAAACAATGCAACAAACTATGTTCTTCCTTCACGCCACTTTGAAAACATCTGTTTTTTTTCATGAGAAAATGAATAGCTTAAGAAGAAGTCAGGATGGCCGAGCGGTCTAAGGCGCTGCATTCAATCAGTGAGAGTGGGAGCAGGTGTGATTGCCAGAGCTCAGAGGACTGCTGGTTGAGACTGAAAACTTTTTGCTTGTTTAAATCTTTATTTTCTGTTTATGCGTAGTAGTTTCTTTCGATTTAATTTCGGTTTCGTTTTGGAGTGCGTTCCCCCGACAGCTTAGTGCTGGTTGGGGGACGTAAATCGCCTTTTTCTGACTGATAATGGACAATGAACACGGAACGGATAAGACAACGACTGATGATGATGGCATAAACGGGAAAACAACAATGTACGGGAAAGAGCTGACGGTAGGAGTGGAGATTGTCGGGGAGGATAAAATAACAATGATGGAGTTATTGCGTGGGATAAAGGCAGTATGTGGGACTGTAATCGGCTGTCGATACAAGGCACCAGGCAAATATGAAGTGACAATGAGCCATTTGAAGGGAAAGGAGAAGTTGATAGACGGGTTCAAAATTAAAAATAGTAGAATACTGGCAAAAGACATGAACAAAAACGAACTAGTAGTGTCATTCATGAGCTTACCCGTTTATATAGAGGACAGTGACATTATAGAGAAACTACACCTATGGCGGGTAAACGCGGTTTCCCCAATTAAGAGGAGGAAGTGGCCGGGGACGGAGATATTGGACGGGACCAGATTCTGCAAGGTGGAGTTCACCGAGGAGGTCCGGTCCCTGCCATACACCACGAAATTTTCGACGCTGGAGGGCACGGAATATTTCCGTGTCATCCATGACAGGCAAAAGAGGGTATGTCGTTTGTGCATCAAGGAGGGGCATGTGATCCGCGAGTGCCCAGAATTCATATGCCACAATTGCTGCGAGCAGGGGCATTACAAACGGGAATGTCCCCTCACCATGTGCAAGGGCTGCTGGAGACAACCGAGGGACTGCAAATGCGGAGCGGAGGAGGAGGGCGAGCAGACCGGGCAGGAAAATGAACCAGCACCGGAGGCGGAGGAGGAGGAGGGCGATCAGACCGGGCAGGACAGCGAAGCAGCACCAGAGGCAGACGGAGAGGGGGACATGCCAGACCTGGAGAGCAGTGATGCGGAGGAGGGCGGAGAGGGAACAGCGACCCGCACACCCGAGGAAGACCCAAGGATGACGGGAGCGGACCAGATGGGGGACACCTATGACGATGTTAGTGGAGTGGAGGACGGCCAGACGCAGGAGGATTCGCAGACGGGCGGAGTGGGGGTCGGCAAGGCGCCTACCCCGTCCCAGGGCGAAGACTCCGGTGGGTCGGGTGTGCGGGTCGCTGCCTCCGGAGGCCTGGTCTTTGGGACAGGTGGGACCCCAGTGGTGACAGGCGCGGCCCGAGTGACGCCGAGGGAGGATGCGGTGGAGATGGAGACAGGAGGAGCTGCTGGGAGACAACCTACCACCTCGTTGGGAAAGCGCCCCCTTGCAGAGGAGGGAGGAGGAGAAGGAGAGAAAGCCAGAAGGAAGAAGAAAGGTGAGCCAACAAAATGATGGGGTGCATTGCCTTTCTTCTCTATCTATTCATGCTGATAGCATCATTTAATGCAAATGGATTAAGAAAGGACTTAAAAATGCAGATGATGATGCTATCAGTAAAGGCGGACATATTATGTGTACAAGAGACACATTGGACGGTGGACAGCATGATACATGTGAAAAAGTACTGGTCGGAGAAGATTTTTGTGAATCATGGGACTGAGAGATCTTGTGGAGTGGCAATTCTGGCCAGGAATGTGACTAAAATGAAGAGTATTTATAATGACGGTGGTGGGAGACTCCTCGGGGTAGAGTTTGAGCATAATAATGAAACGTACCAACTATTTAATATATATGCACCAAATAATAAGAGGGAGAGGAAGGATTTTTTTGTTAAATTAAAACCATTATGTCAGGGGAAATGTTTAGTTATTGGAGACTTTAATGTACACTGTACAAGGCTAGACACTTCATGTTTTAGGCAAGATATGTCTAGGAAAGTTTTGTTTGATTTAATAGAGGAAAATCTTTTGGTTGATTGTTGGAGGGCAGGGAATGCAAATGCACAACAGAGCTCTAGAAGACAGGTGGTGATGGGAGAAATGAAATGGAGTAGAATTGATTTGTGTTTAGTTAAGAATGATATTTTGGGGTGTATTAACAGGGTAGATTATAATTTTACTGGTCTGAGTGACCATGCAGTGCTTAAAGTGAATATGGGAGTGGGAAGGGAGGAAAGAGGGGGAGGGGTGTGGTGCTTAAATTCTAGCATGCTAAGGGAGGAGTTGTTGCAGTGTAGGGTGGGGGGATGTATTGTGAGGGAATTGGAAGATCCATTGATGGAAACTGATATTTGTAAATGGTGGGAGAATGTGAAAAGAAAAATACGGACAGTGTGTGTGAGATATGCACGGCAAAGGAGTTTTTTGCAGAAACAAGAGGGGAGGGAATTACAAGAACGATTGGAAACAGAATTTAAATTATGCGAGCAAAACCCAAATCATGATGTAGCTGAATATTTGAAAATTGAGGGGGAATTGGGTCAGTGTGTTAAGAGGAAATGTGAGGGAGCCATGGTGAGGAGCAGAGCAAAGTATGCGCTGGAGGGAGAAAAGAGCACTTCCTTCTTTCTGGGGTTGGAGAAGAAGAGACAGGAAAGAAACTATATTAGGGAGTTAGAAAATGAGAAGGGGGAGAAGGTGGGAGATTATGTGGGTCTGTTAGGGGTGGTAGAGGATTATTATAAAAAACTTTTTCAAAAACAGGGCAGTGATCAGGAGAGAGTGAGGGAGGTGCTGGGGCATGTAGAGGCCAAGATAGCAGAGGAGGAAAAAAAGATGTGTGACAATGGGATTTTGTTGGAAGAGGTAGTAACAGCTATCAAACAATTGCAATCAAATAAAAGCCCGGGGATAGATGGTCTGACCAATGAATTTTACAAGACCTTTGTAGAGATATTGGCGCCGATATTGTTGAGGGTTTTTAATGGGATGGAAGAGGGGCAGGAGGTGCCGGATTCAATGGCTACTGGGATTTTAACCATTTTATATAAAGACAAGGGGGATAAAGTAAGTTTAGACAATTACAGGCCGATAACGTTGTTAACAAGCGACTATAAAATCCTAACCAAGGTACTTGCAAATAGGATGAAGAGGGTCATGGGGACAATAATATCACCAACACAAGCCTACAGCGTCCCGGGCAGGGATATAGTTGACACAATCTGCACAGTAAGGGATGTAGTGGATAGTATGGGGAATAGTGAGGAGGGGGGGATTATGCTTAGCTTAGATTTAAATAAGGCTTTTGATAGGGTGGAGCACGATTTTTTATTCTCAACAATGGAGAGCTTTAATTTTGGGCATAGGATGGTGAACTGGGTGAAGTTATTGTATAGTAAAGCGAAGAGTTGTGTCAAAGTCAATGGGAGCCTAACTGACTGCTTTCCGTTGGAGAGGTCAGTGAGGCAGGGCTGTCCTCTTTCAGCTCTGCTGTATGCCATCTCGGCAGAGCCGTTGGCATGCCTGGTGAAGGCAGATGTCAAATTAAAAGCAGTGGAAATACCATTCCAAGGGAAAAGCCTTATCCACCAATATGCAGATGACACCACCTTTACCGTTAGGGATACAGATAGCATAGGGAGGATTATGAAGCATGTACAAGTATATGGGGAAGCTTCGGGGGCGAAAGTGAATATGGGAAAGTCTGAGATAATGTACATTGGGGAGGTAAATAAAGGGAATTTTCCTTTTAAAATAGCAGAGCAGCATATCAGGGTTCTGGGGGTATTTGTAGGGTCAAATAGTAGTGTAGCGAGGGATATGACATGGACAGGGGTGTTAAATAAATTCAAAAAAACACTGAATTTTTGGAGATTTAGGGATTTAAAATTAAGAGGGAGGGTAATTGTGGTAAATGCCCTATTAATGTCAAAGCTAATATATGTCATGGGGGCGATTGATTTGCCAGAATGGGTGTTAAAGGAGGTGAAGAGTGCTGTGGGGAAGTTTTTGTGGAGGGGGAAAAGTGTGTTGATTGCACATAATACACTGATAGCGGGGTATGATGAGGGAGGGTTAAAATTGGTGGATTTAGAAAGTAAAAGAAAGGCTTTCCGAATAAAATTAGTGAAGAAATATTTATATGACAAGGTGGAATATGGGTGGAAATGTTTTTTTAAACATTTTATTTCCATTTGTGGGGGGTGTGGGGATAATGGGTTGTTGATGTGTGTGAAGAAGAGGATGTATTCTAGAATGCCAATGTTTTATCAAGAAGTGTTTGCAGCATGGACGGAGTTCGTTCCGTCTCTGGAATACAAATGTGACACGAGCAATCTGGTGTTAAACCAACCTCTGTTTTTAAATCCAAAAATAAGTAAAGGTAATAGGATGTTTTATAATGAAGTGTTTATGGGGGCTGGGGTAAGACAGGTGAAGGATATAGCGTATGAAGTTGTACCTGGGTTTATGCCAAACGAAGGGGTATATGAGTATGTGGCCGAATATGATGAGGATGTGAGAGGGGAGTTGGTGGATCATGTGTGTGAAAATGTAAAGACTAGCCTGCCCAGTAGCTGGGTAGGTATAATAGAGAAGGAAGCAGGGGGGGGAGGAGGATGTACTTTTCCAGAATTGTTTGTGGACTCTGTGGAGGAAAACAACCGTGTATCGGACCTGACAACTAAAAAGATCTATGAGAGGGTGATTAAAAACATCCTGAAAGTGCCGGCAGCGGAAGCGGTATGGGGCAAGGTTTTCAAAGATATCAAAGTGAGGAATTTGTGGCAAAATCTAAGAATAAAATACAACAGTATCGAGGGCGAACATTTTGATTTTCGATTAAGACATAATAGGATTTTTTCAAATGTGGTAATACATAAAATGAATGGGGACGTTAAAAGAGAGTGTGATGTATGCGATACTGAGGTGGAAACTGTAATGCATATGTTTTTGGAGTGTAGGGATTTGAGGCATTTTTTCGTTAGGTTAAAGGAATTGTTATGTAGTAACTGGGATAGAGGGTATATTGGAAAATTGGAGTGGAGAAAATTGTTTCTGTTTGGGGTATGTGGGAAAAGTTTGCAATGGAATGTGAGTCTATTGAATTTTGTGTTGAGTCATGCTAGGCATGCAGTGTGGAGGCGGAGAAATATAGCTCACTTTGAGGAAAGAAAAGTAGATGCTTGGGGTTTATTTGAATCTGCAATGAGAAGAGATGTTTTTTTGATGTTTAAATATTTGAAGAAGGAGGTGTTTGAGAAGGATTTTGTCCGCGGGAGTGGTTTGATTTCTTTAAATAGGGGTGGGGAAATGGAGATGAAAATCTGAGGCCTGCCCTTTATGTATTATGTGATAATGTTTATGTTTTTCTAAATTTGAACCCAAGCCTGGTTGCTTTGACTTGAAGTGAGCATGACGGACTTTATGTATCCTTGTATGTATGTCTGTTTCATTATGATATGTAAATGAATATACTTTGATATTTTTATAATAAAAAGAGAAAAAAAAAAAGGCGCTGCATTCAGGTCGCAGTCTCCTCTGGAGGCGTGGGTTCGAATCCCACTTCTAACATGCATTATACTGCTGCACGTCTGGAGAAGGCCAACTGGTTCCTCCATTGGCTGGACAGGCAGGAGTCTGGACATTATCTCCTCGAAACTGAGATACTGGCCACTGGAAAAACAATGCAACGAACTATGATCTCCCTTCACGCCACTTTGAAAACATCTGGGGGTTTTTATGAGAAAATTACAGACTTAAGATGTAGTCAGGATGGCCGAGCGGTCTAAGGCGCTGCGTTTAGGTCGCAGTCTCCTCTGGAGGCGTGGGTTCGAATCCCACTTCTGACATTCATTATACTGCTGCACGTCTGGAGAAGGCCAACTGGTTCCTCCATTGGCTGGACAGGCAGGAGTCTGGACATTATCTCCTCGAAACTGAGATACTGGCCACTGGAAAAACAATGCAACGAACTATGATCTCCCTTCACGCCACTTTGAAAACATCTGGGTTTTTTAATGAGAAAATTACAGACTTAAGATGTAGTCAGGATGGCCGAGCGGTCTAAGGCGCTGCGTTCAGGTCGCAGTCTCCTCTGGAGGCGTGGGTTCGAATCCCACTTCTGACATGCATTATAGTGCTGCACGTCTGGAGAAGGCCAACTGGTTCCTCCATTGGCTGGACAGGCAGGAGTCTGGACATTATCTCCTCGAAACTGAGATACTGGCCACTGGAAAAACAATGCAACGAACTATGATCTCCCTTCACGCCACTTTGAAAACATCTGGGTTTTTTTATGAGAAAATTACAGACTTAAGATGTAGTCAGGATGGCCGAGCGGTCTAAGGCGCTGCGTTCAGGTCGCAGTCTCCTCTGGAGGCGTGGGTTCGAATCCCACTTCTGACATGCATTATACTGCTGCACGTCTGGAGAAGGCCAACTGGTTCCTCCATTGGCTGGACAGGCAGGAGTCTGGACATTATCTCCTCGAAACTGAGATACTGGCCACTGGAAAAACAATGGAACGAACTATGATCTCCCTTCACGCCACTTTGAAAACATCTGGGTTTTTTAATGAGAAAATTACAGACTTAAGATGTAGTCAGGATGGCCGAGCGGTCCAAGGCGCTGCGTTCAGGTCGCAGTCTCCTCTGGAGGCGTGGGTTCGAATCCCACTTCTGACATGCATTATACTGCTGCACGTCTGGAGAAGGCCAACTGGTTCCTCCATTGGCTGGACAGGCAGGAGTCTGGACATTATCTCCTCGAAACTGAGATACTGGCCACTGGAAAAACAATGCAACGAACTATGATCTCCATTCACGCCACTTTGAAAACATCTGTTTTTTTTATGAGAAAGTGACAGACTTAAGATGTAGTCAGGATGGCCGAGCGGTCTAAGGCGCTGCGTTCAGGTCGCAGTCTCCTCTGGAGGCGTGGGTTCGAATCCCACTTCTGACATGCATTATACTGCTGCACGTCTCGAGAAGGCCAACTGGTTCCTCCATTGGCTGGACAGGCAGGAGTCTGGACATTATCTCCTCGAAACTGAGATACTGGCCACTGGAAAAACAATGCAACGAACTATGATCTCCCTTCACGCCACTTTGAAAACATCAGTTTTTTTTATGAGAAAATGACAGACTTAAGATGTAGTCAGGATGGCCGAGCGGTCTAAGGCGCTGCGTTCAGGTCGCAGTCTCCTCTGGAGGCGTGGGTTCGAATCCCACTTCTGACATGCATTATACTGCTGCACGTCTGGAGAAGGCCAACTGGTTCCTCCCTTGGCTGGACAGGCAGGAGTCTGGACATTATCTCCTCGAAACTGAGATACTGGCCACTGGAAAAACAATGGAACGAACTATGATCTCCCTTCACGCCACTTTGAAAACATCTGGGGTTTTTTAATGAGAAAATTACAGACTTAAGATGTAGTCAGGATGGCCGAGCGGTCCAAGGCGCTGCGTTCAGGTCGCAGTCTCCTCTGGAGGCGTGGGTTCGAATCCCACTTCTGACATGCATTATACTGCTGCACGTCTGGAGAAGGCCAACTGGTTCCTCCATTGGCTGGACAGGCAGGAGTCTGGACATTATCTCCTCGAAACTGAGATACTGGCCACTGGAAAAACAATGCAACAAACTATGATCTCCCTTCAAGCCACTTTGAAAACATCTGGTTTTTTTATGAGAAAGTGACAGACTTAAGATGTAGTCAGGATGGCCGAGCGGTCTAAGGCGCTGCGTTCAGGTCGCAGTCTCCTCTGGAGGCGTGGGTTCGAATCCCACTTCTGACATGCATTATACTGCTGCACGTCTGGAGAAGGCCAACTGGTTCCTCCCTTGGCTGGACAGGCAGGAGTCTGGACATTATCTCCTCGAAACTGAGATACTGGCCACTGGAAAAACAATGGAACGAACTATGATCTCCCTTCACGCCACTTTGAAAACATCTGGGGTTTTTTATGAGAAAATTACAGACTTAAGATGTAGTCAGGATGGCCGAGCCGTCTAAGGCGCTGCGTTCAGGTCGCAGTCTCCTCTGGAGGCGTGGGTTCGAATCCCACTTCTGACATGCATTATACTGCTGCACGTCTGGAGAAGGCCAACTGGTTCCTCCATTGGCTGGACAGGCAGGAGTCTGGACATTATCTCCTCGAAACTGAGATACTGGCCACTGGAAAAACAATGCAACGAACTATGATCTCCCTTCACGCCACTTTGAAAACATCTGTTTTTTTAATGAGAAAATGACAGACTTAAGATGTAGTCAGGATGGCCGAGCGGTCTAAGGCGCTGCGTTCAGGTCGCAGTCTCCTCTGGAGGCGTGGGTTCGAATCCCACTTCTGACATGCTTTATACTGCTGCACGTCTGGAGAAGGCCAACTGGTTCCTCCATTGGCTGGACAAGCAGGAGTTTGGACATTATCTCCTCGAAACTGAGATACTGGCCACTGGAAAAACAATGCAACGAACTATGATCTCCCTTCACGCCACTTTGAAAACATCTGGGGGTTTTTATGAGAAAATTACAGACTTAAGATGTAGTCAGGATGGCCGAGCGGTCTAAGGCGCTGCGTTTAGGTCGCAGTCTCCTCTGGAGGCGTGGGTTCGAATCCCACTTCTGACATTCATTATACTGCTGCACGTCTGGAGAAGGCCAACTGGTTCCTCCATTGGCTGGACAGGCAGGAGTCTGGACATTATCTCCTCGAAACTGAGATACTGGCCACTGGAAAAACAATGCAACGAACTATGATCTCCCTTCACGCCACTTTGAAAACATCTGGGTTTTTTAATGAGAAAATTACAGACTTAAGATGTAGTCAGGATGGCCGAGCGGTCTAAGGCGCTGCGTTCAGGTCGCAGTCTCCTCTGGAGGCGTGGGTTCGAATCCCACTTCTGACATGCATTATAGTGCTGCACGTCTGGAGAAGGCCAACTGGTTCCTCCATTGGCTGGACAGGCAGGAGTCTGGACATTATCTCCTCGAAACTGAGATACTGGCCACTGGAAAAACAATGCAACGAACTATGATCTCCCTTCACGCCACTTTGAAAACATCTGGGTTTTTTTATGAGAAAATTACAGACTTAAGATGTAGTCAGGATGGCCGAGCGGTCTAAGGCGCTGCGTTCAGGTCGCAGTCTCCTCTGGAGGCGTGGGTTCGAATCCCACTTCTGACATGCATTATACTGCTGCACGTCTGGAGAAGGCCAACTGGTTCCTCCATTGGCTGGACAGGCAGGAGTCTGGACATTATCTCCTCGAAACTGAGATACTGGCCACTGGAAAAACAATGGAACGAACTATGATCTCCCTTCACGCCACTTTGAAAACATCTGGGTTTTTTAATGAGAAAATTACAGACTTAAGATGTAGTCAGGATGGCCGAGCGGTCCAAGGCGCTGCGTTCAGGTCGCAGTCTCCTCTGGAGGCGTGGGTTCGAATCCCACTTCTGACATGCATTATACTGCTGCACGTCTGGAGAAGGCCAACTGGTTCCTCCATTGGCTGGACAGGCAGGAGTCTGGACATTATCTCCTCGAAACTGAGATACTGGCCACTGGAAAAACAATGCAACGAACTATGATCTCCATTCACGCCACTTTGAAAACATCTGTTTTTTTTATGAGAAAGTGACAGACTTAAGATGTAGTCAGGATGGCCGAGCGGTCTAAGGCGCTGCGTTCAGGTCGCAGTCTCCTCTGGAGGCGTGGGTTCGAATCCCACTTCTGACATGCATTATACTGCTGCACGTCTCGAGAAGGCCAACTGGTTCCTCCATTGGCTGGACAGGCAGGAGTCTGGACATTATCTCCTCGAAACTGAGATACTGGCCACTGGAAAAACAATGCAACGAACTATGATCTCCCTTCACGCCACTTTGAAAACATCAGTTTTTTTTATGAGAAAATGACAGACTTAAGATGTAGTCAGGATGGCCGAGCGGTCTAAGGCGCTGCGTTCAGGTCGCAGTCTCCTCTGGAGGCGTGGGTTCGAATCCCACTTCTGACATGCATTATACTGCTGCACGTCTGGAGAAGGCCAACTGGTTCCTCCCTTGGCTGGACAGGCAGGAGTCTGGACATTATCTCCTCGAAACTGAGATACTGGCCACTGGAAAAACAATGGAACGAACTATGATCTCCCTTCACGCCACTTTGAAAACATCTGGGGTTTTTTAATGAGAAAATTACAGACTTAAGATGTAGTCAGGATGGCCGAGCGGTCCAAGGCGCTGCGTTCAGGTCGCAGTCTCCTCTGGAGGCGTGGGTTCGAATCCCACTTCTGACATGCATTATACTGCTGCACGTCTGGAGAAGGCCAACTGGTTCCTCCATTGGCTGGACAGGCAGGAGTCTGGACATTATCTCCTCGAAACTGAGATACTGGCCACTGGAAAAACAATGCAACAAACTATGATCTCCCTTCAAGCCACTTTGAAAACATCTGGTTTTTTTATGAGAAAGTGACAGACTTAAGATGTAGTCAGGATGGCCGAGCGGTCTAAGGCGCTGCGTTCAGGTCGCAGTCTCCTCTGGAGGCGTGGGTTCGAATCCCACTTCTGACATGCATTATACTGCTGCACGTCTGGAGAAGGCCAACTGGTTCCTCCCTTGGCTGGACAGGCAGGAGTCTGGACATTATCTCCTCGAAACTGAGATACTGGCCACTGGAAAAACAATGGAACGAACTATGATCTCCCTTCACGCCACTTTGAAAACATCTGGGGTTTTTTATGAGAAAATTACAGACTTAAGATGTAGTCAGGATGGCCGAGCCGTCTAAGGCGCTGCGTTCAGGTCGCAGTCTCCTCTGGAGGCGTGGGTTCGAATCCCACTTCTGACATGCATTATACTGCTGCACGTCTGGAGAAGGCCAACTGGTTCCTCCCTTGGCTGGACAGGCAGGAGTCTGGACATTATCTCCTCGAAACTGAGATACTGGCCACTGGAAAAACAATGGAACGAACTATGATCTCCCTTCACGCCACTTTGAAAACATCTGGGGTTTTTTAATGAGAAAATTACAGACTTAAGATGTAGTCAGGATGGCCGAGCGGTCCAAGGCGCTGCGTTCAGGTCGCAGTCTCCTCTGGAGGCGTGGGTTCGAATCCCACTTCTGACATGCATTATACTGCTGCACGTCTGGAGAAGGCCAACTGGTTCCTCCATTGGCTGGACAGGCAGGAGTCTGGACATTATCTCCTCGAAACTGAGATACTGGCCACTGGAAAAACAATGCAACAAACTATGATCTCCCTTCAAGCCACTTTGAAAACATCTGGTTTTTTTATGAGAAAGTGACAGACTTAAGATGTAGTCAGGATGGCCGAGCGGTCTAAGGCGCTGCGTTCAGGTCGCAGTCTCCTCTGGAGGCGTGGGTTCGAATCCCACTTCTGACATGCATTATACTGCTGCACGTCTGGAGAAGGCCAACTGGTTCCTCCCTTGGCTGGACAGGCAGGAGTCTGGACATTATCTCCTCGAAACTGAGATACTGGCCACTGGAAAAACAATGGAACGAACTATGATCTCCCTTCACGCCACTTTGAAAACATCTGGGGTTTTTTATGAGAAAATTACAGACTTAAGATGTAGTCAGGATGGCCGAGCCGTCTAAGGCGCTGCGTTCAGGTCGCAGTCTCCTCTGGAGGCGTGGGTTCGAATCCCACTTCTGACATGCATTATACTGCTGCACGTCTGGAGAAGGCCAACTGGTTCCTCCATTGGCTGGACAGGCAGGAGTCTGGACATTATCTCCTCGAAACTGAGATACTGGCCACTGGAAAAACAATGCAACGAACTATGATCTCCCTTCACGCCACTTTGAAAACATCTGTTTTTTTTATGAGAAAATGACAGACTTAAGATGTAGTCAGGATGGCCGAGCGGTCTAAGGCGCTGCGTTCAGGTCGCAGTCTCCTCTGGAGGCGTGGGTTCGAATCCCACTTCTGACATGCTTTATACTGCTGCACGTCTGGAGAAGGCCAACTGGTTCCTCCATTGGCTGGACAAGCAGGAGTTTGGACATTATCTCCTCGAAACTGAGATACTGGCCACTGGAAAAACAATGCAACAAACTATGATCTCCCTTCACGCCACTTTGAAAACATCTGGTTTTTTTAATGAGAAAATGACAGACTTAAGATGTAGTCAGGATGGCCGAGCGGTCTAAGGCGCTGCGTTCAGGTCGCAGTCTCCTCTGGAGGCGTGGGTTCGAATCCCACTTCTGACATGCATTATACTGCTGCACGTCTGGAGAAGGGAAAAACAATGCAACAAACTATGTTCTTCCTTCACGCCACTTTGAAAACATCTGTTTTTTTTCATGAGAAAATGAATAGCTTAAGAAGAAGTCAGGATGGCCGAGCGGTCTAAAGGCCGGTTTAGGCTTCTGCGTAAAGTCAACGCCGTAGGCTACGCGTAAGCTTACGTAGTCCCGCGTGGACGTGCGTAGCCTGGACGTGCTCCTCTCAAAAAATCTATCCACGCGTCAGAGCGCACGTTAACCGTAAGCTCTGTGATTGGTCCGCTTGGTAGCACATGATTCAGACAAGATTCCGACTCTCTCGTCGCCCAAAATGCGGAAGTCATGACAGAAATGTCATTCACCTTTTCTGTAATTACTTATTAATAAAGATTTGAAAAATTATGATAACCATCGTATTATCTTAGTTTAATGTCATTTCAATGCATCATAGAACTTTTATTTACAACAACATAACAACAAAAAGATCGCTATTATGCTGCTTAGAGCTTTGAGCTCCGTTGAGTTCCTAACCGGAAGAGGCACAGCACAGGGGCTGAAAACACACTGCCACCTAGCGATGTGACGGTGTAATTGCAGCGCGGCCTACGCAGAAGTGTAAATTGCGAGACCTACGTAAGAATTTACGTAAGCTACGCACGTAAATTCGACGCAGAAGCCTAAACCGGCCTTAAGGCGCTGCGTTCAGGTCGCAGTCTCCTCTGGAGGCGTGGGTTCGAATCCCACTTCAGACATGCATTATACTGCTGCACGTCTGGAGAAGGCCAACTGGTTCTTCCATTGGCTGGACAGGCAGGAGTCTGGACATTATCTCCTCGAAACTGAGATACTGGCCACTGGAAAAACAATGCAACGAACTCCCTTCACGCCACTTTGAAAACATCTGGATTTTTTAATGAGAAAATGACAGACTTAATACAGTCCACAGCTCTCCCTTGTAGCAGGGATCAAACTAGCAACCTTCCAATTGCTAGCCAGCCACTCTAACCTCTGCACCACCATTCTGCTATTTGTGATGTGAGCCGATGCACATTCCTATCTATCTGTCTGTCTGTCTGTCTGTCTGTCTGTCTGTCTGTCTGACTATGCAGCTACTGGCTTTTGAAGACAGTTAAAGTGGTCATTTTCTTAACTTGTTTATTTTCATTAATGACACAAGTGATGGGATCGTAAAAGACGCTTGACGGAACCGTCTGTTGGGATTTTGTCTCCCCTGTTGGACATTTGTGGAAACACAGCTAAATTAATCTTGACAGTTAGCCTGGTATAGACCAGGTTAGTTCTGGTATTAATTACCATGGTTACTGAGCAGGAATTCATTTAACATTCAGGGAACAGAACTCTCACTAAAATTAGTGAGACAAAATAACTGGATTTTTAGCGACGTTGATGGAATACCCCCTGAATTTGATCCCTAGTCAAGGACTTTGTTATTTCCCCAAGTTTTCCTTTGTACTGTACTGTACCTATTTTGATCTACACCATAATTTCCTTGTCTTATTGCCTCATCTCTGCTCCTGTGTCCTACCTCACTGTATTGTACTGTATATGTTGGTGTCATGGATGGTCAATCCTTATATCCATACTGGAGCTCTGTCCATAACATTGAGAGTGGTTACATTTCTCATGAGCCCGCTTCGTTGTTGTTTGAATTACAGATTGCGCCAGTGATTATGATCATTATGATGGGATTGACACATACTTATTCCTCTTAGCTAATTTTCAAGTAGGCTTGACATCACTGGGATTCCAGAACTCTAGCCTCTGCTGCCACTTCCTGGTCACACACTATTCACTGTAGGTCTTTGGTGTGTGTGTGCAGGGATTGTGGGCCCCATGAACAGATATGACAATGTGCCCCTATGAAGCACGCATGCTAAAATGTGTGCAAGAGGTTGAAATCCTACTTAAACTTCTGCATACAGTGCGGAATTTTCTATTTGATGCAGGACTGATACCCTCTATAAGAAATATGCTAATGGTAAGATTCTTGAATGGAACATTCTCTTAACATTAATGAATATAACTTAAATATACCTCTTCAATTCAAATAAATTAACATCATCTATACAGAATGATAACAAGCAAAATAATAAAATCAGCAGAAGATTTTTTTAACTACATACCAAGTGTAGTGATGAAATATCCATAGCCATGCCATTTAACAGTTGTATCACTGGCACCTGTGGCATTTCTAGGTCTTTAGATAGATTTAGATTTTAGATTAATCTTTTGTGGCTAATTTCCTAACAATAGTCTCCCTGTCCATAGCAGTTATTTTCACTGGCCACAAACCTGGGTCATCTGAAGATTATCTTCCTCCTGAATCTCTTCCACATAACTCGCAAAAAAAAAAAAAAGTTCAATAATCGAAATAATTTTACCTACGGTTCTAATCATTTTTAAGGGCCCCTGTCAGTCACAGGCCCTTAGAATCGTCCCAACTTTCCCCCCCTATACGGCGCCCCTGTGTGTGTGCGTGTGTGTGTGTGTGTGTGTGTGTGTGTGTGTGTGTGTGTTTCCCATTTTGGTTTAGGTTACCACACACTGACATCCATGAATGAAAACTCCAGGACAGAGAGATAGACATGAGGTAGCTGAATCTGTACCATCCCAAGACGCCCTGCAGAGAGCAGTGTTTCCCCATAAAGGGTTCATTGTAGCGAGAGATGCCGCACTGTGAATAAGTGACAAGTGATTGAAGGAAAGCTAAAGTGTGTCATGCGTTCATCCCATTAATTGCAATTGTTGATAAATGCTGTAAGTGCCATTTGATACTGACCTGCTTTTCATATTATATAGGAGACAACATAAAAATGGCAATGAAGCCATGTATTTACATGGTAATTGTATTGTAATTACAAACACAACTAATGCACTGTAAACTTGCAAGTGTGCAAAAATGTACTAATGAACTCACAATGAATGGAGGTTTACTCCAACTTCATTGTGTAAAACAAAGCAAGAATTTAGAGGAGCCAGTGGGTTAAACACACTTGTACAATGTGGGGTGAAGTACATGTACAGTATAATGTGAATGTGCAATAATACTATGTGCAATATGACAACCCTCGTGCACATAAGGTTCAGAGATAGGAAATGTTAGGATATTTATAGCATAGCATAGAGTACAGCACAGTGTTTTATTTGTATAGTATAGTATAGTGGATAGTGTATATAGCCTTTATTTATGTAAACCAGCTCTTTTCCCTTCTTGTTTTTAGTATTTTTTTCCTAGCACCAGGGGAGCCCCCCCTCCTAAATTTCGTTGTATGGTACCTGTACTCCTGTATTAATGACAATAAAGACCATTCATTCATTCATATTGTATCATTACCATTTGTGCCAAGGTGTCAGTGGGCGTCCCCTTTAAGAGCGCTTTTTCTCACACATCGATGACGCTCTCTCGTGCTGTAAACACGGCTGACGCTCAGCCTGCGTGGCCAAGACAGCTCCAAGCCCAGGGCTGAAGTACAGTATTTATTTACGTACACTGGGCCATCAGAACGCTGTTCGGATCTCGAGCCTCATATGCAATCTCAAAAACAAAGACGGTGCAGAATCTCCTGTCTGAGGTGCAATGGCTAGGAAGACGGACATTCCCCCTTCGTACTATGGTGAGTCGCCACATTCGCCACAGTCCTTTATTGTCGTAAGTTCTTTCTTCAAGACGATAGTATAACAAAGGGTAGTCTACAACGGTATGCATGCAGCGAATGGTATTTTGACTTCATAGCACTGATTTAAAATGTACCCTAACTATCATCGACGCGGCATACTTTGTTACCGTATGACTGACAGCGTTATTTCTGCGAAACCGTTACTTTCTGACAAAGCTGGACAAAGTGGATTAGCCTATGAATGGGGAGGGGGGGGGGGGGGGGGCTCGAAATAAAACATATCTAGTCAGATCAATATCAAATTGCAATGGTCTCGATGCCGACATTATGTATGGGTTCACTCTAATCAAATTAAAAGTGAAACCACTGGCTACAAAGCATTGTTTTGTAGCGCTATCAAGACTGAGATTGTTTACAATGCAGCTCATGGACATGGGTATGTTTTCTCAGGGTGAACAATAGATGACGGTATCAAATGTATTTGTTTTGGTAAGCTAAAAGAGTCAATTGAACCATGCAAGGACAAGGAAAACAATGTCCGCTGTACAATGTCAAAGACAAAGGAATTATTGTCCCTAAATGACTGTTCTCCAATGTTGGGCATATGGATATTATCTAAGGGCAGACTGTCGTTTCTGTCCATTACGTTTTCCTCTTTGTTATGTTACGAACATGATATTAATCCTCATGTTGAGCCAGATGCCACTGAGACCGCATTATAACAGTGTCATAAAGGTCTCATAAGAAGCTAAAACAGAGAATATTTTAATCAGATGAAGTGAAACAAAAGAACAATAGACCTATTACATGCAGCAGTAGGCATATACAAACTCCAGCACTCCAGTACATAATGTCGGCTCTAGGCTACTCTGGTGTTATTACATCTTCTGTGTCATTTTCACGATCATGTGATGGCTTTGACCCTCATTATGATCAATCATTGTAATGAGGGTCAAACAGTCCACGTCGTTGCTGAATTAGTCACATATGTAGTGTACTAGCCCTGTCCAAGTATGTCTTTGTATCCATCTTGTTTACTATTCAGTCTGAGCCTCAACTGTCATTGAGTACTATACTGTCCTGTAGCTACTTGTAATTGAAGGACACGGTCAGTAGTAGTCAGTACGTTGCTTTATTGGACAGTTGCAGTGTCTGTCATTGATCTCCCTACACACTAACCCTGTGTGTCACACAGTTCCCCTGACTCCAGGTCCCTGCCAGTCATATACTTGTAGCTTGTCAGCTGGAGTTTGGGATTCACTGTGGGAACTCAACTCTCTCTTTCTCTCCTATCTCCAGAGACCCTTAACCCCCCCCCCCCCCCCTCACTCAGGATATTCAACCTACTCCTTAAGATAACATTGTGATGAAGCAGGGTTGAAGATGATGCCATACAGCTTTTGAAGAATGTACAGTAGAGTTTGATGAATCATGTATTATATTCACGGTACAGATGAACTGAAATTATGTCCTGGGAGTTAGACTTTACTCATTATCCAATTGACATTGAATCAACTGGTAGTTCTATGTTAATATTAATAATACTGCACATTTTGGGCACACTGATGCAAGTTCTTCCATCTGAACTGAACCCAAGGCCCTGTGTCTTTAAATGCCGGGTCAGTTGGAGACAGCCAGTGGAGCATGGGATGGAGTTGTGCTGACTCCCCATGTTCAGGTCAGCTGCTCTGTCCAAATGGCCTCGCTCTCTGGTGCTGCTGCTGCTCAGTCAGCGAGCCTGTCCAAATGGCTTTTCTCAGGCAACTCAGGGCTGTCAGGCAAAGATGGATACAAAGGGCAAAATCTCCTTTGTCCTCTCCAACCTGCCTCCCCAGCAACTGGAAATGGTTGATAATACACTTGTTTCATATATAAAACATTTCACACACACACACACACACACACACACACACACATTCTGTCTCCCTTACAATTAGCCCGTCCTCCGATGTATACCTCCACCAGCCCCCCATGACGCACACACACACATATGCACATACATATACATTCATGCACATTCCAATACACACAAATGTTCGCAATTTACTATTCCATACAGTCATGTATAATAAACTTACATTTGCATATATAACACAGTCCCCTTATCAACATTGACTATATTCTAATGGCTCCACAATCAAGACTCACTAATGCTTCTTAGACAGTATACAATACAAAGTTCAATCAGTCATAAAAATGAAAAAGTAAGTAATTAGTTCCATTCACCATAGAAAGTGTTGAGCTTGGGATACTGTTAATTAACAAATTTCTCACGTTGTTGGCTTCCCGTAGTATTGAATTTTAACAAGCAGGCAATGCAGAGGCCGTCAGAGAGCTAAGAAGGCTTTGGTTTAGAATCAAACCCTTCTCACAGCTCCTCCTTGTCAATTTGCAAATGGCTCATCTTTTCACACAGGAAGAGGTGCCATGATGGGCTTTTTAATAATTATAATTTAATTTTGCCATTTAGCAGACGCTTTTAATCCAAAGCGATTTACAGGGACATTCCCCCTGGAGTAACTGAGGGCTAAGTGCCTTACTCAAGGGCACACTAGTAGTGGTGTGTTTTCAGGCGGGATTTGAACTCACAACCTTCCGATCACAAGTCCAACTCACTATCCACTAGACCAGCGTTTCTCAACCTTTTTTCAGTCACGGCACCCTTCAAAAGTCGATAAAATCTCAAGGCACCCCAGTCTAAAATATAGCTATTCAAAAACGACACTGCATCACCCAGACAGCCCCATACACACACACACACACACACACACACACACACACACACACACACACACACACACACACACACACACACACTCAGCGGCTATTGATACAAATAAAAGTTGTATTATTATTATTATTGAGAGAGAGAGGAGGGAGTGAAAAAGGCAAGTGTGCATCAAAGGCATCAGGCACGTAACCGTGCTGTATAAACATGACACAGTGACCGAACAAACGCGGGAATTTATGGAACACATTCATTTTCATATTCCCACATTTGATTGGAAACACCTATCCAGTCCATTCAACGTAAACACCGGGGATGCAGAGTTATTAAGCCAGAAAATGCGTCTCTCTCTCCCGCTGCGCGCATCCTTGTCTGGATGTATTAAATTCATTGCATGAAAATGAAACTGTGCGTTATTTCCCGAACTTTCCAACCCTGCTTAGCTTCCGAAGTCGGACGAGAGAATAATGTCACCGATCATCCATATAGAACAACCACCTCCACACGCTGCCGGCGAGCGAGACTGCCCTGCCCGATCGGACCCTTTTTCGGGAGCGGGGAACATAGGATATCCGGTATTGACATTGTGACATGGGAAAGGGGCGCGCGAGACAGATTTTGATGATGTATTGCATTTATTTATTTATAGATTTATTCATTCATTCATATGAACGTCAGAATATAGAATTATTTGACGGCACCCCTGAAGATGCCAGGCGGCGCCCCAGTGTGCCGCGGCACCCCGGTTGAGAAACGCTGCACTAGACCACCACTACCCCCCTACCACCCCTTGCACAGGCTTTTTAAGTTCCTCAGTCCTGTGCAACTACTCATTTAAGATGAAGACTGATGTGAGCTATGTGGTATGTGGTATGTGGTACTCCTACACACCTTCATTTACTCTCCAGTGGAGTCTGGTGGGGGGAGGCAGAAATCGGTGGACTGGCTCATTGTAATGCATGGATAGACGTGTGTTTGATACCATTCCTCATTCCATTCCATACATTTACAATGAGCCTGTCCTCAGATTTCTGCCACCATCAGCTTCCCCTGGTTCATACTCATTCGTTTTAATGAGGTTATGTTATTCTGCTTTGAAATGTCATGGTGCTTTTTTTTAGGCCTTAACAGTGCCAGATACCACACTGCCCAGTTGTATGACTCAGGTTCTAGGAATAGGTACTATTCACACTAATGAGAGTCAGAGTAAATACTTCCACTTCGTGCTGAGTCAAACATGGGACTGTATTTGTTTGTCCTCGTGCAAATTGGACAGAGGGAGCTCTTATTAAAGGCTACATGCATACATGTGTCATTGTGTCAGGCGATACAGTCTGTGTTTGACCAGGAGGCTAACTGACAGTGACAATCATTGAGAAACGAGTGAGGGAGGGAGTTACATTCAGCATACGTTAGGAAACCAAGCTGTGGTTCTATGTGTTATTCGAGTCTCTTTGAGGCTGGCACTTTGTCTTGGGATGAGCATACTGTGCTGATTGATGAAGGTATATCAAACCAGATGGATCATTATCCGAAGATGAAAGGACCCAACAGCGCGTTGCCGCCGCAGCATTATGCACACTGCACAAGCAGGCCTGCTTGAGGTGAGGGCCTTGTGTATTAACACCTCTGGGATGCAGAGCTTATGCAAATATCCCAGCCCTGAGGATTGACCACATTACAAGGCTGGCCCTTCCCTCAAGGCCAAAAAACAAATTGTACTGTCACTTAATCAATGAAGTTAACTAACTCTGATTGGCTCTGGGCCCCTCTAACACCCCCTGAAACCTTCATCAAATTGGCAACAGAGTGACATTAGAGAGCTCTGCCTGACATTGAAGCACCACTGTGTTAGGGAGAGGATGAAGTCTTAAAATACATTACCTGGCCAGGAAGAAATAACTGTGTGTGTGTGTGTGTGTGTGTGTGTGTGTGTGTGTGTGTGTGTGTGTATTTGAGCGTGCCTGTGTGGTGTCAAGCATTTACTGTAAGCTGAGTCACTTCTTTTGCACATTACAGAAGACACTGGAGGTTACTGTAGACGAAAAATTTGACGTCCTTCCCTCAGCTCTCTCTATAAATCCCAATAAACCCAAACCAAAGCCAGTTGAGCCTGTCACTGATCCCACCACGAGAGGCTTGTTTCACAGGAGCGCGGGGCTCTCGCTGACATGTCTTAGGGGCCTGCATTTCCCTGCTATCATACCCTGCTGTTTCACCGAAGTATCCAAGGTCACGTTCTCCCCAGACTGCTTCATTCTGCCTGCAGCAGACTGGCTGTCAGACTTCTGACACTCTGAAATGCTAACCCCTACCCCCCCCAAACCTCCCCTGGGAGAGCCCACACTGTACCCTGCCTGTCCCCTACAGTGTGGATGTCAGCACCATGTCTTCACCACACTGGAAACATTGTTTAATGTTAAATTAAATAGGTCTTACTGCTCATGTGGTCCTGGTCTTCTGTGGCTCAGTTGGTAGAGCATGGCGCTAACAATGCTTAGGTTGTGGGTTCGATTCCCACTGGGACCATATAGATGTATGCACTCCCTGCAGTGGAAGTGATAAAAGCGTCATTTAAATGGCATATATTATTATACTATGTGCACTCAGAGAGAGTTGACGGCAGACATGTCAGACACCTAGACTGTGTGAAAATGGCATGATTTTCTGGGGCACTCTGATAGGGCTTTCACACCGGCAAAGAACCGTTCCCGTTCGCGTTCGCGTTCGGGAACCTCCGAACCGTGGTGCTGTCTGGCGAACCAGCCGCGTTCATACCAGTGTAACCAGAACCATCCGCATCATCAACGATGGGTGATGAAGGGGCGGGATAAACAGAAATGTCACACCTAGATGGCAGCTACTTCACAGTTCTTTGCCGGTGTGAAAGCCCTATGAGTAAGGCACAACAATTGAAGTCTGCAGTTTGTGATTTAAGTCTGGACATTTTAAGCTATCGTTTCTTAAATGATTAGAGTTGTGGCCTTGTTGAGGGAGTGAGTGAGAGAAAAAAGAAAGGGATAATCAGAGAGAGACAGAGAAAGGGAGACACAATGTGTGTGTGTGTGTGTGTGTGTGTGTGTGTGTGTGTGTGTGTGTGTGTGCGTGTGCGTGTGTGAGTTTGTTTGTTCACATCCTTAATTGACTGAAATAATTCAGTCATCTGGAGCTTTTCAACTGCTTTAATGTCTTGTGAGATGGATTCCTAATTCCCTCTCTGGTTTGGGCCAGGCAGGCAGAGTGGGTAGTCTGATCAGTATTCTGCACCCAGTGGGTGTAAGGCTCAGAGGTTTTAAGGCCACATTCACTGAGTGTGTGTGTGTGTGTGTGTATGTGGCAGGGTTAAATGCCATCTGACTCAGTACTGAAGCCTCAGCTGTAGAGTTCTGCCCTAAGGACCCGCACTAGTCTTGACCCTCTTTCACACTCACACATTCATAATAACAGATAGACAGAAATCTTAGACCAGAATATTGACCAGAGAAACTTGAGGACGAGCCTCAAATAAGTGCTACTGCAGAATTCCTCTATGGATTTTCAGAAGACAATAATTCATAAAAATATGAATGAAAATACACAGTTCTGAAAGGTACTGTACGCAAACGTTGCATTCCAAAGTCGTGAAATGCATAAATGTTTAAGATAACACCATTGTCAAATGCTTTGCCTAAAATGCTGTGATGGGGGGTGCAGATACAAAGGCGACAAGCACTTGATCCCCCCTCTCATTCCCTCACAGTCTAAAATGTGTTTGTGAATTGGCAGAGTGACAAACCTCAACCAACCAGTGTCTCAGACCCAACACAGGCGCTGCACCTGCAGTCTTCGAGCCGTTAGCCTTGCCTCGGTATGAAAGAGGCTTGTGTTAACATAGTGCAGTCTGAGGACACTGGCGCCTGTGTCCGCCTGTGTTAATGGGTCTGTGTACTGGATGTGTTTATGGAGAGAAGTTGGGGGAAAAAGGCGGAGGAGTGGAGAGTGATACAGAGAGAGAGAGAGAGAGAGAGAGAGAGAGAGAGAGAGAGAGAGAGAGAGAGAGAGAGAGAGAGAGAGAGAGAGAGAGAGAGAGAGAGGAAAGGGAAAATGTCGCCATAAGGAGATATTCAACCTAGGACTGTACTGCCCTTGTGCTCTTGATTCATCCCGTATCATGGCAGGGGGGCCTCCTCTCCTCGCCATCCCTGTACCAAGCCCCTTCAGCCCCAACACAGCCCTCTAGCAAGGACATCCAGTCCTCACAATAATAATGGCACAGCCCAGTATCCTACCGCTATCCTAGCGGAAACCTTGCCCAGTACAGCTTTTGTTAGCAACACATTTTAGTCGCACTGAGCCTCTGCTTTACCTCCTATTCGCTGCTCTCATGTGGAGGCGGGCCAAGAATCGACTGTCTGTATGTATGAATTGACGAATGGCCCAGAATGAGCCAGATAACTGTGAATCAGTTTGGGGCAGTAAATGTCCCCATAACTCTTGAGGAGAAGTATCCACTATTACAGCCCTCTCTATCAGGCAGGGTTGCCGCTACAATACATAGAGAGATAACTGCACAATTTTTCTTCCCCAAAAAAGATGAAATACAACCTGATGAAAAACACCTTTCAAAACGACTTTCCCCTGGAAGTGCTGAGCTTTGTCACTTCATGCTGGGCTGTTATATTTGTTATATTTGACACTCTTCCAGTACAGGCGTTGTGAAGGTAGTTCCCCACCCTTCAATTGCCTGACTGAATTGAAGATCTTTAAATTTGAGGCAGTCCTCTTTATATCTTAGAGGACATTGGTTGTTAACCACCTATTGATTGGAAATTGAATCTCGGGAGTGAAAAAGACACTTGTGAATTTGCTTGCTGTAGATCAACCCATAGGTTTGTTTTCTATGGCAGGGGACGGAGGATGCAAATGGGATTGAAGAGTGAGGATTACTGGCAAAGCCCCTGTCTGGACCTGATATGTAATTCCATATCCAGTCCGGCCTGAGGGGAGCTATGATTACATGAGTTTAATGCCGTAGTTGATTAAACCCCTATTGTTTTTCTCCCCCATAAATGGCAAATGCTGGACATGAGAGATTTGCTTGGCCATGTATTGTTGTATTGTATTGTTACAATATTTGCTGTGTTAAACACACTTAATGGCTATTATAACCCTTCACTACAGCACATATCACACTTAGATATTAAGAATGATTGTGCATGCATTTAGCTAAAAACCATCTGGTCACACTTTGCACAAGTTACACAAGTAACAACATTGTATTAACGTGCTGTTACATAATAGATTGGTAATCTCTTAACTAATTGCATCCTAAATACACACATTAAGCAACATATTTGCTCATCGTATCTGTTTATCATACTCATACCATGATCACTTCCCTCTTGTCATAGGCCGACATTATAGTACATTATCACGTCCTCAAAGTGAGATGTGCTACAGTAGCGCATAGGAGAGGAGCCTATCAGGCAGCAGAGCTAACATGGTGACGTCAACTGCCACAGCGTATTATGCCTCGCAGGCATTTTCCAAATGTTGTAGTCCAGCCTGACCCCAGTACACACCCACTCCTCTCACAGCCCTGGCTCTCTGCAGTGAAGTCTAAACAGTCATCAGCCCATGCCAGGCCAGCTGGTGGGCCGCAGTGCTACTGATGAATGTCAGACCCCCTGCTGGGGTCCTGGCATTGATCTGAGATCTGTTCCGTTAAGAAGAGTTAAAGGACATTTCGAGCCTTCTGGGAGGAGAAAAAGGCAGGCTGCTGAGGTAGTGAGTAAGCACAGAAATAAAGCCAAGCAATTACATCACAGATTTTTGCCTGATAATGAAATCCTGCTTCAGCATACTACGTACAGTACATTTGAGGTGAGAATCGAGTTGGATACTTGCCATTATGCACTATTGTACATGCCCCTAAAACATTCACGCATTGTGATAATTACTGCCCTTTTTAATTAATGTACCGTATCCTGCCAGCAACCAACAGTACAGTACAGTATAATATTCACAACTCCCACCCCCCCCCCCCCCCCACCACCACTGTTCTGTTCTCTGAACAACAAGCTGGTGACTTGCACTCACACCCTTCCAATTGGCCCAGCGACCAGGCCCTCTCAAGCTCTACACAGATTCTGGTTCCTCTGTTGAACATGTTGGCAGGCCTCTCAAGCTCTACACAGATTTAGAGATCTCTGAGGTCTCTCTGAGGGCCCTCCTGTACAGTATCCTCCTGCTGCCCCTCGCTGTTGCTCAATCTGGCCTCTCACCATTGGCTTCCATTCATCTCTGCCTGATTCATCTGCCTCCAAACTGTTTTTCTTTTTTTCTTTTTTTTTTTTACCACAATGGCTCTCTCAAGGGATCAGAGAGCGCTTTTAAATATGCACACACAAACACACAAGAAGGATTTTTCTTTTGGTCCTATCCTGCCTGCATGTGTCCCAGGCTAACACAAACCCAGCTCACCCCCCGGCAGCTGAGCCTCTATAATTAGCTCTCTGATATGAGTTAATGTGAGACAACCTGCTGCCTGCAGGTTTGTAGAAACATCCACTGGGATATAAAGCAACTTAAGGCAACTAATGATGCATCAACAGGTAGCAGATTTCGGTTATGAGTACATTATGCGCAACTGCTGACACAGATCCTATCTATCCCATACTGCACCAGCCTTGCTCTCAATTTCGGTCCTTAAGCCAAAGGTTAGAAGAAGTGTGCCTGAATCCTCTTTGCTGTATACTATTTCCCTCTCCAGTAACATGATTTTGATTGGCTTTGGTCTTTGATAAAGTAGTCCAATCCTGACACCCATGTCAGGCATGTAAGGAGGGCTAACATCTGTCGGTGGGCTCCCGATGCTCAGGTGATTAGGATGGTATTTAAGGACAGAGCTATTGCCCAGCTGCTGTTGCCTGAGATAATAAAATGATATTGTTGTCATCATGATCTTTATGACCTGGACAACATGGCAGGCTAGAGCACACAGCCACACAACAGTAAAAGGCGGTTATATCATTGATAGTTCATTATCATAAATGCACGTCCATGTCTCAAACATATAACTGTACCTATCACTATCATTGTGATGTTTTTATATTAATGTTCTTATATCCCTATTTGCACGTGTGGTTAGATGCTAAACTGCGTTGTCTGGTACTTGTACTCTGCAATGACAATAAAGTTGAATATAATCTGATCTAATCTAATATACACGTTTGCCTACAATATTAAAACAATGAAGTAAATGTGTAAAGGAGGGAATAAAACCTCTATTCCCTCTCAGAGTGTGTGCTCTCTGCTTACCTGAGCTTCAAAGCCAGGGCTGTCTCTCTCTGCCTTATGCACCTGGTGCAGTGTTCCTGTGTCCTTGGCTGAGAGATGCTGACATTCAACCTAGAAACTCTCTCTTTATTAATATAGAGTATAACCACAATACTGCAACAGCATTGCAGAACGTTTTTAGAGGATAACCAAACAATAACTGTCCTCACAATTAATATGTTGACCACAAGGGCACTTCACTCAGTACGTTGGAGCCAATGTTGTGTAATAAATTCCTATGGGGGTCAAGGTCATTCCTATGGGGCAATTCACAATCCGAATCTTTATCTTTATGGTCTTTATTGTCATTGCTATAGTACAGGTACCAAACAACGAAATTTGGGAGGGGTGGCTCCCCTGGTGCTAGGAAAGAAAACAAAAAAAAACAAAAAAAACAAAAAAACACAAGAAGGGAAAGGAGCTGGTTTACATAAATAAAGGCTATGTACACTATCCACTATACTATACTGTACAGGTAAGACGACTAGGGTTGTCATATTGCACATAGTGTTATTGCACATTCATTTAAAGTGTCGCAGTTTGCAGGCTTGAAATGTACACATTTGTGCCTCAGCACTACACCTGATTTTTTCAATCCAGCAGCTGCCATCAATCCGTCCAGACTGTCCAGGGCCCAGAACCTAGGTCTTTGCTGTGTTCAGGGCCTGGATGGCCCTGGGGTAGAAGCTGTGCTTCAGTCTGTTTGTCCTTGCGGCCATGGTCCTGTACCGCCTTTTCGAGGGCAGCCGGGCAAAGTGTTCGTACCCAGGGTGGGTTGGGTCTCTGGAGATCTTGGAGGCCTTCCTGAGACAGCGTGTGTTGTACAGCTCTTCCAGAGAGGTGAATCTGAGACCTTTACTGAATATTTGGGTCACTGAGACAATTATTTACAACAAAGATTATTTCAAATCACAGAGCCATGTTATGGACGTCACAGCAGTGCCATGCCTCTCACTCTAGCTCCAACCTCAGCCAGTGACACATACTGATCCATAAGACCAGTGTGAGAAGGCCAAGTGCGTAGTACAGTATCCTCATCCTCCATGTTTTTCCCTCTTAGCCTGCCAAGTGGGCTGTATCTCCCAGAGCAGAACCATCCTTAGAGACAGGCAGATGGGAGATAGACCCACTCATGCTGCCCCTGTGTCTGCCCCAGCTGCTCTGAGAAATTACACTGTGTGTGATGATTAATGTGCTCTCAGGAACAGTTCTCATCCCCCCAACACACACACACACACACACTTGCGCTTTGAGTGTGCACAGATACACACACACACACACACACACACCCACACACAACCAGGGAATAGGGTCGGTATCTTCAGGGAATATGCAGGGTTCTTGCAACGTTGTAGCATTTACAGGGTCAAGTGGGGATTCCTTTGCTGTGTGACCCAAATAAGGTCTCCGTTCTGAGCAGTTAGATATAACTGAATGTTCTGTTTCAACCATTGTTTTCCTGTTGTCTATAGTAGCTTGGCATGTGAGCACCTGGCACTGCGTTGTTGAAAGGACCTGGTGCTGTGAAATGACCTAGTTAGTGCTTGTCCTGACTGGCCATTGGGATGTTATGTTTATTGCAGGACCAGACACAATGTTATGTGTCTCATTGATCACTGTGAACATTATGCTGCGTAAGGGGTAGTTTGAACTCTGCACATAATCAGAGATTGAATATGGATTTTATTTCTGGGATCTCTGTGTGCTAGTGTGAAGCAGATGTATTTTATATCATAATGTCAATCTCTTGGTTTCCTCTTATGTAACCATGCAACCATCTGCTTCTCTTTTCCAGGTGAGCCACGCAAGTTTGACCCGACCTTCAGAGGACCTATCCATAACAGGTACTGTATCCAGACTCCTCCCCCGACTTCCCTCATGTATACTTTTGACTGTTGGAAATATGTTTGTGTGTAGTACTTGAATGTGTATGACAAGCATGTCAACAGAGAGACAGACATCTGACTGCTAATTCATTGGGGCTAAAGATCCACACCTGAGAACGTATTCATCTCTTAACTTTAAATGCACTTCAAACCACCCTGGACTAAGCCTGAAGTCCTTGATTTAATTCCCTTCCGTGTCCTGGAGTGATATTGACGTCACGTATTGTATACACTTTTTTGTCCGTTCCCTCTCTGCTGCGGCGTTGATAGATTGATCATTTGTCAGGGGGTGTTGATAGAGAGTGAGGCTGAGTGCTGGCAGCTCTCTTCACTACATCAAACAGATCAATGGCCATTAGTCACACGGGTGGCTGGAGTTAGCCCAATGACACACATTATTAACCAGCCAGAGAGCCCGCTGAACAGCAGTAACACAGCAGTTACACAGCAGTTACACAGCAGTGCCCAGATATCACATGAAGGGAGGGAGCCAATGACTTAACACTAGAACAGCCGTGCCTATTGTATCTACTATAAGAGCCGCCTCGGGGGTCCGAAATGACCATAGTCTTTACAAAGCCAAGCTGCTATTTACACACAAAAACCACTAGTTGGCCGCTTGTAAATTAGCCTGCTTTCTACACAGAAAAAACTGCAAAATAGCTTTATACTAGCTTATCCTGATGTGATTTTGTAAATGTAAGGATACTGGGTGGTATAACGCACATATCTAGGAAAAGTCATGAAAGGAGGGTCCTGAAATGTGATTGAATGCAAAGATATACAAATGTTCTTTACTCACAGGGGTCAAATGACCCTTCATGGCTGATTAAGTGTTAATGTTGTCTCCCTCCTCTTCTCCACCTATTCACATTCAACCTGACAGATTCCTTATCATCTGATCTGATTCTTGCCCTTACCCTAGATGGGCCTTATATAATACAGACCTCATTGGTTTAGTTTTATTCGGTCTGTAAACTAGACTAACGTCATTTAATAGACAATATCAACATGTGATAAACATGAATGATGATGATAAATGAACAACAGTAATGAAGCAAACTACCCTACTATTGCCATAGTACAGTATGTCTTACCTTATTTTGTGGTTCACTCATTTTGAGGTAACACTGTGTCTTATCTCTACTGCATGGCTATACAGTACAGTATGTGTGCTTGGCTAGTTTCACAGACTGCTACCGTACAAGGCAGAAAGGGCATGTTTCAGTCCTCCAGAGCCTCTTTATCCCAGCTTCTCCAGCCCATTTAACTCCTACAGCTGTGTGGACTCAATGGAGACATTTTGAGGTTTCAGAGGCTCAGATGCTTTTTAAAGGTGAACTGGGAGATGAGAAGTCACTCTCCAATGGGAGCTCAGCCCTTCACCCTAGTTAGTACTTAGTCGCACACCCTTACTACCATAATACTAATACTAATACTACCATAACCAGTGGCAGAGAACTGTGATGCTGCACACCTTTTTGCCATGACACACACACACACACACACACACACACACACACACACACACACACACACACACACCTGTCCTAAGAAATCGTCTGGAAAGTTAAAAAGCTGCAGCCTCAAACTGAAATCCCTATTGGCTCCCCCCAGACCGTGAGAAACTTTCCTTTGTGTGTGAATCCATTATCTCTGCCTCTCTCTGAACTGTCTTCCTGTTAATACTCTTATTATGTGGAGGAGACAGGCTGTCAGTGACACACCAGAATGGCACCCACGCTATTCAGCGGCACGTTCGTCAGCACCACCATGGCTCCCCCCCAGTCAGCCCTACAAATATAACGCTCTGACACACATCTTCACATAGCTCTCAGTGCCTCGCTTGCAGCACTTAGAGTGCTCAAAGCAACACACACACACACACACACACACACACACACACACACACACATACACACACACACACACACACACACACACACACACACACACACAGGCAGGGGAAAGGAGCTTGTTACAGCCGTGGTTTTGATTCATGTGAGATCTGAGGAGATCAAAGGTTTGGGAGTTTGGCCAGGTTTCAGAATCAGAAAAGTTTTGGTTCAGACCAGATTAGCAGTCAGGCTGGGGTAGGCTTCTCCAAGTCACCCCTCTTGTCAGTTGCTTTCTTTTAGCATTCACCTTTGAATGACTGGCAGGCAGAATCTGTATTAAGCTCTGGGGTGCTATCTTTGACTCTGCCTTAATGAGGCAGTCCTGTCTCACCCCTCTGGGTGTTGGCTATAAGACAAGACCACACCACCACATCAACTCAGGGCTGAGATGAGAGAAGGTCAGCGTTGGCTTTCTCATCCTTTGGAGCTCTTCCACTAATCGCCCATAATGCCCTAGCTTACTGATGCCTGATTCAACTCTGAGGTAACTGATGCAGAGAAATCCAGTCATCATCACCATGGCAACATT